>NC_133407.1:72845000-73152500 GCF_049350105.2 Macaca mulatta | reverse complement strand
TGGCCCTATAGTCTTCAAAGGGATCCGAAATATCTGTTCTCAGATTCCGCAGAAATAAGGCTAGCAAAGAGATCCACGAAATACAGATTTAACTCTGTGAGTGGAAGTCACACATCACAGAGCAGTTAATCAGAAAGCTTCTTTCCAGATTTCATTTGAGGATATTTCCTTTTTCACCATAGCCCTCTATGGGCTTCCAAATATCACTGAGCGAATTCCAAAAGAACTGTCTTAGCGAAAGGCTTCTTGAGGGGAAAGCTGTAACTCTGTGAGATGATTTCAGAGAACACAAAGAAGTTTCTCAGAAAGCTTCTTTCTCTTTGTTATCGGAGGATATTTCCTTTGGCCCTATAGTCTTCAAAGGGATCCGAAATATCTGTTCTCAGATTCCACAGAAATAAGGCTAGCAAAGAGATCCACGAAATACAGATGTAACTCTGTGAGTGGAAGTGACACATCACAGAGCAGTTTCTCAGAAAGCTTCTTTCCAGATTTCATCTGAGGATACTTCCTTTTCACCATAGCCCTCAATGGGCTTCCAAATATCACTTTGCCAATTCCACAAGAACTGCCTTACCGAAAGGCTTCTTGAAGAGAAAGCTGTATCTCTGTGAGATGATTTCACAGAACACAAAGAAATTTCTCAGAAAGCTTCTTTCTCTTTGTTATCGAAGGATATTTCCTTTGGACCAATAGTCTTCAAGGGATCCGAAATATCTGTCCTCAGATTCCACAGAAATAAGGCTAGCAAAGAGATCCACGAAATACAGATGTAACTCTGTGAGTGGAAGTCACACATCACACAGCAGTTTCTCAGAAAGCTTCTTTCCAGATTTCATCGGAGGATATTTCCTTTTTCACCATAGCCCTCTATGGGCTTCCAAATATCACTTTTCCAATTCCACAAGAAGTGTCTTAGCGAAAGTCTTCTTGAGGGGAAAGCTGTAACTCTGTGAGATGATTTCACAAAACACCAAGAAGTTTCTCAAAAAGCTTCTTTCCCTCTGTTATCCTAGGATATTTCCTTTGGCCCTATAGTCTTCAAAAGGATCCGAAATATCTGTTCTCAGATTCCACAGAAATAAGGCTAGCAAAGAGATCCACGAAATAGAGATGTAACTCTGTGAGTGCAAGTCACACATCACAGAGCAGTTTCTGAGAAAGCTTCTTTCCAGATTTCATTTGAAGATATTTCCTTTTTCACCATAGCACTCTATGGGCTTCCAAATATCACTTTGCCAATTCCACAAGAACTGCCTTAGCGAAATGCCTCTTGGAGGGAAAGCTGTAACTCTGTGAGATGATTTCACAGAACACAAAGAAGTTTCTCAGAAAGCTTCTTTCTCTTTGTTATCGGAGGATATTTCCTTTGGCTCTATAGTCTTAAAATGGATCCGAAATATCTGTTCTCAGATTCCACAGAAATAAGGCTAGCGAAGAGATCCACGAAATACAGATGTAACTCTGTGAGTGGAAGTCACACATCACAGAGCAGTTTCTGAGACAGCTTCTTTCCAGATTTCATCTGAGGATATTTCCTTTTTCACCATAGCCCTCTATGGGCTTCCAAATATCACTGTGCGAATTCCACAAGAACTGTCTTAGCGAAAGGCTTCTTGAGGGGAAAGCTGTAACTCTGTGAGATGATTTCACAGAACACAAAGAAGTTTCTCAGAAAGCTTCTTTCTCTTTGTTATCGGAGGATATTTCCTTTGGCCCTATAGTCTTCAAGGGATCCGAAATATCTGTTCTCAGATTCCACAGTAATAAGGCTAGCAAAGAGATCCACGAAATACAGATGTAACTCTGTGAGTGCAAGTCACACATCACACAGCAGTTTCTCAGAAAGCTTCTTTCCAGATTTCATCTGAGGATAATTCCTTTTTCACCAAAGCCCTCTATGGGCTTTCAAATATCACTTTGCCAATTCCACAAGAACTGTCTTAGCGAAAGGCTTCTTGAGGGGAAAGCTGTAATTCTGTGAGATGATTTCACAGAACACAAAGAAGTTTCTCAGAATGCTTCTTTCTCTTTGTTATCGGAGGATATTTCCTTTGACCCTATATTCTTCAAAGGGATCCGAAATATCTGTTCTCAGATTCCACAGAAATAAGGCTAGCGAAGAGATCCACGAAATACAGATGTAACTCTGTGAGTGGAAGTCACACATCACAGAGTAGTTTCTGAGACAGCTTCTTTCCAGATTTCATCTGAGGATATTTCCTTTTTCACCATAGCCCTCTATGGGCTTCCAAATATCACTGTGCGAATTCCACAAGAACTGTCTTAGCGAAAGGCTTCTTGACGGGAAAGCTGTAACTCTGTGAGATGATTTCACAGAACACAAAGAAGTTTCTCAGAAAGCTTCTTTCTCTTTGTTATCGGAGGATATTTCCTTTGGCCCTATAGTTTCAAAGGGATCCGAAATATCTGTTTCTAGATTCCACAGAAATAAGGCTAGCAAAGAGATCCACGAAATACAGATGTAACTCTGTGAGTGGAAGTCACACATCACAGAGCAGTTTCTCAGAAAGCTTCTTTCCAGATATCATCTGAGGATACTTCCTTTTTCACCATAGCCCTCTATGGGTTTCCAAATATCACTTTGCCAATTCCACAAGAACTGTCTTAGCGAAAGTCTTCCTGAGGAGAAAGCTGTAACTCCGTGAGATGATTTCACAAAACACCAAGAAGTTTCTCAAAAAGCTTCTTTCTCTCTGTTATCGGAGGATATTTCCTTTGGCCCTATAGTCTTCAAAAGGATGCGAAATATCTGTTCTCAGATTCCACAGAAATAAGGCTAGCAAAGAGATCCACGAAATACAGATGTAACTCTGTGAGTGTAAGTCCCATATCACAGAGCAGTTTCTCAGAAAGCTTCTTTCCAGATTTCATCTGAGGATATTTCCTTTTTCACCATAGCCCTCTATGGGCTTCCAAATATCACTCTGCCAATTCCACAAGAACTGTCGTAGCGAAAGGCTCCTTGAGGGGAAAGCTGTAACTCTGAGAGATGATTTCACAGAACACAAATAAGTTTCTCAGAAAGCTTCTTTGTCTTTGTTATCGGAGGATATTTCCTTTGGCCCTATAGTCTTCAAAGGGATCCGAAAGATCTGTTCTCAGATTCCACAGAAATAAGGCTAGCAAAGTGATACACGAAATACAGATGTAACTCTGTGAGTGTAAGTCCCACATCACAGAGCAGTTTCTCAGAAAGCTTCTTTCCAGATTTCATCTGAGGATATTTCCTTTTTCACCATAGCCCTCTATGGGCTTCCAAATATCAATTTGCCAATTCCACAAGAACTGTCGTAGCGAAAGGCTCCTTGAGGGGAAAGCTGTAACTCTGAGAGATGATTTCACAGAACACAAATAAGTTTCTCAGAAAGCTTCTTTCTCTTTGTTATCGGAGGATATTTCCTTTGGCCCTATAGTCTTCAAAGGGATCCGAAATATCTGTTCTCAGATTCCACAGAAATAAGGCTAGCAAAGAGATCCATGAAATACAGATGTAACTCTGTGAGTGCAAGTCACACATCACATAGCAGTTTCTCAGAAAGCTTCTTTCCAGATTTCATCTGAAGATATTTCCTTTTTCACCGTAGCCCTCTATGGGCTTCCAAATATCACTTTGCCAATTCCACAAGAACTGCCTTACCGAAAGGCTTCTTGGAGGGAAAGCTGTATCTCTGTGAGATGATTTCACAGAACACGAAGAAATTTCTCAGAAAGCTTCTTTCTCTTTGTTATCGAAGGATATTTCCTTTGGACCAATAGTCTTCAAAGGGATCCGAAATATCTGTTCTCAGATTCCACAGAAATAAGGCTAGCAAAGAGATCCACGAAATACAGATGTAACTCTGTGAGTGGAAGTCACACATCACAGAGCAGTTTCTCAGAAAGCTTCTTTCCAGATTTCATCGGAGGATATTTCCTTTTTCACCATAGCCCTCTATGGGCTTCCAAATATCACTTTGCCAATTCCACAAGAACTGTCTTAGCGAAAGGCTTCTTGAGGGGAAAGCTGTAACTCTGTGAGATGATTTCACAGAACACAAAGAAGTTTCTCAAAAAGCTTCTTTCTCTTTGTTATCGGAGGATATTTCCTTTGGCCCTATAGTCTTCAAAGGGATCCGAAATATCTGTTCTCAGATTCCACAGAAATAAGGCTAGCAAAGAGATCCACGAAATACAGATGTAACTCTGTGAGTGCAAGTGACACATCACAGAGCAGTTTCTCAGGAAGCTTCTTTCCAGATTTCATCTGAGGATTTTCCTTTTCACCATAGCCCTCTATGGGCTTCCAAATATCACATTGCCAATTCCACAAGAACTGCCATACCGAAAGGCTTCTTGAAGGGAAAGCTGTATCTCTGTGAGATGATTTCACAGAACACGAAGAAATTTCTCAGAAAGCTTCTTTCTCTTTGTTATCGAAGGATATTTCCTTTGGACCAATAGTCTTCAAAGGGATCCGAAATATCTGTTCTCAGATTCCACAGAAATAAGGCTAGCAAAGAGATCCACGAAATACAGATGTAACTCTGTGAGTGGAAGTCACACATCACAGAGCAGTTTCTCAGAAAGCTTCTTTCCAGATTTCATCGGAGGATATTTCGTTTTTCACCATAGCCCTCCTTGGGCTTCCAAATATCACTTTGCCAATTCCACAAGAACTGCCTTAGCGAAATGCCTCTTGAGGGAAATGCTGTAACTCTGTGAGATGATTTCACAGAACACAAAGAAGTTTCTCAGAAAGCTTCTTTCTCTTTGTTATCGGAGGATATTTCCTTTGGCCCTATAGTCTTCAAAGGGATCCGAAATATCCGTTCTCAGATTCCACACAAATAAGGCTAGCAAAGAGATCCACGAAATACAGATGTAACTCTGTGAGTGGAATTCACACATCACAGAGCAGTTTCTCAGAAAGCTTCTTTCCAGATTTCATCTGAGTATATTTCCTTTTTCACCATGGCCCTCTATTGGCTTCCAAATATCACTTTGCCAATTCCACAAGAACTGACGTAGCGAAAGGCTTCTTGAGGGGAAAGCTGTAACTCTGTGAGATGATTTCACAGAACACAAAGAAGTTTCTCAGAATGCTTCTTTCTCTTTGTTATCGGAGGATATTTCCTTTGGCCCTATAGTCTTCAAAGGGATCCGAAATATCTGTTCTCAAATTCCACAGAAATAAGGCTAGCAAAGGGATCCACGAAATACAGATGTAACTCTGTGAGTGGAAGTCACACATCACAGAGCAGTTTCTCAGAATGCGTCTTTCCAGATTTCATCTGAGGATATTTCCTTTTTCACCATAGCCCTCTATGGGCTTCCAAATATCACTGTGCGAATTCCTCAAGAACTGTCTTA
The DNA here is from genome assembly GCF_049350105.2 of Macaca mulatta. Lineage (NCBI taxonomy): Eukaryota > Metazoa > Chordata > Mammalia > Primates > Cercopithecidae > Macaca > Macaca mulatta. Next base: position 73,147,127 of record NC_133407.1, on the reverse strand, counting down.
GCGAAAGGCTTCTTGAGGGGAAAGCTGTAACTCTGTGAGATGATTTCACAGAACACAAAGAAGTTTCTCAGAAAGCTTCTTTCTCTTTGTTATCGGAGGATATTTCCTTTGGCCCTATAGTCTTCAAAGGGATCCGAAATATCTGTTCTCAGATTCCACAGAAATAAGGATAGCAAAGAGTCCACGAAATACAGATGTAACTCTGTGAGTGCAAGTGACACATCACACAGCAGTTTCTCAGAAATCTTCTTTCCAGATTTCATCTGAGGTTGTTTCCTTTTTCACCATAGCCCTCTATGGGCTTCCAAATATCACTTTGCCAATTCCACTAGAACTGCCTTACCGAAAGGCTTCTTGAAGGGAAAGCTGTAACTCTGTGAGATGATTTCACAGAACACAAAGAAGTTTCTCAGAAAGCTTCTCTCTCTTTGTTATCGGAGGATATTTCCTTTGGCCCTATAGTCTTCAAAGGGATCCGAAATATCCGTTCTCAGATTCCACACAAGTAAGGCTAGCAAAGAGATCCACTAAATACAGATGTAACTCTGTGAGTGGAATTCACACATCACAGAGCAGTTTCTCAGAAAGCTTCTTTCCAGATTTCATCTGAGTATATTTCCTTTTTCACCATAGCCCTCGATGGGCTTCCAAATATCACTTTGCCAATTCCACAAGCAGTGCCTTACCGAAAGGCTTCTGGAAGGGGAAGCTGTAACTCTGTGAGATGATTTCACAGAACACAAAGAAGTTTCTCAGAAATCTTCTTTCTCTTTGTTATCGGAGGATATTTCCTTTGGCCCTATAGTCTTCAAAGGGATCCGAAATATCTGTTCTCAGATTCCACAGAAATAAGGCTAGCAAAGAGATCCACGAAATACAGATGTAACTCTGTGAGTGGAAGTCACACATCACAGAGCAGTTTCTCAGAAAGCTTCTTTCCAGATTTCATCTGAGGATATTTCCTTTTTCACCATAGCCATCTATGGGCTTCCAAATATCACTTTGCCAATTCCACAAGAACTGTCTTAGTGAAAGGCTTCCTGAGGGGAAAGCTGTAACTCTGTGAGATGATTTCACAAAACACAAAGAAGTTTCTCAAAAAGCTTCTTTCTCTCTGTTATCGGAGGATATTTCCTTTGGCCCTATGGACTTCAAAGGGATCCGAAATATCTGTTCTCAGATTCCACAGAAATAAGGATAGCAAAGAGTCCACGAAATACAGATGTAACTCTGCGAGTGCAAGTGACACATCACACAGCAGTTTCTCAGAAATCTTCTTTCCAGATTTCATCTGAGGTTGTTTCCTTTTTCACCATAGCCCTCTATGGGCTTCCAAATATCACTTTGCCAATTCCACAAGAACTGCCTTACCGAAAGGCTTCTTGAAGGGAAAGCTGTAACTCTGTGAGATGATTTCACAGAACACAAAGAAGTTTCTCAGAAAGCTTCTTTCTCTTTGTTATCGGAGGATATGTCCTTTGGCCCTATAGTCTTCAAAGGGATCCGAAATATCTGTTCTCAGATTCCACAGAATTAAGGCTAGCAAAGACATCCAAGAAATACAGGTGTAACTCTGTGAGTGCAAGTCACACATCACACAGCAGTTTCTCAGAAAGCTTCTTTCCAGATTTCATCTGAGGATATTTCCTTTTTCACCATAGCCCTCTATGGGCTTCCAAATATCACTTTGCCAATTCCACAAGAACTGTCTTAGCGAAAGGATTCTTGAGGGGAAAGCTGTAACTCTTTGACATGAATTCACAGAACACAAAGAAGTTTCTCAGAAAGTTTCTTTCTCTTTGTTATCGGAGGATATTTCCTTTGGCCCTATAGTCTTCAAAGGGATCCGAAATATCTGTTCTCAGATTCCACAGAAATAAGGCTAGCAAAGAGATCCACGAAATAGAGATGTAACTCTGTGTGTGCAAGTGACACATCACAGAGCAGATTCTCAGAAAGATTCTTTCCAGATTTCATCTGAGCATATTTCCTTTTTCACCATAGCCCTCTATGGGCTTCCAAATATCACTTTTCCAATTCCACAAGAACTGTCTTAGCGAAAGGCTTCTTGAGGGGAAAGCTGTAATTCTGTGAGATGATTTCACAGAACACAAAGAAGTTTCTCAGAAAGCTTCTTTCTCTTTGTTATCGGAGGATATTTCCTTTGGCCCTATAGTCTTCAAAGGGATACGAAATATGTGTTCTCAGATTCCACAGAAATAAGGCTAGAAAAGATATCCACGAAATACAGATGTAACTCTGTGAGTGCAAGTCGGACATCACAGAGCAGTTTCTCAGAAAGCTTCTTTCGAGATTTCATCTGGGGATATTACCTTTTTCACCATAACCCTCTAAGGGCTTCCTAATATCACTTTGCCAATTAAACAAGAACTGTCTTAGCCAAAGTCTTCTTGAGGGGAAAACTGTAACTCTGTGAAGATGATTTCACAGAACACAAAGAAGTTTCTCAGAAAGCTTCTTTCTCCTTGTTATCGGAGGATATTTCCTTTGGCCCTATAGTCTTCAAAGGGTTCCGAAATATCTGTTCTCAGATTCCACAGAAATAAGTCTAGCAAAGAGATCCACGAAATACAGATGTAACTATGTGAGTGCAAGTCACACATCACAGAGCAGTTTTTCCGAAAGCTTCTTTCCTGATTTCACCTGAGGATATTTCCTTTTTCACCATAGCCCTCTATGGGCTTCCAAATATCACTGTGCGAATTCCACAAGAACTGCCTTAGCGAAAGGCTTCTTGAGGGGAAAGCTGTAACTCTGTGAGATGATTTCACAGAACACAAAGAAGTTTCTCAGAAAGCTTCTTTCTCTTTGTTATCGGAGGATATTTCCTTTGGCCCTATAGTCTTCAAAGGGATCCGAAATATTTGTTCTCAGATTCCACAGAAATAAGGCTAGCAAAGAGATCCAAGAAATACAGATATAACTCTGTGAGTGGACGTCACACATCACAGAGCAGTTTCTCAGAAAGCTTCTTTAAAGATTTCATCTGAGGTTATTTCCTTTTCACCGTAGACCTTTATGGGCTTCCAAATATCACTTTGCCAATTCCACAAGAATTGTCTTAGCGAAAGGCTTCTGGAGGGGAAAGCTGTAACTCTGTGAGATGATTTCACAGAACACAAAGAAGTTTCTCAGAAAGCTTATTTCTCTTTGTTATCGGAGGATATTTCCTTTGGCCCTATAGTCTTCTAAGGGATCCGAAATATCTGTTCTCAGATTCCACAGAAAGAAGGCTAGCAAAGAGATCCACGAAATACAGATATAACTCTGTGAGTGTAAGTCACACATCACACAGCAGTTTCTCAGAAAGCTTCTTTCCAGATTTCATCTGAGGATATTTCCTTTTTCACCATATCCCTCTATTGGCTTCCAAATATCACTTTGCCAATTCCACAAGAACTGTCTTAGCGAAAGGCTTCTTGAGGGGAAAGCTGTATTTCTGTGAGATGATTTCACAGAACACAAAGAAGTTTCTCAGAAAGCTTCTTTCTCTTTGTTATCGGAGGATATTTTCTTTGGCCCTATAGTCTTCAAAGGGATCTGAAATATCTGTTCTCAGATTCCACGGAAATAAGGCTAGCAAAGAGATCCACGAAATACAGATGTAACTCTGTGCGTGGAAGTCACACAACACAGAGGAGTTTCTCAGAAAGCTTCTTTGCTGATTTCATCTGAGGATAGTTCCTTTTTCACCATAGCCCTCTAAGGGCTTCCAAATATCACTTTGCCAATTCCAAAAGAACTGTCTTAGCGAAAGGCTTCTTGATGGGAAAGCTGTAACTCTGTGAGATGATTTCAGAGAACACAAAGAAGTTTCTCAGAAAGCTTCTTTCTCTTTGTTATCGGAGGATATTTCCTTTGGCCCTATAGTCTTCAAATGGATCTGAAATATCTGTTCTCAGATTCCACAGAAATAAGGCTTGCAAAGAGATCCACGAAATACAGATGTAACTCTGTGAGTGCAAGTCACACATCACACAGCAGTTTCTCAGAAAGCTTCTTTCCAGATTTCATCTGAGGATATTTCCTTTTTCACCATAGCCCTCTATGGGCTTCCAAGTATCACTTTGCCAATTCCACAAGAACTGTCTTAGCGAAAGACTTCTTGAGGGGAAAGCTGTAACTCTGTGAGATGATTTCACAGAACACAAAGAAGTTTCTCAGAAAGCTTCTTTCTCTTTGTTATCGGAGGATATTTCCTTTGGCCCTATAGTGTTCTTAGGGTTCCGAAATATCTGTTCTCAGATTCCACAGAAATAAGGCTAGCAAAGAGATTCACGAAATACAGAAGTAACTCTGTGAGTGGAAGTCACACAACACAGAGGAGTTTCTCAGAAAGCTTCTTTGCAGATTTCATCTGAGGATAGTTCCTTTTTCACCATAGCCCTCTATGGGCTTCCAAATATCACTTTACCAATTCCACAAGAACTGTCTTAGCGAAAGGCTTCTTGAGGAGAAAGCTGTAACTCTGTGAGATGATTTCAAAGAACACAAAGAAGTTTCTCAGAAAGCTTCTTACTCTTTGTTATCGGAGGATATTTCCTTTGGCCCTATAGTCTTCTAAGGGATCCGAAATATCTGTTCTCAGATTCCACAGAAAGAAGGCTAGCAAAGAGATCCACGAAATACAGATATAACTCTGTAATTGTAAGTCACACATCACACAGCAGTTTCTCAGAAAGCTTCTTTCCAGATTTCATCTGAGGATATTTCCTTTTTCACCATATCCCTCTATTGGCTTCCAAATATCACTTTGCCAATTCCACAAGAACTGTCTTAGCGAAAGGCTTCTTGAGGGGAAAGCTGTAACTCTGTGAGATGATTTCACAGAACACAAAGAAGTTTCTCAGAAAGCTTCTTTCTCTTTGTTATCGGAGGATATTTCCTTTGGCCCTATCGTCTTCAAAGGGATCTGAAATATCTGTTCTCAGATTCCACAGAAATAAGGCTTGCAAAGAGATCCACGAAATACAGATGTAACTCTGTGAGTGCAAGTCACACATCACAGAGCAGTGTCTCAGAAAGCTTCTTTCCAGATTTCATCTGAGGATATTTCCTTTTTCACCGTAGCCCTCTATGGGCTTCCAAATATCACTTTGCCAATTCCACAAGCAGTGCCTTACCGAAAGGCTTCTTGAAGGGAAAGTTGTAACTCTGTGAGATGATTTCACAGAACACAAAGAAGTTTCTCAGAAAGCTTCTTTCTCTTTGTTATCGGAGGATATTTTCTTTGGCCCTATAGTCTTCAAAGGGATCTGAAATATCTGTTCTCAGATTCCACAGAAATAAGGCTAGCAAAGAGATCCACGAAATTCAGATGTAACACTGTGAGTGCAAGTCACACATCACACAGCAGTTTCTCAGAAAGCTTCTTTCCAGATTTCATCTGAGGATATTTCCTTTTTCACCATAGCCCTCTATGGGCTTCCAAGTATCACTTTGCCAATTCCACAAGAACTGTCTTAGCGAAAGACTTCTTGATGGGAAAGCTGAAACTCTGTGAGATGATTTCACAGAACACAAAGAAGTTTCTCAGAAAGCTTCTTTCTCTTTATTATCGGAGGATATTTCCTTTGGCCCTATAGTGTTCTTAGGGTTCCGAAATATCTGTTCTCAGATTCCACAGAACTAAGGCTAGCAAAGAGATTCACGAAATACAGAAGTAACTCTGTGAGTGGAAGTCACACAACAAAGAGGAGTTTCTCAGAAAGCTTCTTTGCAGATTTCATCTGAGGATAGTTCCTTTTTCACCATAGCCCTCTATGGGCTTCCAAATATCACTTTGCCAATTCCACAAGAACTGTCTTTGCGAAAGGCTTCTTGAGGGGAAAGCTGTAACTCTGTGAGATGATTTCACAGAACACAAAGAAGTTTCTCAGAAAGCTTCTTTCTCTTTGTTATCGGAGGATATTTCCTTTGGCCCTATAGTCTTCAAAGGGATCTGAAATATCTGTTCTCAGATTCCACAGAAATAAGGCTTGCAAAGAGATCCACGAAATACAGATGTAAATCTGTGAGTGCAAGTCACACATCATAGAGCAGTTTCTCAGAAAGCTTCTTTCCAGATTTCATCTGAGGATATTTCCTTTTTCACCGTAGCCCTCTATGGGCTTCCAAATATCACCTTGCCAATTCCACAAGAACTGCCTTACCGAAAGGCTTCTTGAAGGGAAAGCTGTAACTCTGTGAGATGATTTCACAGAACACAAAGAAGTTTCTCAGAAAGCTTCTTTCTCTTTGTTATCAGAGGATATTTCCTTTGACCCTATAGTCTTCAAAGGGATCCGAAATATCTGTTCTCAGATTCCACAGAAATCAGGATAACAAAGATTCCACGAAATACAGATGTACCTCTGTGAGTGCAAGTGACGCATCACACAGCAGTTTCTCAGAAAGCTTCTTTCCAGATTTCATCTGAGGATATTTCCTTTTCACCTTAGCCCTCGATGGGCTTCCAAATATCACTCTGCCAATTCCACAAGAACTGCCTTACCGAAAGGCTTCTTTAAGGGAAAGCTGTAACTCTGTGAGATGATTTCACAGAACACAAAGAAGTTTCTCAGAAAGCTTCTTTCTCTTTGTTATCGGAGGATATTTCCTTTGGCCCTATAGTTTCAAAGGGATCCGAAATATCTGTTCTCAGATTCCACAGAAATAAGGCTAGCAAAGGGATCCACGAAATACAGATGTAACTCTGTGAGTGGAAGTCACACATCACAGAGCAGTTTCTCAGAAAGCTTCTTTCCAGATTTCATCTGAGGATACTTCCTTTTTCACCATAGCCCTCTATGGGTTTCCAAATATCACTTTGCCAATTCCACAAGAACAGCCTTAGCGAAAGGCTTCTTGAGGAGAAAGCTGTAACTCTGTGAGATGATTTCACAAAACACAAAGAAGTTTCTCAAAAAGCTTCTTTCTCTCTGTTATCGGAGGCTATTTCCATTGGCCCTATAGTCTTCAAAGGGATCCGAAATATCTGTTCTCAGATTCCACAGAAATAATGATGGCAAAGAGATCCACGAAATACAGATGTAACTCTGTGAGTGGAAGTCACACATCACAGAGCAGTTTCTCAGACAGCTTCTTTCCAGATTTCATCTGAGGATATTTCCTTTTTCACCATAGCTCTCTATGGGCTTCCAAATATCAGTGTGCGAATTCCACAAGAACTGTCTTAGCGAAAGGCTTCTTGAGGGGAAAGATGTAACTCTGTGAGATGATTTCACAGAACACAAAGAAGTTTCTCAGAAAGCTTCTTTCTCTTTGTTATCGGAGGATATTTCCTTTGGCCCTATGGACTTCAAAGGGATCCGAAATATCTGTTCTCAGATTCCACAGAAATAAGGCTAGCAAAGAGATCCACGTAATACAGATGTAACTCTCTGAGTGGAAGTCACACATCACAGAGCAGTTTCCCAGAAAGATTCTTTCCAGATTTCATCTGAGGATATTTCCTTTTTCACCATAGCCCTCTATGGGCTTCCAAATTCACTTTGCCAATTCCACAAGAACTGTCGTAGCGAAAGGCTCCTTGAGGGGAAAGCTGTAACTCTGTGAGATGATTTCACAGAACACAAAGAAGTTTCTCAGAAAGCTTCCTTCTCTTTGTTATCGGAGGATATTTCCTTTGGCCCTATAGTCTTCAAAGGGATCCGAAATATCTGTTCTCAGATTCCACAGAAATAAGGCTAGCAAAGAGATCCACGAAATACAGATTTAACTCTGTGAGTGGAAGTCACACATCACAGAGCAGTTAATCAGAAAGCTTCTTTCCAGATTTCATTTGAGGATATTTCCTTTTTCACCATAGCCCTCTATGGGCTTCCAAATATCACTGAGCGAATTCCAAAAGAACTGTCTTAGCGAAAGGCTTCTTGAGGGGAAAGCTGTAACTCTGTGAGATGATTTCAGAGAACACAAAGAAGTTTCTCAGAAAGCTTCTTTCTCTTTGTTATCGGAGGATATTTCCTTTGGCCCTATAGTCTTCAAAGGGATCCGAAATATCTGTTCTCAGATTCCACAGAAATAAGGCTAGCAAAGAGATCCAAGAAATACAGATGTAACTCTGTGAGTGGAAGTCACACATCACAGAGCAGTTTCTCAGAAAGCTTCTTTCCAGATTTCATCTGAGGATATTTCCTTTCTCACCATAGCCCTCTATTTGCTTCCAAATATCACTTTGCCAATTCCACAAGAACTCTCTTAGCGAAAGGCTTCTTGAGGGGAAAACTGTAACTCTGTGAGATGATTTCACAGAACACAAAGAAGTTTCTCAGAAAGCTTCTTTCTCTTTGTTATCGGAGGATATTTCCTTGGGCCCTATAGTCTTCAAAGGGATCCGAAATATCTGTTATCAAATTCCACAGAAATAAGGCTAGCAAAGAGATCCACGAAATACAGATGTAACTCTGTGAGTGCAAGTGACACATCACAGAGCAGTTTCTCAGAAAGCTTCTTTCCAGATTTCATCTGAGGATATTTCCTTTTCACCATAGCCCTCAATGGGCTTCCAAATATCACTTTGCCAATTCCACAAGAACTGCCTTACCGAAAGGCTTCTTGAACAGAAAGCTGTATCTCTGTGAGATGATTTCACAGAACACAAAGAAATTTCTCAGAAAGCTTCTTTCTCTTTGTTATCGAAGGATATTTCCTTTGGACCAATAGTCTTCAAGGGATCCGAAATATCTGTCCTCAGATTCCACAGAAATAAGGCTAGCAAAGAGATCCACGAAATACAGATGTAACTCTGTGAGTGGAAGTCACACATCACACAGCAGTTTCTCAGAAAGCTTCTTTCCAGATTTCATCGGAGGATATTTCCTTTTTCACCATAGCCCTCTATTTGCTTCCAAATATCACTTTGCCAATTCCACAAGAACTGTCTTAGCGAAAGGCTTCTTGAGGGGAAAACTGTAACTCTGTGAGATGATTTCACAAAACACCAAGAAGTTTCTCAAAAAGCTTCTTTCCCTCTGTTATCCTAGGATATTTCCTTTGGCCCTATAGTCTTCAAAAGGATCCGAAATATCTGTTCTCAGATTCCACAGAAATAAGGCTAGCAAAGAGATCCACGAAATACAGATGTAACTCTGTGAGTGCAAGTCACACATCACAGAGCAGTTTCTGAGAAAGCTTCTTTCCAGATTTCATTTGAAGATATTTCCTTTTTCACCATAGCACTCTATGGGCTTCCAAATATCACTTTGCCAATTCCACAAGAACTGCCTTAGCGAAATGCCTCTTGGAGGGAAAGCTGTAACTCTGTTAGATGATTTCACAGAACACAAAGAAGTTTCTCAGAAAGCTTCTTTCTCTTTGTTATCGGAGGATATTTCCTTTGGCTCTATAGTCTTAAAATGGATCCGAAATATCTGTTCTCAGATTCCACAGAAATAAGGCTAGCGAAGAGATCCACGAAATACAGATGTAACTCTGTGAGTGGAAGTCACACATCACAGAGCAGTTTCTGAGACAGCTTCTTTCCAGATTTCATCTGAGGATATTTCCTTTTTCACCATAGCCCTCTATGGGCTTCCAAATATCACTGTGCGAATTCCACAAGAACTGTCTTAGCGAAAGGCTTCTTGAGGGGAAAGCTGTAACTCTGTGAGATGATTTCACAGAACACAAAGAAGTTTCTCAGAAAGCTTCTTTCTCTTTGTTATCGGAGGATATTTCCTTTGGCCCTATAGTCTTCAAGGGATCCGAAATATCTGTTCTCAGATTCCATAGTAATAAGGCTAGCAAAGAGATCCACGAAATACAGATGTAACTCTGTGAGTGCAAGTCACACATCACACAGCAGTTTCTCAGAAAGCTTCTTTCCAGATTTCATCTGAGGATAATTCCTTTTTCACCAAAGCCCTCTATGGGCTTCCAAATATCACTTTGCCAATTCCACAAGAACTGTCTTAGCGAAAGGCTTCTTGAGGGGAAAGCTGTAACTCTGTGAGATGATTTCACAGAACACAAAGAAGTTTCTCAGAATGCTTCTTTCTCTTTGTTATCGGAGGATATTTCCTTTGACCCTATATTCTTCAAAGGGATCCGAAATATCTGTTCTCAGATTCCACAGAAATAAGGCTAGCGAAGAGATCCACGAAATACAGATGTAACTCTGTGAGTGGAAGTCACACATCACAGAGCAGTTTCTGAGACAGCTTCTTTCCAGATTTCATCTGAGGATATTTCCTTTTTCACCATAGCCCTCTATGGGCTTCCAAATATCACTGTGCGAATTCCACAAGAACTGTCTTAGCGAAAGGCTTCTTGAGGGGAAAGCTGTAACTCTGTGAGATGATTTCACAGAACACAAAGAAGTTTCTCAGAAAGCTTCTTTCTCTTTGTTATCGGAGGATATTTCCTTTGGCCCTATAGTTTCAAAGGGATCCGAAATATCTGTTTCTAGATTCCACAGAAATAAGGCTAGCAAAGAGATCCACGAAATACAGATGTAACTCTGTGAGTGGAAGTCACACATCACAGAGCAGTTTCTCAGAAAGCTTCTTTCCAGATATCATCTGAGGATACTTCCTTTTTCACCATAGCCCTCTATGGGTTTCCAAATATCACTTTGCCAATTCCACAAGAACTGTCTTAGCGAAAGTCTTCCTGAGGAGAAAGCTGTAACTCCGTGAGATGATTTCACAAAACACAAAGAAGTTTCTCAAAAAGCTTCTTTCTCTCTGTTATCGGAGGATATTTCCTTTGGCCCTATAGTCTTCAAAAGGATGCGAAATATCTGTTCTCAGATTCCACAGAAATAAGGCTAGCAAAGAGATCCACGAAATACAGATGTAACTCTGTGAGTGTAAGTCCCATATCACAGAGCAGTTTCTCAGAAAGCTTCTTTCCAGATTTCATCTGAGGATATTTCCTTTTTCACCATAGCCCTCTATGGGCTTCCAAATATCACTCTGCCAATTCCACAAGAACTGTCGTAGCGAAAGGCTCCTTGAGGGGAAAGCTGTAACTCTGAGAGATGATTTCACAGAACACAAATAAGTTTCTCAGAAAGCTTCTTTCTCTTTGTTATCGGAGGATATTTCCTTTGGCCCTATAGTCTTCAAAGGGATCCGAAAGATCTGTTCTCAGATTCCACAGAAATAAGGCTAGCAAAGTGATCCACGAAATACAGATGTAACTCTGTGAGTGTAAGTCCCACATCACAGAGCAGTTTCTCAGAAAGCTTCTTTCCAGATTTCATCTGAGGATATTTCCTTTTTCACCATAGCCCTCTATGTTCTTCCAAATATCAATTTGCCAATTCCACAAGAACTGTCGTAGCGAAAGGCTCCTTGAGGGGAAAGCTGTAACTCTGAGAGATGATTTCACAGAACACAAATAAGTTTCTCAGAAAGCTTCTTTCTCTTTGTTATCGGAGGATATTTCCTTTGGCCCTATAGTCTTCAAAGGGATCCGAAATATCTGTTCTCAGATTCCACAGAAATAAGGCTAGCAAAGAGATCCATGAAATACAGATGTAACTCTGTGAGTGCAAGTCACACATCACATAGCAGTTTCTCAGAAAGCTTCTTTCCAGATTTCATCTGAAGATATTTCCTTTTTCACCATAGCCCTCTATGGGCTTCCAAATATCACTTTGCCAATTCCACAAGAACTGCCTTACCGAAAGGCTTCTTGGAGGGAAAGCTGTATCTCTGTGAGATGATTTCACAGAACACGAAGAAATTTCTCAGAAAGCTTCTTTCTCTTTGTTATCGAAGGATATTTCCTTTGGACCAATAGTCTTCAAAGGGATGCGAAATATCTGTTCTCAGATTCCACAGAAATAAGGCTAGCAAAGAGATCCACGAAATACAGATGTAACTCTGTGAGTGGAAGTCACACATCACAGAGCAGTTTCTCAGAAAGCTTCTTTCCAGATTTCACCGGAGGATATTTCCTTTTTCACCATAGCCCTCTATGGGCTTCCAAATATCACTTTGCCAATTCCACAAGAACTGTCTTAGCGAAAGGCTTCTTGAGGGGAAAGCTGTAACTCTGTGAGATGATTTCACAGAACACAAAGAAGTTTCTCAAAAAGCTTCTTTCTCTTTGTTATCGGAGGATATTTCCTTTGGCCCTATAGTCTTCAAAGGGATCCGAAATATCTGTTCTCAGATTCCACAGAAATAAGGCTAGCAAAGAGATCCACGAAATACAGATGTAACTCTGTGAGTGCAAGTGACACATCACAGAGCAGTTTCTCAGAAAGCTTCTTTCCAGATTTCATCTGAGGATATTTCCTTTTCACCATAGCCCTCTATGGGCTTCCAAATATCACATTGCCAATTCCACAAGAACTGCCTTACCGAAAGGCTTCTTGAAGGGAAAGCTGTATCTCTGTGAGATGATTTCACAGAACACGAAGAAATTTCTCAGAAAGCTTCTTTCTCTTTTTTATCGAAGGATATTTCCTTTGGACCAATAGTCTTCAAAGGGATCCGAAATATCTGTTCTCAGATTCCACAGAAATAAGGCTAGCAAAGAGATCCACGAAATACAGATGTAACTCTGTGAGTGGAAGTCACACATCACAGAGCAGTTTCTCAGAAAGCTTCTTTCCAGATTTCATCGGAGGATATTTCGTTTTTCACCATAACCCTCCTTGGGCTTCCAAATATCACTTTGCCAATTCCACAAGAACTGCCTTAGCGAAATGCCTCTTGAGGGGAATGCTGTAACTCTGTGAGATGATTTCACAGAACACAAAGAAGTTTCTCAGAAAGCTTCTTTCTCTTTGTTATCGGAGGATATTTCCTTTGGCCCTATAGTCTTCAAAGGGATCCGAAATATCCGTTCTCAGATTCCACACAAATAAGGCTAGCAAAGAGATCCACGAAATACAGATGTAACTCTGTGAGTGGAATTCACACATCACAGAGCAGTTTCTCAGAAAGCTTCTTTCCAGATTTCATCTGAGTATATTTCCTTTTTCACCATAGCCCTCTATGGGCTTCCAAATATCACTTTGCCAATTCCACAAGAACTGACGTAGCGAAAGGCTTCTTGAGGGGAAAGCTGTAACTCTTTGAGATGATTTCACAGAACACAAAGAAGTTTCTCAGAATGCTTCTTTCTCTTTGTTATCGGAGGATATTTCCTTTGGCCCTATAGTCTTCAAAGGGATCCGAAATATCTGTTCTCAAATTCCACAGAAATAAGGCTAGCAAAGGGATCCACGAAATACAGATGTAACTCTGTGAGTGGAAGTCACACATCACAGAGCAGTTTCTCAGAATGCGTCTTTCCAGATTTCATCTGAGGATATTTCCTTTTTCACCATAGCCCTCTATGGGCTTCCAAATATCACTGTGCGAATTCCTCAAGAACTGTCTTAGCGAAAGGCTTCTTGAGGGGAAAGCTGTAACTCTGTGAGATGATTTCACAGAACACAAAGAAGTTTCTCAGAAAGCTTCTTTCTCTTTGTTATCGGAGGATATTTCCTTTGGCCCTATAGTCTTCAAAGGGATCCGAAATATCTGTTCTCAGATTCCACAGAAATAAGGATAGCAAAGAGTCCACGAAATACAGATGTAACTCTGTGAGTGCAAGTGACACATCACACAGCAGTTTCTCAGAAATCTTCTTTCCAGATTTCATCTGAGGTTGTTTCATTTTTCACAATAGCCCTCTATGGGCTTCCAAATATCACTTTGCCAATTCCACTAGAACTGCCTTACCGAAAGGCTTCTTGAAGGGAAAGCTGTAACTCTGTGAGATGATTTCACAGAACACAAAGAAGTTTCTCAGAAAGCTTCTTTCTCTTTGTTATCGGAGGATATTTCCTTTGGCCCTATAGTCTTCAAAGGGATCCGAAATATCCGTTCTCAGATTCCACACAAATAAGGCTAGCAAAGAGATCCACGAAATACAGATGTAACTCTGTGAGTGGAATTCACACATCACAGAGCAGTTTCTCAGAAAGCTTCTTTCCAGATTTCATCTGAGTATATTTCCTTTTTCACCATAGCCCTCGATGGGCTTCCAAATATCACTTTGCCAATTCCACAAGCAGTGCCTTACCGAAAGGCTTCTGGAAGGGGAAGCTGTAACTCTGTGAGATGATTTCACAGAACACAAAGAAGTTTCTCAGAAATCTTCTTTATCTTTGTTATCGGAGGATATTTCCTTTGGCCCTATAGTCTTCAAAGTGATCCGAAATATCTGTTCTCAGATTCCACAGAAATAAGGCTAGCAAAGAGATCCACGAAATACAGATGTAACTCTGTGAGTGGAAGTCACACATCACAGAGCAGTTTCTCAGAAAGCTTCTTTCCAGATTTCATCTGAGGATATTTCCTTTTTCACCATAGCCATCTATGGGCTTCCAAATATCACTTTGCCAATTCCACAAGAACTGTCTTAGTGAAAGGCTTCCTGAGGGGAAAGCTGTAACTCTGTGAGATGATTTCACAAAACACAAAGAAGTTTCTCAAAAAGCTTCTTTCTCTCTGTTATCGGAGGATATTTCCTTTGGCCCTATGGACTTCAAAGGGATCCGAAATATCTGTTCTCAGATTCCACAGAAATAAGGATAGCAAAGAGTCCACGAAATACAGATGTAACTCTGTGAGTGCAAGTGACACATCACACAGCAGTTTCTCAGAAAGCTTCTTTCCAGATTTCATCTGAGGATATTTCCTTTTCACCTTAGCCCTCGATGGGCTTCCAAATATCACTTTGCCAATTCCACAAGCACTGCCTTACCGAAAGGCTTCTGGAAGGGAAAGCTGTAACTCTGTGAGATGATTTCACAGAACACAAAGAAGTTTCTCAGAAATCTTTTTTCTCTTTGTTATCGGAGGATAATTCCTTTGGCCCTATAGTCTTCAAAGGGATCTGAAATATCTGTTCTCAGATTCTACACAAATAAGGCTAGCAAAGAGATCCACGAAATACAGATGTAACTCTGTGAGTGGAAGTCACACATCACAGAGCAGTTTCTCAGAAAGCTTCTTTCCAGATTTCATCTGAGGATATATCCTTTTTCACCATAGCCATCTATGGGCTTCCAAGTATCACTTTGCCAATTCCACAAGAACTGTCTTAGTGAAAGGCTTCTTGAGGGGAAAGCTGTAACTCTGTGAGATGATTTCACAAAACACAAAGAAGTTTCTCAAAAAGCTTCTTTCTCTCTGTTATCGGAGGATATTTCCTTTGGCCCTATGGTCTTCAAAGGGATCCGAAATATCTGTTCTCAGATTCCACAGAAATAAGGCTAGCAAAGAGATCCACGAAATACAGATTTAACTCTGTGAGTGGAAGTCACACATCACAGAGCAGTTAATCAGAAAGCTTCTTTCCAGATTTCATTTGAGGATATTTCCTTTTTCACCATAGCCCTCTATGGGCTTCCAAATATCACTGAGCGAATTCCAAAAGAACTGTCTTAGCGAAAGGCTTCTTGAGGGGAAAGCTGTAACTCTGTGAGATGATTTCAGAGAACACAAAGAAGTTTCTCAGAAAGCTTCTTTGTCTTTGTTATCGGAGGATATTTCCTTTGGCCCTATAGTCTTCAAAGGGATCCGAAATATCTGTTCTCAGATTCCACAGAAATAAGGCTAGCAAAGAGATCCACGAAATACAGATGTAACTCTGTGAGTGGAAGTCACACATCACAGAGCAGTTTCTCAGAAAGCTTCTTTCCAGATTTCATCTGAGGATATTTCCTTTTTCACCATAGCCCTCTATTTGCTTCCAAATATCACTTTGCCAATTCAACAAGAACTGTCTTAGCGAAAGGTTTCTTGAGGGGAAAACTGTAACTCTGTGAGATGATTTCACAGAACACAAAGAAGTTTCTCAGAAAGCTTCTTTCTCTTTGTTATCGGAGGATATTTCCATTGGCCCTATAGTCTTCAAACGGATCCGAAATATCTGTTCTCAGATTCCACAGAAATAAGGCTAGCAAAGAGATCCACGAAATACAGATGTAACTCTGTGAGTGCAAGTGACCCATCACAGAGCAGTTTCTCAGAAAGCTTCTTTCCAGATTTCATCTGAGGATATTTCCTTTTCACCATAGCCCTCAATGGACTTCCAAATATCACTTTGCCAATTCCACAAGAACTGCCTTACCGAAAGGCTTCTTGAAGAGAAAGCTGTATCTCTGTGAGATGATTTCACAGAACACAAAGAAATTTCTCAGAAAGCTTCTTTCTCTTTTTTATCGAAGGATATTTCCTTTGGACCAATAGTCTTCAAAGGGATCCGAAATATCTGTCCTCAGATTCCACAGAAATAAGGCTAGCAAAGAGATCCACGAAATACAGATGTAACTCTGTGAGTGGAAGTCACACATCACAGAGCAGTTTCTCAGAAAGCTTCTTTCCAGATTTCATCGGAGGATATTTCCTTTTTCACCATAGCCCTCTATGGGCTTCCAAATATCACTTTTCCAATTCCACAAGAACTGTCTTAGCGAAAGTCTTCTTGAGGGGAAAGCTGTAACTCTGTGAGATGATTTCACAAAACACCAAGAAGTTTCTCAAAAAGCTTCTTTCTCTCTGTTATCCTAGGATATTTCCTTTGGCCCTATAGTCTTCAAAAGGATCCGAAATATCTGTTCTCAGATTCCACAGAAATAAGGCTAGCAAAGAGATCCACGAAATACAGATGTAACTCTGTGAGTGCAAGTCACACATCACAGAGCAGTTTCTGAGAAAGCTTCTTTCCAGATTTCATTTGAGGATATTTCCTTTTTCACCATAGCCCTCTATGGGCTTCCAAATATCACTTTGCCAATTCCACAAGAACTGCCTTAGCGAAATGCCTCTTGGAGGGAAAGCTGTAACTCTGTGAGATGATTTCACAGAACACAAAGAAGTTTCTCAGAAAGCTTCTTTCTCTTTGTTATCGGAGGATATTTCCTTGGGCTCTATAGTCTTAAAAGGGATCCGAAATATCTGTTCTCAGATTCCACAGAAATAAGGCTAGCGAAGAGATCCACGAAATACAGATGTAACTCTGTGAGTGGAAGTCACACATCACAGAGCAGTTTCTGAGACAGCTTCTTTCCAGATTTCATCTGAGGATATTTCCTTTTTCACCATAGTCCTCTATGGGCTTCCAAATATCACTGTGCGAATTCCACAAGAACTGTCTTAGCGAAAGGCGTCTTGAGGGGAAAGCTGTAACTCTGTGAGATGATTTCACAGAACACAAAGAAGTTTCTCAGAAAGCTTCTTTCTCTTTGTTATCGGAGGATATTTCCTTTGGCCCTATAGTCTTCAAAGGGATCCGAAATATCTGTTCTCAGATTCCACAGAAATAAGGCTAGCAAAGAGATCCACGAAATACAGATGTAACTCTGTGAGTGCAAGTCACACATCACACAGCAGTTTCTCAGAAAGCTTCTTTCCAGATTTCATCTGAGGATAATTCCTTTTTCACCAAAGCCTTCTATGGGCTTCGAAATATCACTTTGCCAATTCCACAAGAACTGTCTTAGCGAAAGGCTTCTTGAGGGGAAAGCTGTAACTCTGTGAGATGATTTCATAGAACACAAAGAAGTTTCTCAGAATGCTTCTTTCTCTTTGTTATCGGAGGATATTTCCTTTGGCCCTATAGTCTTCAAAGGGATCCGAAATATCTGTTCTCAGATTCCACAGAAATAAGGATAGCAAAGAGTCCACGAAATACAGATGTAACTCTGTGAGTGCAAGTGACACAACACACAGCAGTTTCTCAGAAAGCTTCTTTCCAGATTTCATCTGAGGATATTTCCTTTTCACCTTAGCCCTCGATGGGCTTCCAAATATCACTTTGCCAATTCCACAAGCACTGCCTTACCGAAAGGCTTCTGGAAGGGAAAGCTGTAACTCTGTGAGATGATTTCACAGAACACAAAGAAGTTTCTCAGAAATCTTCTTTCTCTTTGTTATCGGAGGATATTTCCTTTGGCCCTATAGTCTTCAAAGGGATCCGAAATATATGTTCTCAGATTCCACACAAATAAGGCTAGCAAAGAGATCCACGAAATACAGATGTAACTCTGTGAGTGGAAGTCACACATCACAGAGCAGTTTCTCAGAAAGCTTCTTTCCAGATTTCATCTGAGGATATTTCCTTTTTCACCATAGCCATCTATGGGCTTCCAAATATCCCTTTGCCAATTCCACAAGAACTGTC
The DNA here is from genome assembly GCF_049350105.2 of Macaca mulatta. NCBI lineage: Eukaryota > Metazoa > Chordata > Mammalia > Primates > Cercopithecidae > Macaca > Macaca mulatta. Next base: position 73,128,968 of record NC_133407.1, on the reverse strand, counting down.
TTAGTGAAAGGCTTCCTGAGGGGAAAGCTGTAACTCTGTGAGATGATTTCACAAAACACAAAGAAGTTTCTCAAAAAGCTTCTTTCTCTCTGTTATCGGAGGATATTTCCTTTGGCCCTATTCACTTCAAAGGGATCCGAAATATCTGTTCTCAGATTCCACAGAAATAAGGCTAGCAAAGAGATCCACGTAATACAGATGTAACTCTCTGAGTGGAAGTCACACATCACAGAGCAGTTTCCCAGAAAGCTTCTTTCCAGATTTCATCTGAGGATATTTCCTTTTTCACCATAGCCCTCTATGGGCTTCCAAATATCACTTTGCCAATTCCACAAGAACTGTCGTAGCGAAAGGCTCCTTGAGGGGAAAGCTGTAACTCTGTGAGATGATTTCACAGAACACAAAGAAGTTTCTCAGAAAGCTTCTTTCTCTTTGTTATCGGAGGATATTTCCTTTGGCCCTATAGTCTTCAAAGGGATCCGAAATATCTGTTCTCAGATTCCACAGAAATAAGGCTAGCAAAGAGATCCACGAAATACAGATTTAACTCTGTGAGTGGAAGTCACACATCACAGAGCAGTTAATCAGAAAGCTTCTTTCCAGATTTCATTTGAGGATATTTCCTTTTTCACCATAGCCCTCTATGGGCTTCCAAATATCACTGAGCGAATTCCAAAAGAACTGTCTTAGCGAAAGGCTTCTTGAGGGGAAAGCTGTAACTCTGTGAGATGATTTCAGAGAACACAAAGAAGTTTCTCAGAAATCTTCTTTCTCTTTGTTATCGGAGGATATTTCCTTTGGCCCTATAGTCTTCAAAGGGATCCGAAATATCTGTTCTCAGATTCCACACAAATAAGGCTAGCAAAGAGATCCACGAAATACACATGTAACTCTGTGAGTGAAAGTCACACATCACAGAGCAGTTTCTCAGAAAGCTTCTTTCCAGATTTCATCTGAGGATATTTCCTTTTTCACCATAGCCCTCTATTTGCTTCCAAATATCACTTTGCCAATTCCACAAGAACTGTCTTAGCGAAAGGCTTCTTGAGGGGAAAACTGTAACTCTGTGAGATGATTTCACAGAACACAAAGAAGTTTCTCAGAAAGCTTCTTTCTCTTTGTTATCGGAGGATATTTCCTTTGGCCCTATAGTATTCAAAGGGATCCGAAATATCTGTTCTCAGATTCCACAGAAATAAGGCTAGCAAAGAGATCCACGAAATACAGATGTAACTCTGTGAGTGCAAGTGACACATCACAGAGCAGTTTCTCAGAAAGCTTCTCTCAGATTTCATCTGAGGATATTTCCTTTTCACCATAGCCCTCAATGGGCTTCCAAATATCACTTTGCCAATTCCACAAGAACTGCCTTACCGAAAGGCTTCTTGAAGAGAAAGCTGTATCTCTGTGAGATGATTTCACAGAACACAAAGAAATTTCTCAGAAAGCTTCTTTCTCTTTGTTATCGAAGGATATTTCCTTTGGACCAATAGTCTTCAAAGGGATCTGAAATATCTGTTCTCAGATTCCACAGAAATAAGGCTAGCAAAGAGATCCACGAAATACAGATGTAACTCAGTGAGTGGAAGTCACATATCACAGAGCAGTTTCTCAGAAAGCTTCTTTCCAGATTTCATCTGAGGATATTTCCTTTTTCACCATAGCCCTCTACGGACTTCCAAATATCACTTTGCCAATTCCACAAGAACTGCCTTACCGAAAGGCTTCTTGAAGGGAAAGCAATATCTCTGTGAGATGATTTCACAGAACACAAAGAAGTTTCTCAGAAAGTTTCTTTCTCTTTGTTATCGGATTATATTTCCTTTGGCCCTATAGTCTTCAAAGGGATCCGAAATATCTGTTCTCAGATTCCACAGAAATAAGGCCAGCAAAAAGATCCACGAAATACAGATGTAACTCTGTGAGTGGAAGTCACACATCACAGAGCAGTTTCTCAGACAGCTTCTTTCCAGATTTCATCTGAGGATATTTCGTTTTTCACCATAGCCCTCTATGGGCTTCCAAATATCACTGTGCGAATTCCACAAGAACTGTCTTAGCGAAAGGCTTCTTGAGGGGAAAGCTGTAACTCTGTGAGATGATTTCACAGAACACAAAGAAGTTTCTCAGAAAGCTTCTTTCTCTTTGTTATCGGAGGATATTTCCTTTGGCCCTATAGTCTTCAAAGGGATCCGAAATATCAGTTCTCAGATTCCACAGAAATAAGGATAGCAAAGAGTCCACGAAATACAGATGTAACTCTGTGAGTGCAAGTGACACATCACACAGCAGTTTCTCAGAAAGCTTCTTTCCAGATTTCATCTGAGGATATTTCCTTTTCACCTTAGCCCTCGATGGGCTTCCAAATATCACTTTGCCAATTCCACAAGAACTGCCTTACCGAAAGGCTTCTGGAAGGGAAAGCTGTAACTCTGTGAGATGATTTCACAGAAAACAAAGAAGTTTCTCAGAAATCTTCTTTCTCTTTGTTATCGGAGGATATTTCCTTTGGCCCTATAATCTTCAAAGGTATCTGAAATATCTGTTCTCAGATTCTACACAAATAAGGCTAGCAAAGAGATCCACGAAATACAGATGTAACTCTGTGAGTGGAAGTCACACACCACAGAGCAGTTTCTCAGAAAGCTTCTTTCCAGATTTCATCTGAGGATATTTCCTTTTTCACCATAGCCATCAATGGGCTTCCAAATATCACTTTGCCAATTCCACAAGAACTGTCTTAGTGAAAGGCTTCTTGAGGGGAAAGCTGTAACTCTGTGAGATGATTTCACAAAACACAAAGAAGTTTCTCAAAAAGCTTCTTTCTCTCTGTTATCGGAGGATATTTCCTTTGGCCCTATGGACTTCAAAGGGATCCGAAATATCTGTTCTCAGATTCCACAGAAATAAGGCTAGCAAAGAGATCCACGTAATACAGATGTAACTTTCTGAGTGGAAGTCACACATTACAGAGCAGTTTCCCAGAAAGCTTCTTTCCAGATTTCATCTGAGGATATTTCCTTTTTCACCATAGCCCTCTATGGGCTTCCAAATATCACTTTGCCAATTCCACAAAAACTGTCGTAGCGAAAGGCTCCTTGAGGGGAAAGCTGTAACTCTGTGAGATGATTTCACAGAACACAAAGAAGTTTCTCAGAAAGCTTCTTTCTCTTTGTTATCGGAGGATATTTCCTTTGGCCCTATAGTCTTCAAAGGGATCCGAAATATCTGTTCTCAGATTCCACAGAAATAAGGCTAGCAAAGAGATCCACGAAATACAGATTTAACTCTGTGAGTGGAAGTCATACATCACAGAGCAGTTAATCAGAAAGCTTCTTTCCAGATTTCATTTGAGGATATTTCCTTTTTCACCATAGCCCTCTATGGGCTTCCAAATATCACTGAGCGAATTCCAAAAGAACTGTCTTAGCGAAAGGCTTCTTGAGGGGAAAGCTGTAACTCTGTGAGATGATTTCAGAGAACACAAAGAAGTTTCTCAGAAAGCTTCTTTCTCTTTGTTATCGGAGGATATTTCCTTTGGCCCTATAGTCTTCAAAGGGATCCGAAATATCTGTTCTCAGATTCCACACAAATAAGGCTAGCAAAGAGATCCACGAAATACACATGTAACTCTGTGAGTGAAAGTCACACATCACAGAGCAGTTTCTCAGAAAGCTTCTTTCCAGATTTTATCTGAGGATATTTCCTTTTCACCATAGCACTCTATGGGCTTCCAATTATCACTTTGCCAATTCCACAAGAACTGTCGTAGCGAAAGGATCCTTGAGGGGAAAGCTGTAACTCTGTGAGATGATTTCACAGAACACAAAGAAGTTTCTCAGAAAGCTTCTTTCTCTTTGTTATCGGAGGATATTTCCTTTGGCCCTATAGTCTTCAAAGGGATCCGAAATATCTGTTCTCAGATTCCACAGTAATAAGGCTAGCAAAGAGATCCACGAAATACAGATGTAACTCTGTGAGTGGAAGTCACACATCACAGAACAGTTAATCAGAAAGCCTCTTTCCAGATTTCATTTGAGGATATTTCCTTTTTCACCATAGCCCTCTATGGGCTTCCAAATATCACTGTGCGAATTCCACAAGAACTGTCTTAGCGAAAGGCTTCTTGAGGGGAAAGCTGTAACTCTGTGAGATGATTTCACAGAACACAAAGAAGTTTCTCCGAAAGCTTCTTTCTCTTTGTTATCGGAGGATATTTCCTTTGGCCCTATAGTCTTCAAAGGGATCCGAAATATCTGTTCTCAGATTCCACAGAAATAAGGCTAGCAAAGAGATCCACGAAATACAGATGTAACTCTGTGAGTGGAAGTCACACATCACAGAGCAGTTTCTCAGAAAGCTTCTTTCCAGATTTCATCTGAGGATATTTCCTTTTCACCATAGCCCTCAATGGGCTTCCAAATATCACTTTGCCAATTCCACAAGAACTGCCTTACCGAAAGGCTTCTTGAAGAGAAAGCTGTATCTCTGTGAGATGATTTCACAGAACACAAAGAAATTTCTCAGAAAGCTTCTTTCTCTTTGTTATCGAAGGATATTTCCTTTGGACCAATAGTCTTCAAAGGGATCCTAAATATCTGTCCTCAGATTCCACAGAAATAAGGCTAGCAAAGAGATTCACGAAATACAGATGTAACTCTGTGAGTGGAAGTCACACATCACAGAGCAGTTTCTCAGAAAGCTTCTTTCCAGATTTCATCGGAGGATATTTCCTTTTTCACCATAGCCCTCTATGGGCTTCCAAATATCACTTTTCCAATTCCACAAGAACTGTCTTAGCGAAAGTCTTCTTGAGGGGAAAGCTGTAACTCTGTGAGATGATTTCACAAAACACCAAGAAGTTTCTCAAAAAGCTTCTTTCTCTCTGTTATCCTAGGATATTTCCTTTGGCCCTATAGTCTTCAAAAGGATCCGAAATATCTGTTCTCAGATTCCACAGAAATAAGGCTAGCAAAGAGATCCACGAAATACAGATGTAACTCTGTGAGTGCAAGTCACACATCACAGAGCAGTTTCTGAGAAAGCTTCTTTCCAGATTTCATTTGAGGATATTTCCTTTTTCACCATAGCCCAATATGGGCTTCCAAATATCACTTTGCCAATTCCACAAGAACTGCCTTAGCGAAATGCCTCTTGGAGGGAAAGCTGTAACTCTGTGAGATGATTTCACAGAACACAAAGAAGTTTCTCAGAAAGCTTCTTTCTCTTTGTTATCGGAGGATATTTCCTTTGGCTCTATAGTCTTAAAAGGGATCCGAAATATCTGTTCTCAGATTCCACAGAAATAAGGCTAGCGAAGAGATCCACGAAATACAGATGTAACTCTGTGAGTGGAAGTCTCACATCACACAGCAGTTTCTGAGACAGCTTCTTTCCAGATTTCATCTGAGGATATTTCCTTTTTCACCATAGCCCTCTATGGGCTTCCAAATATCACTTTGCCAATTCCACAAGAACTGTCTTAGTGAAAGGCTTCTTGAGGGGAAAGCTGTAACTCTGTGAGATGATTTCAGAAAACACAAAGAAGTTTCTCAAAAAGCTTCTTATTCTCTGTTATCGGAGGATATTTCCTTTGGCCCTATGGACTTCAAAGGGATCCGAAATATCTGTTCTCAGATTCCACAGAAATAAGGCTAGCAAAGAGATCCACGTAATACAGATGTAACTCTCTGAGTGGAAGTCACACATCACAGAGCAGTTTCCCAGAAAGCTTCTTTCCAGATTTCATCTGAGGATATTTCCTTTTTCACCATAGCCCTCTATGGGCTTCCAAATATCACTTTGCCAATTCCACAAGAACTGTCGTAGCGAAAGGCTCCTTGAGGGGAAAGCTGTAACTCTGTAAGATGAATTCACAGAACACAAAGAAGTTTCTCAGAAAGCTTCTTTCTCTTTGTTATCGGAGGATATTTCCTTTGGCCCTATAGTCTTCAAACGGATCCGAAATATCTGTTCTCAGATTCCACAGAAATAAGGCTAGCAAAGAGATCCACGAAATACAGATTTAACTCTGTGAGTGGAAGTCACACATCACAGAGCAGTTAATCCGAAAGCTTCTTTCCAGATTTCATTTGAGGATATTTCCTTTTTCACCATAGCCCTCTATGGGCTTCCAAATATCACTGAGCGAATTCCAAAAGAACTGTCTTAGCGAAAGGCTTCTTGAGGGGAAAGCTGTAACTCTGTGAGATGATTTCAGAGAACACAAAGAAGTTTCTCAGAAAGCTTCTTTGTCTTTGTTATCGGAGGATATTTCCTTTGGCCCTATAGTCTTCAAAGGGATCCGAAATATCTGTTCTCAGATTCCACAGAAATAAGGCTAGCAAAGAGATCCACGAAATACACATGTAACTCTGTGAGTGAAAGTCACACATCACAGAGCAGTTTCTCAGAAAGCTTCTTTCCAGATTTTATCTGAGGATATTTCCTTTTCACCATAGCCCTCTATGGGCTTCCAATTATCACTTTGCCAATTCCACAAGAACTGTCGTAGCGAAAGGCTCCTTGAGGGTAAAGCTGTAACTCTGTGAGATGATTTCAGAGAACACAAAGAAGTTTCTCAGAAAGCTTCTTTCTCTTTGTTATCGGAGGATATTTCCTTTGGCCCTATAGTCTTCAAAGGGATCCGAAATATCTGTTCTCAGATTCCACAGTAATAAGGCTAGCAAAGAGATCCACGAAATACAGATGTAACTCTGTGAGTGGAAGTCAAACATCACAGAGCAGTTAATCAGAAAGCCTCTTTCCAGATTTCATTTGAGGATATTTCCTTTTTCACCATAGCCCTCTATGGGCTTCCAAATATCACTGAGCGAATTCCACAAGAACTGTCTTAGCGAAAGGCTTCTTGAGGGGAAAGCTGTAACTCTGTGAGATGATTTCACAGAACACAAAGAAGTTTCTCCGAAAGCTTCTTTCTCTTTGTTATCGGAGGATATTTCCTTTGGCCCTATAGTCTACAAAGGGATCCGAAATATCTGTTCTCAGATTCCACAGAAATAAGGCTAGCAAAGAGATCCACGAAATACAGATGTAACTCTGTGAGTGGAAGTCACACATCACAGAGCAGTTTCTCAGAAAGCTTCTTTCCAGATTTCATCTGAGGATATTTCCTTTTTCACCATAGCCCTCTATTTGCTTCCAAATATCACTTTGCCAATTCCACAAGAACTGTCTTAGCGAAAGGTTTCTTGAGGGGAAAACTGTAACTCTGTGAGATGATTTCACAGAACACAAAGAAGTTTCTCAGAAAGCTTCTTTCTCTTTGTTATCGGAGGATATTTCCTTTGGCCCTATAGTCTTCAAACGGATCCGAAATATCTGTTCTCAGATTCCACAGAAATAAGGCTAGCAAAGAGATCCACGAAATACAGATGTAACACTGTGAGTGCAAGTGACACATCACAGAGCAGTTTCTCAGAAAGCTTCTTTCCAGATTTCATCTGAGGATATTTCCTTTTCACCATTGCCCTCAATGGGCTTCCAAATATCACTTTGCCAATTCCACAAGAACTGCCTTACCGAAAGGCTTCTTGAAGAGAAAGCTGTATCTCTGTGAGATGATTTCACAGAACACAAAGAAATTTCTCAGAAAGCTTCTTTCTCTTTGTTATCGAAGGATATTTCCTTTGGCTCTATAGTCTTAAAAGGGATCCGAAATATCTGTTCTCAGATTCCACAGAAATAAGGCTAGCGAAGAGATCCACGAAATACAGATGTAACTCTGTGAGTGGAAGTCACACATCACAGAGCAGTTTCTGAGACAGCTTCTTTCCAGATTTCATCTGAGGATATTTCCTTTTTCACCATAGCCCTCTATGGGCTTCCAAATATCACTGTGCGAATTCCACAAGAACTGTCTTAGCGAAAGGCTTCTTGAGGGGAAAGCTGTAACTCTGTGAGATGATTTCACAGAACACAAAGAAGTTTCTCAGAAAGCTTCTTTCTCTTCGTTATCGGAGGATATTTCCTTTGGCCCTATAGTCTTCAAGGGATCCGAAATATGTGTTCTCAGATTCCACAGAAATAAGGCTAGCAAAGAGATCCACGAAATACAGATGTAACTCTGTGAGTGCAAGTCTCACATCACACAGCAGTTTCTCAGAAAGCTTCTTTCCAGATTTCATCTGAGGATAATTCCTTTTTCACCAAAGCCCTCTATGGGCTTCCAAATATATCTTTGCCAATTCCACAAGAACTGTCTTAGCGAAAGGCTTCTTGAGGGGAAAGCTGTAACTCTGTGAGATGATTTCACAGAACACAAAGAAGTTTCTCAGAATGCTTCTTTCTCTTTGTTATCGGAGGATATTTCCTTTGACCCTATAGTCTTCAAGGGGATCCGAAATATCTGTTCTCAGATTCCACAGAAATCAGGATAACAAAGAGTCCACGAAAAACAGATGTACCACTGTGAGTGCAAGTGACACACCACACAGCAGTTTCTCAGAAAGCTTCTTTCCAGATTTCATCTGAGGATATTTCCTTTTCACCTTAGCCCTCGATGGGCTTCCAAATATCACTTTGCCAATTCCACAAGAACTGTCTTAGCGAAAGGCTTCCTGAGGAGAAAGCTGTAACTCTGTGAGATGATTTCACAAAACACAAAGAAGTTTCTCAAAAAGCTTCTTTCTCTCTGTTATCGGAGGATATTTCCTTTGGCCCTATAGTCTTCAAAAGGATGCGAAATATCTGTTCTCAGATTCCACAGAAATAAGGCTAGCAAAGAGATCCACGAAATACAGATGTAACTCTGTGAGTGTAAGTCCAATATCACAGAGCAGTTTCTCAGAAAGCTTCTTTCCAGATTTCATCTGAGGATATTTCCTTTTTCACCATAGCCCTCTATGGGCTTCCAAATATCACTTTGCCAATTCCACAAGAACTGTCGTAGCGAAAGGCTCCCTGAGGGGAAAGCTGTAACTCTGAGAGATGATTTCACAGAACACAAATAAGTTTCTCAGAAAGCTTCTTTCTCTTTGTTATCGGAGGATATTTCCTTTGGCCCTATAGTCTTCAAAGGGATCCGAAATATCTGTTCTCACGATTCCACAGAAATAAGGCTAGCAAAGAGATCCATGAAATACAGATGTAACTCTGTGAGTGGAAGTCACACATCACAGAGCAGTTTCTCAGAAAGCTTCTTTCCAGATTTCATCTGAGGATACTTCCTTTTTCACCATAGCCCTCTATGGGTTTCCAAATATCACTTTTCCAATTCCACAAGAACTGTCTTAGCGAAAGGCTTCCTGAGGAGAAAGCTGTAACTCTGTGAGATGATTTCACAAAACACAAAGAAGTTTCTCAAAAAGCTTCTTTCTCTCTGTTATCGGAGGATATTTCTTTTGGCCCTATAGTCTTCAAAAGGATGCGAAATATCTGTTCTCAGATTCCACAGAAATAAGGCTAGCAAAGAGATCTACGAAATACAGATGTAACTCGGTGAGTGTAAGTCCCATATCACAGAGCAGTTTCTCAGAAAGCTTCTTTCCAGATTTAATCTGAGGATATTTCCTTTTTCACCATAGTCCTCTATGGGCTTCTAAATATCAATTTGCCAATTCCACAAGAACTGTCGTAGCGAAAGGCTCCTTGAGGGGAAAGCTGTAACTCTGAGAGATGATTTCACAGAACACAAATAAGTTTCTCAGAAAGCTTCTTTCTCTTTGTTATCGGAGGATATTTCCTTTGGCCCTATAGTCTTCAAAGGGATCAGAAATATCTGTTCTCAGATTCCACAGTAATAAGGCTAGCAAAGAGATCCATGAAATACAGATGTAACTCTGTGAGTGCAAGTCACACATCACATAGCAGTTTCTCAGAAAGCTTCTTTCCAGATTTCATCTGAGGATATTTCCTTTTTCACCATAGCCCTCTATGGGCTTCCAAATATCACTTTGCCAATTCCACAAGAACTGCCTTACCGATAGGCTTCTTGAAGGGAAAGCTGTAACTCTGTGAGATGATTTCACAGAACACAAAGAAGTTTCTCAGAAAGCTTCTTTCTCTTTGTTATCAGAGGATATTTCCTTTGGCCCTATAGTCTTCCAAGGGATCCGAAATATCTGTTCCCAGATTCCACAGAAATAAAGCTAGCAAAGTGATCCACGAAATACAGATGTAACTCTGTGAGTGCAAGTCACACATCACACAGCAGTTTCTCAGAAAGCTTCTTTCCAGATTTAGTCTGAGGATAATTCCTTTTTCACCAAAGCCCTCTATGGGCTTCCAAATATCAGTTTGCCAATGCCACAAGAACTGTCTTAGCGAAAGGGTTCTTGAGGGGAAAGCTGTAACTCTGTGAGATGATTTCACAGAACACAAAGAAGTTTCTCAGAATGCTTCTTTCTCTTTGTTATCGGAGGATATTTCCTTTGGCCCTATAGTCTTCAAAGGGATCCGAAATATCTTTTCTCAGATTCCACAGAAATAAGGCTAGCAAAGAGTCCACGAAATACAGATGTAACTCTGTGAGTGCAAGTGACACATCACAGAGCAGTTTCTCAGAAAGCTTCTTTCCAGATTTCATCTGAGGATATTTCCTTTTCACCATAGCCCTCTATGGGCTTCCAAATATCACATTGCCAATTCCACAAGAACTGCCTTACCGAAAGGCTTCTTGAAGGGAAAGCTGTATCTCTGTGAGATGATTTCACAGAACACAAAGAAATTTCTCAGAAAGCTTCTTTCTCTTTGTTATCGGAGGATATTTCCTTTGGCCCTATAGTCTTCAAAGGGATCCGAAATATCTGTTCTCAGATTCCACACAAATAAGGCTAGCAAAGAGATCCACGAAATACACATGTAACTCTGTGAGTGAAAGTCACACATCACAGAGCAGTTTCTCAGAAAGCTTCTTTCCAGATTTTATCTGAGGATATTTCCTTTTCACCATAGCACTCTATGGGCTTCCAATTATCACTTTGCCAATTCCACAAGAACTGTCGTAGCGAAAGGCTCCTTGAGGGGAAAGCTGTAACTCTGTGAGATGATTTCACAGAACACAAAGAAGTTTCTCAGAAAGCTTCTTTCTCTTTGTTATCGGAGGATATTTCCTTTGGCCCTATAGTCTTCAAAGGGATCCGAAATATCTGTTCTCAGATTCCACAGTAATAAGGCTAGCAAAGAGATCCACGAAATACAGATGTAACTCTGTGAGTGGAAGTCACACATCACAGAGCAGTTAATCAGAAAGCCTCTTTCCAGATTTCATTTGAGGATATTTCCTTTTTCACCATAGCCCTCTACGGGCTTCCAAATATCACTTTGCCAATTCCACAAGAACTGCCTTACCGAAAGGCTTCTTGAAGAGAAAGCTGTATCTCTGTGAGATGATTTCACAGAACACAAAGAAATTTCTCAGAAAGCTTCTTTCTCTTTGTTATCGAAGGATATTTCCTTTGGACCAATAGTCTTCAAAGGGATCCGAAATATCTGTCCTCAGATTCCACAGAAATAAGGCTAGCAAAGAGATCCACGAAATACAGATGTAACTCTGTGAGTGGAAGTCACACATCACAGAGCAGTTTCTCAGAAAGCTTCTTTCCAGATTTCATCGGAGGATATTTCCTTTTTCACCATAGCCCTCTATGGGCTTCCAAATATCACTTTTCCAATTCCACAAGAACTGTATTAGCGAAAGTCTTCTTGAGGGGAAAGCTGTAACTCTGTGAGATGATTTCACAAAACACCAAGAAGTTTCTCAAAAAGCTTCTTTCTCTCTGTTATCCTAGGATATTTCCTTTGGCCCTATAGTCTTCAAAAGGATCCGAAATATCTGTTCTCAGATTCCACAGAAATAAGGCTAGCAAAGAGATCCACGAAATACAGATGTAACTCTGTGAGTGCAAGTCACACATCACAGAGCAGTTTCTGAGAAAGCTTCTTTCCAGATTTCATTTGAGGATATTTCCTTTTTCACCATAGCCCAATATGGGCTTCCAAATATCACTTTGCCAATTCCACAAGAACTGCCTTAGCGAAATGCCTCTTGGAGGGAAAGCTGTAACTCTGTGAGATGATTTCACAGAACACAAAGAAGTTTCTCAGAAAGCTTCTTTCTCTTTGTTATCGGAGGATATTTCCTTTGGCTCTATAGTCTTAAAAGGGATCCGAAATATCTGTTCTCAGATTCCACAGAAATAAGGCTAGCGAAGAGATCCACGAAATACAGATGTAACTCTGTGAGTGGAAGTCACACATCACAGAGCAGTTTCTGAGACAGCTTCTTTCCAGATTTCATCTGAGGATATTTCCTTTTTCACCATAGCCCTCTATGGGCTTCCAAATATCACTTTGCCAATTCCACAAGAACTGTCTTAGTGAAAGGCTTCTTGAGGGGAAAGCTGTAACTCTGTGAGATGATTTCAGAAAACACAAAGAAGTTTCTCAAAAAGCTTCTTATTCTCTGTTATCGGAGGATATTTCCTTTGGCCCTATGGACTTCAAAGGGATCCGAAATATCTGTTCTCAGATTCCACAGAAATAAGGCTAGCAAAGAGATCCACGTAATACAGATGTAACTCTCTGAGTGGAAGTCACACATCACAGAGCAGTTTCCCAGAAAGCTTCTTTCCAGATTTCATCTGAGGATATTTCCTTTTTCACCATAGCCCTCTAGGGGCTTCCAAATATCACTTTGCCAATTCCACAAGAACTGTCGTAGCGAAAGGCTCCTTGAGGGGAAAGCTGTAACTCTGTAAGATGAATTCACAGAACACAAAGAAGTTTCTCAGAAAGCTTCTTTCTCTTTGTTATCGGAGGATATTTCCTTTGGCCCTATAGTCTTCAAACGGATCCGAAATATCTGTTCTCAGATTCCACAGAAATAAGGCTAGCAAAGAGATCCACGAAATACAGATTTAACTCTGTGAGTGGAAGTCACACATCACAGAGCAGTTAATCAGAAAGCTTCTTTCCAGATTTCATTTGAGGATATTTCCTTTTTCACCATAGCCCTCTATGGGCTTCCAAATATCACTGAGCGAATTCCAAAAGAACTGTCTTAGCGAAAGGCTTCTTGAGGGGAAAGCTGTAACTCTGTGAGATGATTTCAGAGAACACAAAGAAGTTTCTCAGAAAGCTTCTTTGTCTTTGTTATCGGAGGATATTTCCTTTGGCCCTATAGTCTTCAAAGGGATCCGAAATATCTGTTCTCAGATTCCACAGAAATAAGGCTAGCAAAGAGATCCACGAAATACACATGTAACTCTGTGAGTGAAAGTCACACATCACAGAGCAGTTTCTCAGAAAGCTTCTTTCCAGATTTTATCTGAGGATATTTCCTTTTCACCATAGCCCTCTATGGGCTTCCAATTATCACTTTGCCAATTCCACAAGAACTGTCGTAGCGAAAGGCTCCTTGAGGGTAAAGCTGTAACTCTGTGAGATGATTTCAGAGAACACAAAGAAGTTTCTCAGAAAGCTTCTTTCTCTTTGGTATCGGAGGATATTTCCTTTGGCCCTATAGTCTTCAAAGGGATCCGAAATATCTGTTCTCAGATTCCACAGTAATAAGGCTAGCAAAGAGATCCACGAAATACAGATGTAACTCTGTGAGTGGAAGTCACACATCACAGAGCAGTTAATCAGAAAGCCTCTTTCCAGATTTCATTTGAGGATATTTCCTTTTTCACCATAGCCCTCTATGGGCTTCCAAATATCACTGAGCGAATTCCACAAGAACTGTCTTAGCGAAAGGCTTCTTGAGGGGAAAGCTGTAACTCTGTGAGATGATTTCACAGAACACAAAGAAGTTTCTCCGAAAGCTTCTTTCTCTTTGTTATCGGAGGATATTTCCTTTGGCCCTATAGTCTACAAAGGGATCCGAAATATCTGTTCTCAGATTCCACAGAAATAAGGCTAGCAAAGAGATCCACGAAATACAGATGTAACTCTGTGAGTGGAAGTCACACATCACAGAGCAGTTTCTCAGAAAGCTTCTTTCCAGATTTCATCTGAGGATATTTCCTTTTTCACCATAGCCCTCTATTTGCTTCCAAATATCACTTTGCCAATTCCACAAGAACTGTCTTAGCGAAAGGTTTCTTGAGGGGAAAACTGTAACTCTGTGAGATGATTTCACAGAACACAAAGAAGTTTCTCAGAAAGCTTCTTTCTCTTTGTTATCGGAGGATATTTCCTTTGGCCCTATAGTCTTCAAACGGATCCGAAATATCTGTTCTCAGATTCCACAGAAATAAGGCTAGCAAAGAGATCCACGAAATACAGATGTAACACTGTGAGTGCAAGTGACACATCACAGAGCAGTTTCTCAGAAAGCTTCTTTCCAGATTTCATCTGAGGATATTTCCTTTTCACCATTGCCCTCAATGGGCTTCCAAATATCACTTTGCCAATTCCACAAGAACTGCCTTACCGAAAGGCTTCTTGAAGAGAAAGCTGTATCTCTGTGAGATGATTTCACAGAACACAAAGAAATTTCTCAGAAAGCTTCTTTCTCTTTGTTATCGAAGGATATTTCCTTTGGCTCTATAGTCTTAAAAGGGATCCGAAATATCTGTTCTCAGATTCCACAGAAATAAGGCTAGCGAAGAGATCCACGAAATACAGATGTAACTCTGTGAGTGGAAGTCACACATCACAGAGCAGTTTCTGAGACAGCTTCTTTCCAGATTTCATCTGAGGATATTTCCTTTTTCACCATAGCCCTCTATGGGCTTCCAAATATCACTGTGCGAATTCCACAAGAACTGTCTTAGCGAAAGGCTTCTTGAGGGGAAAGCTGTAACTCTGTGAGATGATTTCACAGAACACAAAGAAGTTTCTCAGAAAGCTTCTTTCTCTTCGTTATCGGAGGATATTTCCTTTGGCCCTATAGTCTTCAAGGGATCCGAAATATGTGTTCTCAGATTCCACAGAAATAAGGCTAGCAAAGAGATCCACGAAATACAGATGTAACTCTGTGAGTGCAAGTCTCACATCACACAGCAGTTTCTCAGAAAGCTTCTTTCCAGATTTCATCTGAGGATAATTCCTTTTTCACCAAAGCCCTCTATGGGCTTCCAAATATATCTTTGCCAATTCCACAAGAACTGTCTTAGCGAAAGGCTTCTTGAGGGGAAAGCTGTAACTCTGTGAGATGATTTCACAGAACACAAAGAAGTTTCTCAGAATGCTTCTTTCTCTTTGTTATCGGAGGATATTTCCTTTGACCCTATAGTCTTCAAGGGGATCCGAAATATCTGTTCTCAGATTCCACAGAAATCAGGATAACAAAGAGTCCACGAAAAACAGATGTACCACTGTGAGTGCAAGTGACACACCACACAGCAGTTTCTCAGAAAGCTTCTTTCCAGATTTCATCTGAGGATATTTCCTTTTCACCTTAGCCCTCGATGGGCTTCCAAATATCACTTTGCCAATTCCACAAGAACTGTCTTAGCGAAAGGCTTCCTGAGGAGAAAGCTGTAACTCTGTGAGATGATTTCACAAAACACAAAGAAGTTTCTCAAAAAGCTTCTTTCTCTCTGTTATCGGAGGATATTTCCTTTGGCCCTATAGTCTTCAAAAGGATGCGAAATATCTGTTCTCAGATTCCACAGAAATAAGGCTAGCAAAGAGATCCACGAAATACAGATGTAACTCTGTGAGTGTAAGTCCAATATCACAGAGCAGTTTCTCAGAAAGCTTCTTTCCAGATTTCATCTGAGGATATTTCCTTTTTCACCATAGCCCTCTATGGGCTTCCAAATATCACTTTGCCAATTCCACAAGAACTGTCGTAGCGAAAGGCTCCCTGAGGGGAAAGCTGTAACTCTGAGAGATGATTTCACAGAACACAAATAAGTTTCTCAGAAAGCTTCTTTCTCTTTGTTATCGGAGGATATTTCCTTTGGCCCTATAGTCTTCAAAGGGATCCGAAATATCTGTTCTCACGATTCCACAGAAATAAGGCTAGCAAAGAGATCCATGAAATACAGATGTAACTCTGTGAGTGGAAGTCACACATCACAGAGCAGTTTCTCAGAAAGCTTCTTTCCAGATTTCATCTGAGGATATTTCCTTTTCTCCAAAGCCCTCTATGGGCTTCCAAATATCACTTTGCCAATTCCACAAGAACTGTCTTAGCGAAAGGCTTCTTGAGGGGAAAGCTGTAACTCTGTGAGATGATTTCACAGAACACAAAGAAGTTTCTCAGAAAGCTTCTTTCTCTTTGTTATCGGAGGATATTTCCTTTGGACCTGTAGTCTTCAAAGGGATCTGAAATATCTGTTCTCAGATTCCACAGAAATAAGGCTAGCAAGGAGATCCACGAAATACAGATGTAACTCTGTGAGTGGAAGTCACACATCACAGAGCAGTTTCTCAGAAAGCTTCTTTCCAGATTTCATCTGAGGATACTTCCTTTTTCACCATAGCCCTCTATGGGTTTCCAAATATCACTTTTCCAATTCCACAAGAACTGTCTTAGCGAAAGGCTTCCTGAGGAGAAAGCTGTAACTCTGTGAGATGATTTCACAAAACACAAAGAAGTTTCTCAAAAAGCTTCTTTCTCTCTGTTATCGGAGGATATTTCTTTTGGCCCTATAGTCTTCAAAAGGATGCGAAATATCTGTTCTCAGATTCCACAGAAATAAGGCTAGCAAAGAGATCTACGAAATACAGATGTAACTCGGTGAGTGTAAGTCCCATATCACAGAGCAGTTTCTCAGAAAGCTTCTTTCCAGATTTAATCTGAGGATATTTCCTTTTTCACCATAGTCCTCTATGGGCTTCTAAATATCAATTTGCCAATTCCACAAGAACTGTCGTAGCGAAAGGCTCCTTGAGGGGAAAGCTGTAACTCTGAGAGATGATTTCACAGAACACAAATAAGTTTCTCAGAAAGCTTCTTTCTCTTTGTTATCGGAGGATATTTCCTTTGGCCCTATAGTCTTCAAAGGGATCAGAAATATCTGTTCTCAGATTCCACAGTAATAAGGCTAGCAAAGAGATCCATGAAATACAGATGTAACTCTGTGAGTGCAAGTCACACATCACATAGCAGTTTCTCAGAAAGCTTCTTTCCAGATTTCATCTGAGGATATTTCCTTTTTCACCATAGCCCTCTATGGGCTTCCAAATATCACTTTGCCAATTCCACAAGAACTGCCTTACCGATAGGCTTCTTGAAGGGAAAGCTGTAACTCTGTGAGATGATTTCACAGAACACAAAGAAGTTTCTCAGAAAGCTTCTTTCTCTTTGTTATCAGAGGATATTTCCTTTGGCCCTATAGTCTTCCAAGGGATCCGAAATATCTGTTCCCAGATTCCACAGAAATAAAGCTAGCAAAGTGATCCACGAAATACAGATGTAACTCTGTGAGTGCAAGTCACACATCACACAGCAGTTTCTCAGAAAGCTTCTTTCCAGATTTAGTCTGAGGATAATTCCTTTTTCACCAAAGCCCTCTATGGGCTTCCAAATATCAGTTTGCCAATGCCACAAGAACTGTCTTAGCGAAAGGGTTCTTGAGGGGAAAGCTGTAACTCTGTGAGATGATTTCACAGAACACAAAGAAGTTTCTCAGAATGCTTCTTTCTCTTTGTTATCGGAGGATATTTCCTTTGGCCCTATAGTCTTCAAAGGGATCCGAAATATCTTTTCTCAGATTCCACAGAAATAAGGCTAGCAAAGAGTCCACGAAATACAGATGTAACTCTGTGAGTGCAAGTGACACATCACAGAGCAGTTTCTCAGAAAGCTTCTTTCCAGATTTCATCTGAGGATATTTCCTTTTCACCATAGCCCTCTATGGGCTTCCAAATATCACATTGCCAATTCCACAAGAACTGCCTTACCGAAAGGCTTCTTGAAGGGAAAGCTGTATCTCTGTGAGATGATTTCACAGAACACAAAGAAATTTCTCAGAAAGCTTCTTTCTCTTTGTTATCGGAGGATATTTCCTTTGGCCCTATAGTCTTCAAAGGGATCCGAAATATCTGTTCTCAGATTCCACACAAATAAGGCTAGCAAAGAGATCCACGAAATACACATGTAACTCTGTGAGTGAAAGTCACACATCACAGAGCAGTTTCTCAGAAAGCTTCTTTCCAGATTTTATCTGAGGATATTTCCTTTTCACCATAGCACTCTATGGGCTTCCAATTATCACTTTGCCAATTCCACAAGAACTGTCGTAGCGAAAGGCTCCTTGAGGGGAAAGCTGTAACTCTGTGAGATGATTTCACAGAACACAAAGAAGTTTCTCAGAAAGCTTCTTTCTCTTTGTTATCGGAGGATATTTCCTTTGGCCCTATAGTCTTCAAAGGGATCCGAAATATCTGTTCTCAGATTCCACAGTAATAAGGCTAGCAAAGAGATCCACGAAATACAGATGTAACTCTGTGAGTGGAAGTCACACATCACAGAGCAGTTAATCAGAAAGCCTCTTTCCAGATTTCATTTGAGGATATTTCCTTTTTCACCATAGCCCTCTACGGGCTTCCAAATATCACTTTGCCAATTCCACAAGAACTGCCTTACCGAAAGGCTTCTTGAAGAGAAAGCTGTATCTCTGTGAGATGATTTCACAGAACACAAAGAAATTTCTCAGAAAGCTTCTTTCTCTTTGTTATCGAAGGATATTTCCTTTGGACCAATAGTCTTCAAAGGGATCCGAAATATCTGTCCTCAGATTCCACAGAAATAAGGCTAGCAAAGAGATCCACGAAATACAGATGTAACTCTGTGAGTGGAAGTCACACATCACAGAGCAGTTTCTCAGAAAGCTTCTTTCCAGATTTCATCGGAGGATATTTCCTTTTTCACCATAGCCCTCTATGGGCTTCCAAATATCACTTTTCCAATTCCACAAGAACTGTATTAGCGAAAGTCTTCTTGAGGGGAAAGCTGTAACTCTGTGAGATGATTTCACAAAACACCAAGAAGTTTCTCAAAAAGCTTCTTACTCTCTGTTATCCTAGGATATTTCCTTTGGCCCTATAGTCTTCAAAAGGATCCGAAATATCTGTTCTCAGATTCCACAGAAATAAGGCTAGCAAAGAGATCCACGAAATACAGATGTAACTCTGTGAGTGCAAGTCACACATCACAGAGCAGTTTCTGAGAAAGCTTCTTTCCAGATTTCATTTGAGGATATTTCCTTTTTCACCATAGCCCAATATGGGCTTCCAAATATCACTTTGCCAATTCCACAAGAACTGCCTTAGCGAAATGCCTCTTGGAGGGAAAGCTGTAACTCTGTGAGATGATTTCACAGAACACAAAGAAGTTTCTCAGAAAGCTTCTTTCTCTTTGTTATCGGAGGATATTTCCTTTGGCTCTATAGTCTTAAAAGGGATCCGAAATATCTGTTCTCAGATTCCACAGAAATAAGGCTAGCGAAGAGATCCACGAAATACAGATGTAACTCTGTGAGTGGAAGTCACACATCACAGAGCAGTTTCTGAGACAGCTTCTTTCCAGATTTCATCTGAGGATATTTCCTTTTTCACCATAGCCCTCTATGGGCTTCCAAATATCACTTTGCCAATTCCACAAGAACTGTCTTAGTGAAAGGCTTCTTGAGGGGAAAGCTGTAACTCTGTGAGATGATTTCAGAAAACACAAAGAAGTTTCTCAAAAAGCTTCTTATTCTCTGTTATCGGAGGATATTTCCTTTGGCCCTATGGACTTCAAAGGGATCCGAAATATCTGTTCTCAGATTCCACAGAAATAAGGCTAGCAAAGAGATCCACGTAATACAGATGTAACTCTCTGAGTGGAAGTCACACATCACAGAGCAGTTTCCCAGAAAGCTTCTTTCCAGATTTCATCTGAGGATATTTCCTTTTTCACCATAGCCCTCTAGGGGCTTCCAAATATCACTTTGCCAATTCCACAAGAACTGTCGTAGCGAAAGGCTCCTTGAGGGGAAAGCTGTAACTCTGTAAGATGATTTCACAGAACACAAAGAAGTTTCTCAGAAAGCTTCTTTCTCTTTGTTATCGGAGGATATTTCCTTTGGCCCTATAGTCTTCAAACGGATCCGAAATATCTGTTCTCAGATTCCACAGAAATAAGGCTAGCAAAGAGATCCACGAAATACAGATTTAACTCTGTGAGTGGAAGTCACACATCACAGAGCAGTTAATCAGAAAGCTTCTTTCCAGATTTCATTTGAGGATATTTCCTTTTTCACCATAGCCCTCTATGGGCTTCCAAATATCACTGAGCGAATTCCAAAAGAACTGTCTTAGCGAAAGGCTTCTTGAGGGGAAAGCTGTAACTCTGTGAGATGATTTCAGAGAACACAAAGAAGTTTCTCAGAAAGCTTCTTTGTCTTTGTTATCGGAGGATATTTCCTTTGGCCCTATAGTCTTCAAAGGGATCCGAAATATCTGTTCTCAGATTCCACAGAAATAAGGCTAGCAAAGAGATCCACGAAATACACATGTAACTCTGTGAGTGAAAGTCACACATCACAGAGCAGTTTCTCAGAAAGCTTCTTTCCAGATTTTATCTGAGGATATTTCCTTTTCACCATAGCCCTCTATGGGCTTCCAATTATCACTTTGCCAATTCGACAAGAACTGTCGTAGCGAAAGGCGCCTTGAGGGTAAAGCTGTAACTCTGTGAGATGATTTCAGAGAACACAAAGAAGTTTCTCAGAAAGCTTCTTTCTCTTTGTTATCGGAGGATATTTCCTTTGGCCCTATAGTCTTCAAAGGGATCCGAAATATCTGTTCTCAGATTCCACAGTAATAAGGCTAGCAAAGAGATCCACGAAATACAGATGTAACTCTGTGAGTGGAAGTCACACATCACAGAGCAGTTAATCAGAAAGCCTCTTTCCAGATTTCATTTGAGGATATTTCCTTTTTCACCATAGCCCTCTATGGGCTTCCAAATATCACTGAGCGAATTCCACAAGAACTGTCTTAGCGAAAGGCTTCTTGAGGGGAAAGCTGTAACTCTGTGAGATGATTTCACAGAACACAAAGAAGTTTCTCCGAAAGCTTCTTTCTCTTTGTTATCGGAGGATATTTCCTTTGGCCCTATAGTCTACAAAGGGATCCGAAATATCTGTTCTCAGATTCCACAGAAATAAGGCTAGCAAAGAGATCCACGAAATACAGATGTAACTCTGTGAGTGGAAGTCACACATCACAGAGCAGTTTCTCAGAAAGCTTCTTTCCAGATTTCATCTGAGGATATTTCCTTTTTCACCATAGCCCTCTATTTGCTTCCAAATATCACTTTGCCAATTCCACAAGAACTGTCTTAGCGAAAGGTTTCTTGAGGGGAAAACTGTAACTCTGTGAGATGATTTCACAGAACACAAAGAAGTTTCTCAGAAAGCTTCTTTCTCTTGGTTATCGGAGGATATTTCCTTTGGCCCTATAGTCTTCAAACGGATCCGAAATATCTGTTCTCAGATTCCACAGAAATAAGGCTAGCAAAGAGATCCACGAAATACAGATGTAACTCTGTGAGTGCAAGTGACACATCACAGAGCAGTTTCTCAGAAAGCTTCTTTCCAGATTTCATCTGAGGATATTTCCTTTTCACCATTGCCCTCAATGGGCTTCCAAATATCACTTTGCCAATTCCACAAGAACTGCCTTACCGAAAGGCTTCTTGAAGAGAAAGCTGTATCTCTGTGAGATGATTTCACAGAACACAAAGAAATTTCTCAGAAAGCTTCTTTCTCTTTGTTATCGAAGGATATTTCCTTTGGCTCTATAGTCTTAAAAGGGATCCGAAATATCTGTTCTCAGATTCCACAGAAATAAGGCTAGCGAAGAGATCCACGAAATACAGATGTAACTCTGTGAGTGGAAGTCACACATCACAGAGCAGTTTCTGAGACAGCTTCTTTCCAGATTTCATCTGAGGATATTTCCTTTTTCACCATAGCCCTCTATGGGCTTCCAAATATCACTGTGCGAATTCCACAAGAATTGTCTTAGCGAAAGGCTTCTTGAGGGGAAAGCTGTAACTCTGTGAGATGATTTCACAGAACACAAAGAAGTTTCTCAGAAAGCTTCTTTCTCTTCGTTATCGGAGGATATTTCCTTTGGCCCTATAGTCTTCAAGGGATCCGAAATATGTGTTCTCAGATTCCACAGAAATAAGGCTAGCAAAGAGATCCACGAAATACAGATGTAACTCTGTGAGTGCAAGTCTCACATCACACAGCAGTTTCTCAGAAAGCTTCTTTCCAGATTTCATCTGAGGATAATTCCTTTTTCACCAAAGCCCTCTATGGGCTTCCAAATATCACTTTGCCAATTCCACAAGAACTGTCTTAGCGAAAGGCTTCTTGAGGGGAAAGCTGTAACTCTGTGAGATGATTTCACAGAACACAAAGAAGTTTCTCAGAATGCTTCTTTCTCTTTGTTATCGGAGGATATTTCCTTTGACCCTATAGTCTTCAAGGGGATCCGAAATATCTGTTCTCAGATTCCACAGAAATCAGGATAACAAAGAGTCCACGAAAAACAGATGTACCACTGTGAGTGCAAGTGACACACCACACAGCAGTTTCTCAGAAAGCTTCTTTCCAGATTTCATCTGAGGATATTTCCTTTTCACCTTAGCCCTCGATGGGCTTCCAAATATCACTTTGCCAATTCCACAAGAACTGTCTTAGCGAAAGGCTTCCTGAGGAGAAAGCTGTAACTCTGTGAGATGATTTCACAAAACACAAAGAAGTTTCTCAAAAAGCTTCTTTCTCTCTGTTATCGGAGGATATTTCCTTTGGCCCTATAGTCTTCAAAAGGATGCGAAATATCTGTTCTCAGATTCCACAGAAATAAGGCTAGCAAAGAGATCCACGAAATACAGATGTAACTCTGTGAGTGTAAGTCCAATATCACAGAGCAGATTCTCAGAAAGCTTCTTTCCAGATTTCATCTGAGGATATTTCCTTTTTCACCATAGCCCTCTATGGGCTTCCAAATATCACTTTGCCAATTCCACAAGAACTGTCGTAGCGAAAGGCTCCCTGAGGGGAAAGCTGTAACTCTGAGAGATGATTTCACAGAACACAAATAAGTTTCTCAGAAAGCTTCTTTCTCTTTGTTATCGGAGGATATTTCCTTTGGCCCTATAGTCTTCAAAGAGATCCGAAATATCTGTTCTCACGATTCCACAGAAATAAGGCTAGCAAAGAGATCCATGAAATACAGATGTAACTCTGTGAGTGGAAGTCACACATCACAGAGCAGTTTCTCAGAAAGCTTCTTTCCAGATTTCATCTGAGGATATTTCCTTTTCTCCAAAGCCCTCTATGGGCTTCCAAATATCACTTTGCCAATTCCACAAGAACTGTCTTAGCGAAAGGCTTCTTGAGGGGAAAGCTGTAACTCTGTGAGATGATTTCACAGAACACAAAGAAGTTTCTCAGAAAGCTTCTTTCTCTTTGTTATCGGAGGATATTTCCTTTGGACCTGTAGTCTTCAAAGGGATCTGAAATATCTGTTCTCAGATTCCACAGAAATAAGGCTAGCAAGGAGATCCACGAAATACAGATGTAACTCTGTGAGTGGAAGTCACACATCACAGAGCAGTTTCTCAGAAAGCTTCTTTCCAGATTTCATCTGAGGATACTTCCTTTTTCACCATAGCCCTCTATGGGTTTCCAAATATCACTTTTCCAATTCCACAAGAACTGTCTTAGCGAAAGGCTTCCTGAGGAGAAAGCTGTAACTCTGTGAGATGATTTCACAAAACACAAAGAAGTTTCTCAAAAAGCTTCTTTCTCTCTGTTATCGGAGGATATTTCTTTTGGCCCTATAGTCTTCAAAAGGATGCGAAATATCTGTTCTCAGATTCCACAGAAATAAGGCTAGCAAAGAGATCTACGAAATACAGATGTAACTCGGTGAGTGTAAGTCCCATATCACAGAGCAGTTTCTCAGAAAGCTTCTTTCCAGATTTAATCTGAGGATATTTCCTTTTTCACCATAGTCCTCTATGGGCTTCTAAAAATCAATTTGCCATTTCCACAAGAACTGTCGTAGCGAAAGCCTCCTTGAGGGGAAAGCTGTAACTCTGAGAGATGATTTCACAGAACACAAATAAGTTTCTCAGAAAGCTTCTTTCTCTTTGTTATCGAAGGATATTTCCTTTGGCCCTATAGTCTTCAAAGGGATCAGAAATATCTGTTCTCAGATTCCACAGTAATAAGGCTAGCAAAGAGATCCATGAAATACAGATGTAACTCTGTGAGTGCAAGTCACACATCACATAGCAGTTTCTCAGAAAGCTTCTTTCCAGATTTCATCTGAGGATATTTCCTTTTTCACCATAGCCCTCTATGGGCTTCCAAATATCACTTTGCCAATTCCCCAAGAACTGCCTTACCGATAGGCTTCTTGAAGGGAAAGCTGTAACTCTGTGAGATGATTTCACAGAACACAAAGAAGTTTCTCAGAAAGCTTCTTTCTCTTTGTTATCAGAGGATATTTCCTTTGGCCCTATAGTCTTCCAAGGGATCCGAAATATCTGTTCCCAGATTCCACAGAAATAAAGCTAGCAAAGTGATCCACGAAATACAGATGTAACTCTGTGAGTGCAAGTCAGACATCACACAGCAGTTTCTCAGAAAGCTTCTTTCCAGATTTAGTCTGAGGATAATTCCTTTTTCACCAAAGCCCTCTATGGGCTTCCAAATATCAGTTTGCCAATGCCACAAGAACTGTCTTAGCGAAAGGATTCTTGAGGGGAAAGCTGTAACTCTGTGAGATGATTTCACAGAACACAAAGAAGTTTCTCAGAATGCTTCTTTCTCTTTGTTATCGGAGGATATTTCCTTTGGCCCTATAGTCTTCAAAGGGATCCGAAATATCTGTTCTCAGATTCCACAGAAATAAGGCTAGCAAAGAGTCCACGAAATACAGATGTAGCTCTGTGAGTGCAAGTGACACATCACAGAGCAGTTTCTCAGAAAGCTTCTTTCCAGATTTCATCTGAGGATATTTCCTTTTCACCATAGCCCTCTATGGGCTTCCAAATATCACATTGCCAATTCCACAAGAACTGCCTTACCGAAAGGCTTCTTGAAGGGAAAGCTGTATCTCTGTGAGATGATTTCACAGAACACAAAGAAATTTCTCAGAAAGCTTCTTTCTCTTTGTTATCGAAGGATATTTCCTTTGGACCAATAGTCTTCAAAGGGATCCGAAATATCTGTTCTCAGATTCCACAGAAATAAGGCTAGCAAAGAGATCCACGAAATACAGATGTAACTCTGTGAGTGGAAGTCACACATCACAGAGCAGTTTCTCAGAAAGCTTCTTTCCAGATTTCATCGGAGGATATTTCGTTTTTCACCATAGCCCTCCTTGGGCTTCCAAATATCAATTTGCCAATTCCACAAGAACTGCCTTAGCGAAATGCCTCTTGAGGGGAAAGGTGTAACTCTGTGAGATGATTTCACAGAACACGAAGAAGTTTCTCAGAAAGCTTCTTTCTCTTTGTTTTCGGAGGATATTTCCTTTGGCCCTATAGTCTTCAAAGGGATCCGAAATATCCGTTCTCAGATTCCACAGAAATAAGGCTAGCAAAGAGATCCACGAAATACAGATGTAACTCCGTGAGTGGAAGTCACACATCACAGAGCAGTTTCTCAGAAAGCTTCTTACCAGATTTCATCTAAGTATATTTCCTTTTTAACCATAGCCCTCTATGGGCTTCCAAATATCACTTTGTCAATTCCACAAGAACTGCCTTACCGAAAGGCTTCTTGAAGGGAAAGCTGTAACTCTGTGAGATGATTTCACAGAACACAAAGAAGTTTCTCAGAAAGCTTCTTTCTCTTTGTAATCGGAGGATATTTCCTTTGGCCCTATAGTGTTCAAAGGGATCCGAAATATCTGTTCTCAGATTCCACAGAAATAAGGCTAGCAAAGAGATCCACGAAATACAGATGTAACTCTGTGAGTGGAACTCACACATCACACAGCATTTTCTCAGAAAGCTTCTTTCCAGATTTCACCTGAGGATATTTCCTTTTCCACCATAGCCCTCTATGGGCTTCCAAATATCACTGTGCGAATTCCACAAGAACTGTCTTAGGGAAAGGCTTCTTGAGGGGAAAGCTGTAACTCTGTGAGATGATTTCACAGAACACAAAGAAGTTTCTCAGAAAGCTTCTTTCTCTTTGTTATCGGAGGATATTTCCTTTGGCCCTATAGTCTTCAAAGGGATCCGAAATATCTGTTCTCAGATTCCACAGAAATAAGGCTAGCAAAGGGATCCACGAAATACAGATGTAACTCTGTGAGTGCAAGTCACACATCACAGAGCAGTTTCTCAGAAAGCTTCTTTCCAGATTTCATCTGAGGATATTTCCTTTTTCACCATAGCCCTCTATGGGCTTCCAAATATCACTTTACCACTTCCACAAGAACTGTCTTAGCGAAAGGCTTCTTGAAGGGAAAGCTGTAACTCTGTGAGATGATTTCACAGAACACAAAGAAGTTTCTCAGAAAGCTTCTTTCTCTTTGTTATCGGAGGATATTTCCGTTGGCCCTATAGTCTTCAAAGGGATCCGAAATATCTGTTCTCAGATTCCACACAAATAAGGGTAGCAAAGAGATCCTCGAAATACAGATGTAACTCTGTGAGTGGAAGTCACACATCACACAGCAGATTCTCAGAAAGCTTCTTTCCAGATTTCATCTGAGGATATTTCCTTTTTCACCATAGCCCTCTATGGGCTTCCAAATATCACTTTGCCAATTCCACAAGAACTGCCTTAGCGAAATGCCTCTGGAGGGGAAAGCTGTAACTCTGTGAGATGATTTCACAGAACACAAAGAAGTTTCTCAGAAAGCTTCCTTCTCTTTGTTTTCGGAGGATATTTCCTTTTGCCCTATAGTCTTCAAAGGGATCCGAAATATCTGTTCTCAGATTCCACAGAAATAAGGCTAGCAAAGAGATCCACGAAATACAGATGTAACTCCGTGAGTGGAAGTCACACATCACAGAGCAGTTTCTCAGAAAGCTTCTTACCAGATTTCATCTAAGTATATTTCCTTTTTAACCATAGCCCTCTACGGGCTTCCAAATATCACTTTGTCAATTCCACAAGAACTGCCTTACCGAAAGGCTTCTTGAAGGGAAAGCTGTAACTCTGTGACATGATTTCACAGAACACAAAGAAGTTTCTCAGAAAGCTTCTTTCTCTTTGTTATCGGAGGATATTTCCTTTGGCCCTATGGTCTTCAAAGGGATCCGAAATATCTGTTCTCAGATTCCACAGAAATAAGGCTAGCAAAGAGATCCAGGAAATACAGATGTAACTCTGTGAGTGGAACTCACACATCACAGAGCAGTTTCTCAGAAAGCTTCTTTCCAGATTTCATCTGAGGATATTTCCTTTTTCACCATAGCCCTCTATGGGCTTCCAAATATCACTGTGCGAATTCCACAAGAACTGTCTTAGGGAAAGGCTTCTTGAGGGGAAAGCTGTAACTCTGTGAGATGATTTCACAGAACACAAAGAAGTTTCTCAGAATGCTTCTTTCTCTTTGTTATCGGAGGATATTTCCTTTGGCCCTATAGTCTTCAAAGGGATCCGATATATCTGTTCTCAGATTCCACACAAATAAGGGTAGCAAAGAGATCCACGAAATACAGATGTAACTCTGTGAGTGCAAGTGAAACATCACAGAGCAGATTCTCAAAAAGCTTCTTTCCAGATTACATCTGAGGATATTTCCTTTTTCACCATAGCCCTCTATGGGCTTCCAAATATCACTTTGCCAATTCCACAAGAACGGTCTTAGCGAAAGTCTTCATGAGGGGAAAGCTGTAACTATGTGAGATGATTTCACAGAACACAAAGAAGTTTCTCAGAAAGCTTCTTTCTCTTTGTTATCGGAGGATATTTCCTTTGGCCCTATAGTCTTCAAAGGGATCCGAAATATCTGTTCTCAGATTCCACAGAAATAAGGCTAGCAAAGAGATCCACGAAATACAGATGTAACTCTATGAGTGCAAGTCACACTTCACAGAGCAGTTTCTCTGAAAGCTTCTCTCCAGACTTCATCTGAGGATATTTCCTTTTTCACCATAGCCCTCAATGGGCTTCCAAATATCACTTTGCCAATTCCACAAGAACTGCCTTAGCGAAACGCTTCTTGAGGGGAAAACTGTAACTCTGTGAGATGATTTCACAGAACACAAAGAAGTTTCTCAGAAAGCTTCTTTCTCTTTGTTTTCGGGGGATATTTCCTTTGGCCCTATAGTCTTCAAAGGGATCCGAAATATCTGTTCTCAGATTCCACAGAAATAAGGCTAGCAAAGAGATCCACGAAATACAGATGTAACTCCGTGAGTGGAATTCACACATCACAGAGCAGTTTCTCAGAAAGCTTCTTACCAGATTTCATCTGAGTATATTTCCTTTTTAACCATAGCCCTCAATGGGCTTCCAAATATCACTTTGTCAATTCCACAAGAACTGCCTTACCGAAAGGCTTCTTGAAGGGAAAGCTGTAACTCTGTGAGATGATTTCACAGAACACAAAGAAGTTTCTCAGAAAGCTTCTTTCTCTTTGTAATCGGAGGATATTTCCTTTGTCCCTATAGTCTTCAAAGGGATCCGAAATAAGTGTTCTCAGATTCCACAGAAATAAGGCTAGCAAAGAGATCCACGAAATACATATGTAACTCTGTGAGTGGAACTCACACATCACAGAGCAGTTTCTCAGAAAGCTTCTTTCCAGATTTCATCTGAGGATATTTCCTTTTTCACCATAGCCCTCTAAGGGCTTCCAAATATCACTTTGCCAATTCCACATGATGTGCCTTACCGAAAGGATCCTTGAAGGGATAGCTGTAACTATGGGAGATGATTTCAAATAACACAAAGAAGTTTCTCAGAAAGCTTCTTTCTCTTTGTTATCGGAGGATATTTCCTTTGGCCCAATAGTCTTCAAAGGGATCCGAAATATCTGTTCTCAGATTCCACCGAAATAAGGCTAGCAAAGAGATGCACGAAATATAGATGTAACTCTGTGAGTGGAACTCACACATCACAGAGCAGTTTCTCAGAAAGCTTCTTTCCAGATTTCACCTGAGGATATTTCCTTTTTCACCATAGCCCTCTATGGGCTTCCAAATATCACTTTGCCAATTCCACAAGAACTGTCTTAGCGAAAGGCTTCTTGAAGGGAAAGCTGTAACTCTGTGAGTTGATTTCACAGAACACAAAGAAGTTTCTCAGAAAGCTTCTTTCTCTTTGTTATCGGAGGATATTTCCTTTGGCCCTATAGTCTTCAAAGGGATCCGAAATATCTGTTCTCAGATTCCACAGAAATAAGGCTAGCAAAGAGATCCACGAAATACAGATGTAACTCTGTGAGTGCAAGTGACACATCACAGAGCAGATTCTCAGAAGGCTTCTTTCCAGATTTCATCTGAGGATATTTCTTTTTTCACCATAGCCCTCTATGGGCTTCCAAATATCACTTTGCCAATTCCACAAGAACTGTCTTAGCGAAAGGCTTCTTGAAGGGAAAGCTGTAACTCTGTGAGATGATTTCACAGAACACAAAGAAGTTTCTCAGAAAGCTTCTTTCTCTTTGTTATCGGAGGATATTTCCTTTGGCCCTATAGTCTTCAAAGGGATCCGAAATATCTGTTCTCAGATTCCACAGAAATAAGGCTAGCAAAGAGATCCACGAAATACAGATGTAACTCTGTGGGTGCAAGTGACAAATCACAGAGCAGATTCTCAGAAAGCTTCTTTCCAGATTTCATCTGAGGATATTTCCTTTTTCACCATAGCCCTCTATGGGCTTCCAAATATCACTTTGCCAATTCCACAAGAACTGTCTTAGCGAAAGGCTTCTTGAGGGGAAAGCTGTAACTCTGTGAGATGATTTCACAGAACACAAAGAAGTTTCTCAGAAAGTTTCTTTCTCTTTGTTATCGGAGGATATTTCCTTTGGCCCTATAGACTTTAAAGGGATCCGAAATATCTGTTCTCAGATTCCACAGAAATAAAGCTAGCAAAGAGATTCACGAAATACAGATGTAACCCTGTGAGTGCAAGTCACACATCACAGAGCAGTTTCTCAGAAAGCTTCTTTCGAGGTTTCATCTGGGGATATTTCCTTTTTCACCATAGCCCACTATGGGCTTCCAAATATCACTTTGCCAATTAAACAAGAACTGTCTTAGCCTAAGACTTCTTGAGGGGAAAACTGTAACTCTGTGAGATGATTTCATAGAACACAAAGAAGTTTCTCAGAAAGCTTCTTTCTCTTTGTTTTCGGAGGATATTTCCTTTGTCCCTATAGTCTTCAAAGGGATAAGAAATATCTCTTCTCAGGTTCCACAGAAATAAGGCTAGCAAAGAGATCCAAGAAATACAGATATAACTCAGTGAGTGGAAGTCACACATCACAGAGCAGTTTCTCAGAAAGCTTCTTTCCAGATTTCATCTGAGGATATTTCCTTTTTCACCGTAGCCCTCTATAGGCTTCCAAATATCACTTTGCCAATTCCACAAGAACTGTCTTAGCCAAAGGCTTCTTGAGGGGAAAGCTGTAACTCTGTGAGATGATTTCACAGAACACAAAGAAGTTTCTCAGAAAGCTTCTTTCTCATTGTTATCGGAGGATATTTCCTTTGGCCCTATAGTCTTCAAAGGGATCCGAAATATCTGTTCTCATATTCCACAGAAATAAGGCTAGCAAAGAGATCCACGAAATACAGATGTAACTCTGTGAGTGGAAGTCACACATCACAGAGCAGTTTCTCAGAAAGCTTCTTTCCAGATTTCATCTGAGGATATTTCCTTTTTCACCATAGCCCTCTACGGGCTTCCAAATATCACTTTGCCAATTCCACAAGAACTACCTTAACGAAAGGCTTCTTGAAGAGAAAGCTGTAACTCTGTGAGATGATTTCGCAGAACACAAAGAAGTTTCTCAGAAATCTTCTTTCTCTTTGTTATCGGAGGATATTTCCTTTGGCCCTATAGTCTTCAAAGGGATCTGAAATATCTGTTCTCAGATTCCACAGAAATAAAGCTAGCAAAGAGATCCACTAAATACAGATGTAACTCTGTGAGTGGAAGTCACACATCACACAGCAGTGTCTCAGAAAGCTTCCTTCGAGATTTCATCTGAGGATATTTCCTTTTTCACCATAGCCCTTTATGGTCTTCCAAATATCTCTTTACAAATTCCACAAGAACTGTCTTAGCGAAAGGCTTCTTAAGGGGAAAACTGTAACTCTGTGAGTGATTTCACAGAACACAAAGAAGTTTCTCAGAAAGCTTCTTGCTCTTTGTTTTCGGAGGATATTTCCTTTGGCCCTACAGTCTTCAAAGGGATCCGAAATATCCCTTCTCAGGTTCCACAGAAATAAGGCTAGCAAAGAGATCCAAGAAATACAGATATAACTCTGTGAGTGGAAGTCACACATCACAGAGCAGTTTCTCAGAAAGCTTCTTCCAGATTTCATCTGAGGATATTTCCTTTTTCACCATAGCCCTCTATGGGCTTCCAAATATCACTTTGCCAATTCCACAAGAAGTGTCTTAGCCAAAGGCTTCTTGAGGGGAAAGCTGTAACTCTGTGAGATGATTTCACAGAACACAAAGAAGTTTCTCAGAAAGCTTCTTTCTCTTTGTTATCGGAGGATATTTCCTTTGGCCCTGTGGTCTTCAAAGGGATCTGAAATCTCTGTTCTCAGATTCCACAGAAATAAGGCTAGCAAAGAGATCCACGAAATACAGATGTAACACTGTGAGTGCAAGTCACACATCACAGAGCAGTTTCTCAGAAAGCTTCTTTCCAGATTTCATCTGAGGATATTTCCTTTTTCACCATAGCCCTCTATGGGCTTCCAAATATCACTGTGCGAATTCCACAAGAACTGTCTTAGCGAAAGGCTTCTTGAGGGGAAAGCTGTAACTCTGTGAGATGATTTCACAGAACACAAAGAAGTTTCTGAGAAAGCTTCTTTCTCTTTCTTATCGGAGGATATTTCCTTTGGCCCTATAGTCTTCAAAGGGATCCGAAATATCTGTTCTCAGATTCCACAGAAATAAGGCTAGCAAAGAGATCCACGAAATACAGATATAACTCTGTGAGTGCAAGTCACACATCACACAGCAGTTTCTCAGAAAGCTTCTTTCCAGATTTCATCTGAGGATAATTCCTTTTTCACCAAAGCCCTCTATGGGCTTCCAAATATCACTTTGCCAATTCCACAAGAACTGACTTAGCGAAAGGCTTCTTGAGGGGAAAGCTGTAACTCTGTGAGATGATTTCACAGAACACAAAGAAGTTTCTCAGAATGCTTCTTTCTCTTTGTTATCGGAGGATATTTCCTTTGACCCTATAGTCTTCAAAGGGATCCGAAATATCTGTTCTCAGATTCCACAGAAAGCAGGATAGCAAAGAGTCCACGAAATACAGATGTAACTCTGTGAGTGCAAGTGACACATCACACAGCAGTTTCTCAGAAAGCTTCTTTCCAGATTTCATCTGAGGATATTTCCTTTTCACCTTAGCCCTCGATGGGCTTCCAATATCACTTTGCCAATACCACAAGAACTGCCTTACCGAAAGGCATCTAGAAGGGAAAGCTGTAACTCTGTGAGATGATTTCACAGAACACAAAGAAGTTTCTCAGAAAGCTTCTTTCTCTTTGTTATCGGAGGATATTTCCTTTGGCCCTATAGTTTCAAAGTGATCCGAAATATCTGTTCTCAGATTCCACAGAAATAAGGATAGAAAAGAGATCCACGAAATAAAGATGTAACTCTGTGAGTGGAAGTCACACATCACAGAGCAGTTTCTCAGAAAGCTTCTTTCCAGATTTCATCTGAGGATACTTCCTTTTTCACATACCCCTCTATGGGTTTCCAAATATCACTTTGCCAATTCCACAAGAACTGTCTTAGCGAAAGGCTTCTTGAGGGGAAAGCTGTAACTCTGTGAGATGATTTCACAAAACACAAAGAAGTTTCTCAAAAAGCTTCTTTCTCTCTGTTATCGGAGGATATTTCCTTTGGCCCTATAGTCTTCAAAAGGATGCGAAATATCTGTTCTCAGATTCCACAGAAATAAGGCTAGCAAAGAGATCCACGAAATACAGATGTAACTCTGTGAGTGTAAGTCCCACATCACAGAGCAGTTTCTCAGAAAGCTTCTTTCCAGATTTCATCTGAGGATATTTCCTTTTTCACCATTGCCCTCTACGGGCTTCCAAATATCACTTTGCCAATTCCACAAGAACTGTCGTAGCGAAAGGCTCCTTGAGGGGAAAGCTGTAACTCTGTGAGATGATTTCACAGAACACAAAGAAGTTTCTCAGAAAGCTTCTTTCTCTTTGTTATCGGAGGATATTTCCTTTGGCCCTATAGTCTTCAAAGGGATCCGAAATATCTGTTCTCAGATTCCACAGAAATAAGGCTAGCAAAGAGATCCACGAAATGCAGATGTAACTCTGTGAGTGGAAGTCACATATCCCAGAGCAGTTTCTCAGAAAGCTTCTTTCCAGATTTCATCTGAGGATATTTCCTTTTTCACCATAGCCCTCTACGGGCTTCCAAATATCACTTTGCCAATTCCACAAGAACTGCCTTACGGAAAGGCTTCTTGAAGGGAAAGCAAGATCTCTGTGAGATGATTACACAGAACACAAAGAAGTTTCTCAGAAAGCTTCTTTCTCTTTGTTATCGGAGGATATTTCCGTTGGCCCTATAGACATCAAAGGGATCCAAAATATCTGTTCTCAGATTCCACAGAAATAAGGCTAGCAAAGAGATCCACGAAATACAGATGTTACTCTGTGAGTGGAAGTCACACATCACAGAGCAGTTTCTCAGACAGCTTCTTTCCAGATTTCATCTGAGGATATTTCCTTTTTCACTATAGCCCTCTATGGGCTTCCAAATATCACTGTGCGAATTCCACAAGAACTGTCTTAGCGAAAGGCTTCTTGAGGGGAAAGCTGTAACTCTGTGAGATGATTTCACAGAACACAAAGAAGTTTCTCAGAAAGCTTCATTCTCTTTGTTATCGGAGGATATTTCCTTTGGCCCTATAGTCTTCAAAGGGATCCGAAATATCTCTTCTCAGATTCCACAGAAATCAGGATAGCAAAGAGTCCACGAAATACAGATGTAACTCTGTGAGTGCAAGTGACACAGCACACAGCAGTTTCTCAGAAAGCTTCTTTCCAGATTTCATCTGAGGATATTTCCTTTTCACCTTAGCCCTCGATGGGCTTCCAAATATCACTTTGCCAATTCCACAAGAACTGCCTTACCGAAAGGCTTCTTGAAGGGAAAGCTGTAACTCTGTGAGATGATTTCACAGAACACAAAGAAGTTTCTCAGAAAGCTTCTTTCTCTTTGTTATCGGAGGATATTTCCTTTGGCCCTATAGTCTTCAAAGGGATCCGAAATATCTGTTCTCAGATTCCACACAAATAAGGCTAGCAAAGAGATCCACGAAATACAGATGTAACTCTATGAGTGGAAGTCACACATCACAGAGCAGTTTCTCAGAAAGCTTCTTTCCAGATTTCATCTGAGGATATTTCCTTTTTCACCATAGCCCTCTATGGGTTTCCAAATATCACTTTGCCAATTCCACAAGAACTGTCTTAGCGAAAGGCTTCTTGAGGGGAAAGCTGTAACTCTGTGAGATGATTTCACAAAACACAAAGAAGTTTCTCAAAAAGATTCTTTCTCTCTGTTATCGGAGGATATTTCCTTTGGCCCTATAGTCTTGAAAAGGATGCGAAATATGTGTTCTCAGATTCCACAGAAATAAGGCTAGCAAAGAGATCCACGAAATACAGATGTAACTCTGTGAGTGGAAGTCACACATCACAGAGCAGTTTCTCAGAAAGCTTCTTTCCAGATTTCATCTGAGGATATTTCCTATTTCACCATAGCCCTCTATGGGCTTCCAAATATCACTCTGCCAATTCCACAAGAACTGTCTTAGCGAAAGGCCTCTTGAAGGGAAAGCTGTAACTCTGTGAGATGATTTCACAGAACACAAAGAAGTTTCTCAGAAAGCTTCTTTCTCTTTGTTATCGGAGGATATTTCCTTTGGCCTTACAGACTTCAAAGGGATCCGAAATATCTGTTCTCAGATAACACAGAAATAAGGCTAGCAAAGAGATCCACGAAATACAGATGTAACTCTGTGAGTGCAAGTGACACATCACAGAGCAGATTCTCAGAAGGCTTCTTTCCAGATTTCATCTGAGGATATTTCCTTTTTCACCATAGCCCTCTAAGGGCTTCCAAATATCACTTTGCCAATTCCACAAAAACTGTCTTAGCGAAAGGCTTCTTGAGGGGAAAGCTGTAACTCTGTGAGATGATTTCACAGAACACAAAGAAGTTTCTCACAAAGCTTCTTTCTCTTTGTTATCGGAGGATATTTCCTTTGGCCCTATAGTCTTCAAAGGGATCCGAAATATCTGTTCTCAGATTCCACAGAAATAAGGCTAGCAAAGAAATTCACGAAATACAGATGTAACCATGTGAGTGCAAGTCACACATCATAGAGCAGTTTCTCAGAAAGCTTCTTTTGAGATTTCATCTGGGGATATTTCCTTTTTCACCATAGCCCACTATGGGCTTCCAAATATCTCTTTGACAATTAAACAAGAACTGTCTTAGCCAAAGGCTTCTTGAGGGGAAAACTGTAACTCTGTGAGATGATTTCACAGAACACAAAGAAGTTTCTCAGAAAGCTTATTTCTCTTTGTTATCGGAGGATATTTCCTTTGGCCCTAAAGTCTTCAAAGGGATCCGAAATATCTGTTCTCGGATTCCACAGAAATAAGGCTAGCAAAGAGATCCACGAAATACAGATATAACTCTGTGAGTGGAAGTCACACATCACAGAGCAGTTTCTCAGAAAGCTTCTTTCCAGATATCATCTGAGGATATTTCCTTTTTCACCATAGCCCTCTATGGGCTTCCAAATATCACTTTGCCAATTCCACAAGAACTGCCTTACCGAAAGGCTTCCTGAAGGGAAAGCTGTAACTTTGTGAGATGATTTCACAGAACACAAAGAAGTTTCTCAGAAAGCTTCTTTCTCTTTGTTATCGGAGGATATTTCCTTTGGCCCTATAGTCTTCAAAGGGATCCGAAATATCTGTTCTCAGATTCCACAGAAATAAGGCTGGCAAAGAGATCCACGAAATACAGATGTAACTCTGTGAGTGCAAGTGAAACATCACAGAGCAGATTCTCAGAAAGCTTCTTTCCAGATTGCATCTGAGGATATTTCCTTTTTCACCATAGCCCTCTATGGGCTTCCAAATATCACTGTGCGAATTCCAGAAGAACTGTCTTAGCGAAAGGCTTCTTAAGGGAAAGCTGTAACTCTGTGAGATGATTTCACAGAACACCAAGAAGTTTCTCACAAAGCTTCTTTCTCTTTGTTATCGGAGGATATTTCCTTTGGCCCTAGAGTCTTCAAAGGGATCCGAAATATCTGTTCTCAGATTCCACAGAAATAAGGCTAGCAAAGAGATACACGAAATACAGATGTAACTCTGTGAGTGCAAGTCACACTTCACAGAGCAGTTTCTCTGAAAGCTTCTTTCCAGACTTCATCTGAGGATATTTCCTTTTTCACCATAGCCCTCTATGGGCTTCCAAATATCACTTTGCCAATTCCACAAAAACTGTCTTAGCGAAAGGCTTCTTGAGGGGAAAGCTGTAACTCTGTGAGATGATTTCACAGAACACAAAGAAGTTTCTCAGAAAGCTTCTTTCTCTTTGTTATCGGAGGATCTTTCCTTTGGCCCTACAATCTTCAAAGGGATCCGAAATATCTGTTCTCAGATTCCACAGAAATAAGGCTAGCAAAGAGATTCACGAAATAGAGATGTAACCCTGTGAGTGCAAGTCACACATCACAGAGCAGTTTCTCAGAAATCTTCTTTCGAGATTTCATCTGGGGATATTTCCTTTTTCACCATAGGCCTCTAAGGGCTTCCAAATATCACTTTGCCAATTAAACAAGAACTGTCTAAGCCAAAGGCTTCTTGAGGGGAAAACTGGAACTCTGTGAGATGATTTCACAGAACACAAAGAAGTTTCTCAGAAAGCTTCTTTCTCTTTGTTATCGGAGGATATTTCCTTTGGCCCTATCGTCTTCAAAGGGATCCGAAATATCTGTTCTCAGATTCCACAGAAATAAGGCTAGCAAAGAGATCCACGAAATACAGATATAACTCTGTGAGTGGAAGTCACACATCACAGAGCAGTTTCTCAGAAAGCTTCTTTCCAGATATCATCTGAGGATATTTCCTTTTTCACCATAGCCCTCTACGGGCTTCCAAACATCACTTTGCAAATTCCACAAAACTGCCTAAGCGAAAGGCTTCTTGAGGGGAAAGCTGTAACTCTGTGAGACGATTTCACAGAACACAAAGAAGTTTCTCAGAAAGCTTCTTTCTCTTTGTTTTTGGAAGATATTTTTTTGGCCCTATAGTCTTCAAAGTGATCCGATATATCTGTTCTCAGATTCCACAGAAATAAGGCTAGCAAAGAGATCCACGAAATACAGATGTAACTCTGTGAGTGCAAGTCACACATTAGAGTGCAATTTCTCAGAAAGCTTCTTTCCAGATTTCATCTGAGGATATTTCCTTTTTCACCATAGCCCTCTAAGGGTTTCCAAATATCACTTTGCCAATTCCACAAGAACTGCCTTACCGAAAGGCTTCTTGAAGGGAAAGCTGTAACTTTGTGAGATGATTTCACAGAACACAAAGAAGTTTCTCAGAAAGCTTCTTTCTCTTTGTTATCGGAGGATATTTCCTTTGGCCCTATAGTCTTCAAAGGGATCCGAAATATCTGTTCTCAGATTCCACAGAAATAAGGGTAGCAAAGAGATCCACGAAATACAGATGTAACTCTGTGAGTGCAAGTGACACATCACAGAGCAGTTTCTCAGAAAGCTTCTTTCCAGATTTCATCTGAGGATATTTCCTTTTTCACCATAGCCCTCTATGGGCTTCCAAATATCACTGTGCGAATTCCACAAGAACTGTCTTAGCGAAAGGCTTCTTAAGGGAACGTTGTAACTGTGTGAGATGATTTCACAGAACACAAAGAAGTTCCTCAGAAAGCTTCTTTCTCTTTGTTATCGGAGGATATTTCCTTTGGCCCTATAGTCTTCAAAGGGATCCGAAATATCTGTTCTCAGAATCCACAGAAATAAGGCTAGCAAAGAGATCCACGAAATACAGATGTAACTCTGTGAGGGCAAGTCACACATCACAGAGCAGTTTCTCAGAAAGCTTCTTTCCAGATTTCATCTGAGGATATTTCCTTTTTCACCATAGCCCTCTATGGGCTTCCAAATATCACTTTGCCAATTCCACAAGAACTGTCTTAGCGAAAGTCTTCTTGAGGGGAAAGCTGTAACTCTGTGAGATGATTTCACAGAACACAAAGAAGTTTCTCAGAAAGCTTCTTTCTCTTTGTTATCGGAGGATATTTCCTTTGGCCCTATAGTCTTCAAAGGGATCCGAAATATCTGTTCTCAGATTCCACAGAAATAAGGCTAGCAAAGAGATACACGAAATACAGATGTAACTCTGTGAGTGCAAGTCACACTTCACAGAGCAGTTTCTCTGAAAGCTTCTTTCCAGACTTCATCTGAGGATATTTCCTTTTTCACCATAGCCCTCTATGGGCTTCCAAATATCACTTTGCCAATTCCACAAAAACTGTCTTAGCGAAAGGCTTCTTGAGGGGAAAGCTGTAACTCTGTGAGATGATTTCACAGAACACAAAGAAGTTTCTCAGAAAGCTTCTTTCTCTTTGTTATCGGAGGATCTTTCCTTTGGCCCTATAATCTTCAAAGGGATCCGAAATATCTGTTCTCAGATTCCACAGAAATAAGGCTAGCAAAGAGATTCACGAAATAGAGATGTAACCCTGTGAGTGCAAGTCACACATCACAGAGCAGTTTCTCAGAAAGCTTCTTTCGAGATTTCATCTGGGGATATTTCCTTTTTCACCATAGCCCTCTAAGGGCTTCCAAATATCACTTTGCCAATTAAACAAGAACTGTCTTAGCCAAAGGCTTCTTGAGGGGAAAACTGTAACTCTGTGAGATGATTTCACAGAACACAAAGAAGTTTCTCAGAAAGCTTATTTCTCTTTGTTATCGGAGGATATTTCCTTTGGCCCTATAGTCTTCAAAGGGATCCGAAATATCTGTTCTCAGATTCCACAGAAATAAGGCTAGCAAAGAGATCCACGAAATACAGATGTAACTCTGTGAGTGGAAGTCACACATCACAGAGCAGTTTCTTAGAAAGCTTCTTTCCAGATATCATCTGAGGATATTTCCTTTTTCACCATAGCCCTCTACGGGCTTCCAAATATCACTTTGCAAATTCCACAAAACTGCCTAAGCGAAAGGCTTCTTGAGGGGAAAGCTGTAACTCTGTGAGATGATTTCACAGAACACAAAGAAGTTTCTCAGAAAGCTTCTTTCTCTTTGTTTTCGTAAGATATTTTTTGGCCCTATAGTCTTCAATGGGATCCGATATATCTGTTCTCAGATTCCACAGAAATAAGGCTAGCAAAGAGATCCACGAAATACAGATGTAACTCTGTGAGTGCAAGTCACACATCAGAGTGCAGTTTCTCAGAAAGCTTCTTTCCAGATTTCATCTGAGGATATTTCCTTTTTCACCATAGCCCTCTAAGGGTTTCCAAATATCACTTTGCCAATTCCACAAGAACTGCCTTACCGAAAGGCTTCTTGAAGGGAAAGCTGTAACTTTGTGAGATGATTTCACAGAACACAAAGAAGTTTCTCAGAAAGCTTCTTTCACTTTGTTATAGGAGGATATTTCCTTTGGCCCTATAGTCTTCAAAGGGATCCGAAATATCTGTTCTCAGATTCCACAGAAATAAGGCTAGCAAAGAGATCCACGAAATACAGATGTAACTCTGTGAGTGCAAGTGAAACATCACAGAGCAGATTCTCAGAAAGCTTCTTTCTAGATTTCATCTGAGGATATTTCCTTTTCACCATAGCCCTCTATGGGCTTCCAAATATCACTGTGCGAATTCCACAAGAACTGGCTTAGCGAAAGGCTTCTTAAGGGAAAGCTCTAACTCTGTGAGATGATTTCACAGAACACAAAGAAGTTTCTCAGAAAGCTTCTTTCTCTTTGTTATCGGAGGATATTTCCTTTGGCCCTATAGTCTTCAAAGGGATCCGAAATATCTGTTCTCAGATTCCACAGAAATAAGGCTAGCAAAGAGATCCACGAAATACAGATGTAACTCTGAGAGGGCAAGTCACACATCACAGAGCAGTTTCTCAGAAAGCTTCTTTCCAGATTTCATCTGAGGATATTTCCTTTTTCACCATAGCCCTCTATGGGCTTCCAAATATCTCTTTGACAATTAAACAAGAACTGTCTTAGCCAAAGGCTTCTTGAGGGGAAAACTGTAACTCTGTGAGATGATTTCACAGAACACAAAGAAGTTTCTCAGAAAGCTTATTTCTCTTTGTTATCGGAGGATATTTCCTTTGGCCCTAAAGTCTTCAAAGGGATCCGAAATATCTGTTCTCGGATTCCACAGAAATAGGGCTAGCAAAGAGATCCACGAAATACAGATATAACTCTGTGAGTGGAAGTCACACATCACAGAGCAGTTTCTCAGAAAGCTTCTTTCCAGATATCATCTGAGGATATTTCCGTTTTCACCATAGCCCTCTAAGGGCTTCCAAATATCACTTTGCCAATTCCACAAGAACTACCTTACCGAAAGGCTTCTTGAAGGGAAAGCTGTAACTTTGTGAGATGATTTCACAGAACACAAAGAAGTTTCTCAGAAAGCTTCTTTCTCTTTGTTATCGGAGGATATTTCC
This sequence comes from Macaca mulatta, assembly GCF_049350105.2. NCBI lineage: Eukaryota > Metazoa > Chordata > Mammalia > Primates > Cercopithecidae > Macaca > Macaca mulatta. The sequence goes on along the minus strand of NC_133407.1, from coordinate 73,088,087 downwards.
TTTGGCCCTATAGTCTTCAAAGGGATCCGAAATATCTGTTCTCAGATTCCACAGAAATAAGGCTAGCAAAGAGATCCACGAAATACAGATGTAACTCTGTGAGTGCAAGTGAAACATCACAGAGCAGATTCTCAGAAAGCTTCTTTCCAGATTGCATCTGAGGATATTTCCTTTTTCACCATAGCCCTGTATGGGCTTCCAAATATCACTTTGCGAATTCCACAAGAACTGTCTTAGCGAAAGGCTTCTTAAGGGAAAGCTGTAACTCTGTGAGATGATTTCACAGAACACAAAGAAGTTTCTCAGAAAGCTTCTTTCTCTTTGTTATCGGAGGATATTTCCTTTGGCCCTAGAGTCTTCAAAGGGATCCGAAATATCTGTTCTCAGATTCCACAGAAATAAGGCTAGCAAAGAGATACACGAAATACAGATGTAACTCTGTGAGTGCAAGTCACACTTCACAGAGCAGTTTCTCTGAAAGCTTCTTTCCAGACTTCATCTGAGGATATTTCCTTTTACACCATAGCCCTCTATGGGCTTCCAAATATCACTTTGCCAATTCCACATGATGTGCCTTACCGAAAGGATCCTTGAAGGGATAGCTGTAACTATGGGAGATGATTTCAAATAACAGAAAGAAGTTTCTCAGAAAGCTTCTTTCTCTTTGTTATCGGAGGATATTTCCTTTGGCCCAATAGTCTTCAAAGGGATCCGAAATATCTGTTCTCAGATTCCACAGAAATAAGGGTAGCAAAGAGATCCACGAAATACAGATGTAACTCTGTGAGTGCAAGTGAAACATCACAGAGCAGATTCTCAGAAAGCTTCTTTCTAGATTTCATCTGAGGATATTTCCTTTTTCACCATAGCCCTCTATGGGCTTCCAAATATCACTGTGCGAATTCCACAAGAACTGTCTTATCGAAAGTCTTCTTAAGGGAAAGCTCTAACTCTGTGAGATGATTTCACAGAACACAAAGAAGTTTCTCAGAAAGCTTCTTTCTCTTTGTTATCGGAGGATATTTCCTTTGGCCCTATAGTCTTCAAAGGGATCCGAAATATCTGTTCTCAGATTCCACAGAAATTAGGATAGCAAAGAGATCCACGAAATACAGATGTAACTGTGTGAGGGCAAGTCACACATCACAGAGCAGTTTCTCAGAAAGCTTCTTTCCAGATTTCATCTGAGGATATTTCCTTTTTCACCATAGCCCTCTATGGGCTTCCAAATATCACTTTGCCAATTCCACAAGAACTGTCTTAGCGAAAGGCTTCTTGAAGGGAAAGCTGTAACTCTGTGAGTTGATTTCACAGAACACAAAGAAGTTTCTCAGAAAGCTTCTTTCTCTTTGTTATCGGAGGATATTTCCTTTGGCCCTATAGTCTTCAAAGGGATCCGAAATATCTGTTCTCAGATTCCACAGAAATAAGGCTAGCAAAGAGATCCACGAAATACAGATGTAACTCTGTGAGTGGAAGTCACACATCACAGAGCAGATTCTCAGAAGGCTTCTTTCCAGATTTCATCTGAGGATATTTCTTTTTTCACCATAGCCCTCTATGGGCTTCCAAATATCACTTTGCCAATTCCACAAGAACTGTCTTAGCGAAAGGCGTCTTGAAGGGAAAGCTGTAACTCTGTGAGATGATTTCACAGAACACAAAGAAGTTTCTCAGAAAGCTTCTTTCTCTTTGTTATCGGAGGATATTTCCTTTGGCCCTATAGTCTTCAAAGGGATCCGAAATATCTGTGCTCAGATTCCACAGAAATAAGGCTAGCAAAGAGATCCACGAAATACAGATGTAACTCTGTGGGGGCAAGTGACAAATCACAGAGCAGATTCTCAGAAAGCTTCTTTCCAGATTTCATCTGAGGATATTTCCTTTTTCACCATAGCCCTCTATGGGCTTCCAAATATCACTTTGCCTATTCCACAAGAACTGTCTTAGCGAAAGGCTTCTTGAGGGGAAAGCTGTAACTCTGTGAGATGATTTCACAGAATACAAAGAAGTTTCTCAGAAAGTTTCTTTCTCTTTGTTATCGGAGGATATTTCCTTTGGCCCTATAGACTTTAAAGGGATCCGAAATATCTGTTCTCAGATTCCACAGAAATAAGGCTAGCAAAGAGATTCACGAAATACAGATGTAACCCTGTGAGTGCAAGTCACACATCACAGAGCAGTTTCTCAGACAGCTTCTTTCGAGGTTTCATCTGGGGATATTTCCTTTTTCACCATAGCCCACTATAGGCTTCCAAATATCACTTTGCCAATTAAACAAGAACTGTCTTAGCCTAAGACTTCTTGAGGGGAAAACTGTAACTCTGTGAGATGATTTCACAGAACACAAAGAAGTTTCTCAGAAAGCTTCTTTCTCTTTGTTTTCGGAGGATATTTCCTTTGTCCCTATAGTCTTCAAAGGGATAAGAAATATCTCTTCTCAGGTTCCACAGAAATAAGGCTAGCAAAGAGATCCAAGAAATACAGATATAACTCAGTGAGTGGAAGTCACACATCACAGAGCAGATTCTCAGAAGGCTTCTTTCCAGATTTCATCTGAGGATATTTCCTTTTTCACCGTAGCCCTCTATAGGCTTCCAAATATCACTTTGCCAATTCCACAAGAACTGTCTTAGCCAAAGGCTTCTTGAGGGGAAAGCTGTAACTCTGTGAGATGATTTCACAGAACACAAAGAAGTTTCTCAGAAAGCTTCTTTCTCTTTGTTATCGGAGGATATTTCCTTTGGCCCTATAGTCTTCAAAGGGATCCGAAATATCTGTTCTCATATTCCACAGAAATAAGGCTAGCAAAGAGATCCACGAAATACAGATGTAACTCTGTGAGTGGAAGTCACACATCAGAGAGCAGTTTCTCAGAAAGCTTCTTTCCAGATTTCATCTGAGGATATTTCCTTTTTCACCGTAGCCCTCTACGGGCTTCCAAATATCACTTTGCCAATTCCACAATAACTACCTTAACGAAAGGCTTCTTGAAGAGAAAGCTGTAACTCTGTGAGATGATTTCGCAGAACACAAAGAAGTTTCTCAGAAATCTTCTTTCTCTTTGTTATCGGAGGATATTTCCTTTGGCCCTATAGTCTTCAAAGGGATCTGAAATATCTGTTCTCAGATTCCACAGAAATAAAGCTAGCAAAGAGATCCACTAAATACAGATGTAACTCTGTGAGTGGAAGTCACACGTCACACAGCAGTGTCCCAGAATGCTTCTTTCGAGATTTCATCTGAGGATATTTCCTTTTTCACCATAGCCCTCTATGGTCTTCCAAATATCACTTTACAAATTCCACAAGAACTGTCTTAGCGAAAGGCTTCTTAAGGGGAAAACTGTAACTCTGTGAGATGATTTCACAGAACACAAAGAAGTTTCTCAGAAAGCTTCTTTCTCTTTGTTATCGGAGGATATTTCCTTTGGCCCAATAATCTTCAAAGGGATCCAAAATATCTGTTCTCAGATTCCACAGAAATAAGGGTAGCAAAGAGATCCACGAAATACAGATGTAACTCTGTGAGTGCAAGTGAAACATCACAGAGCAGATTCTCAGAAAGCTTCTTTCTAGATTTCATCTGAGGATATTTCCTTTTTCACCATAGCCCTCTATGGGCTTCCAAATATCACTGTGCGAATTCCACAAGAACTGTCTTATCGAAAGTCTTCTTAAGGGAAAGCTCTAACTCTGTGAGATGATTTCACAGAACACAAAGAAGTTTCTCAGAAAGCTTCTTTCTCTTTGTTATCGGAGGATATTTCCTTTGGCCCTATAGTCTTCAAAGGGATCCGAAATATCTTTTCTCAGATTCCACAGAAATCAGGATAGCAAAGAGATCCATGAAATACAGATGTAACTCTGTGAGGGCAAGTCACACATCACAGAGCAGTTTCTCAGAAAGCTTCTTTCCAGATTTCATCTGAGGATATTTCCTTTTTCACCATAGCCATCTATGGGCTTCCAAATATCACTTTGTCAATTCCACAAGAACTGCCTTACCGAAAGGCTTCTTGAAGGGAAAGCTGTAACTCTGTGAGATGATTTCACAGAACACAAAGAAGTTTCTCAGAAAGCTTCTTTCTCTTTGTTATCGGAGGATATTTCCTTTGGCCCAATAGTCTTCAAAGGCATCCGAAATATCTGTTCTCAGATTCCACCGAAATAAGGCTAGCAAAGAGATGCACGAAATATAGATGTAACTCTGTGAGTGGAACTCACACATCACAGAGCAGTTTCTCAGAAAGCTTCTTTCCAGATTTCACCTGAGGATATTTCCTTTTTCACCATAGCCCTCTATGGGCTTCCAAATATCACTTTGCCAATTCCACAAGAACTGTCTTAGCGAAAGGCTTCTTGAAGGGAAAGCTGTAACTCTGTGAGTTGATTTCACAGAACACAAAGAAGTTTCTCAGAAAGCTTCTTTCTCTTTGTTATCGGAGGATATTTCCTTTGGCCCTATAGTCTTCAAAGGGATCCGAAATATCTGTTCTCAGATTCCACAGAAATAAGGCTAGCAAAGAGATCCACGAAATACAGATGTAACTCTGTGAGTGCAAGTGACACATCACAGAGCAGATTCTCAGAAGTCTTCTTTCCAGATTTCATCTGAGGATATTTCTTTTTTCACCATAGCCCTCTATGGGCTTCCAAATATCACTTTGCGAATTCCACAAGAACTGTCTTAGCGAAAGGCTTCTTGAAGGGAAAGTTGTAACTCTGTGAGATGATTTCACAGAACACAAAGAAGTTTCTCAGAAAGCTTCTTTCTCTTTGTTATCGGAGGATATTTCCTTTGGCCCTATAGTCTTCAAAGGGATCCGAAATATCTGTTCTCAGATTCCACAGAAATAAGGCTAGCAAAGAGATCCACGAAATACAGATGTAACTCTGTGGGTGCAAGTGACAAATCACAGAGCAGATTCTCAGAAAGCTTCTTTCCAGATTTCATCTGAGGATATTTCCTTTTTCACCATAGCCCTCTATGGGCTTCCAAATATCACTTTGCCAATTCCACAAGAACTGTCTTAGCGAAAGGCTTCTTGAGGGGAAAGCTGTAACTCTGTGAGATGATTTCACAGAACACAAAGAAGTTTCTCAGAAAGTTTCTTTCTCTTTGTTATCGGAGGATATTTCCTTTGGCCCTATAGACTTTAAAGGGATCCGAAATATCTGTTCTCAGATTCCACAGAAATAAGGCTAGCAAAGAGATTCACGAAATACAGATGTAACCCTGTGAGTGCAAGTCACACATCACAGAGCAGTTTCTCAGAAAGCTTCTTTGGAGGTTTCATCTGGGGATATTTCCTTTTTCACCATAGCCCACTATGGGCTTCCAAATACCACTTTGCCAATTAAACAAGAACTGTCTTAGCCTAAGACTTCTTGAGGGGAAAACTGTAACTCTGTGAGATGATTTCACAGAACACAAAGAAGTTTCTCAGAAAGCTTCTTTCCCTTTGTTTTCGGAGGATATTTCCTTTGTCCCTATAGTCTTCAAAGGGATAAGAAATATCTCTTCTCAGGTTCCACAGAAATAAGGCTAGCAAAGAGATCCAAGAAATACAGATATAACTCAGTGAGTGGAAGTCACACATCACAGAGCAGTTCCTCAGAAAGCTTCTTTCCAGATTTCATCTGAGGATATTTCCTTTTTCACCGTAGCCCTCTATAGGCTTCCAAATATCACTTTGCCAATTCCACAAGAACTGTCTTAGCCAAAGGCTTCTTGAGGGGAAAGCTGTAACTCTGTGAGATGATTTCACAGAACACAAAGAAGTTTCTCAGAAAGCTTCTTTCTCTTTGTTATAGGAGGATATTTCCTTTGGCCCTATAGTCTTCAAAGGGATCCGAAATATCTGTTCTCATATTCCACAGAAATAAGGCTAGCAAAGAGATCCACGAAATACAGATGTAACTCTGTGAGTGGAAGTCACACATCAGAGAGCAGTTTCTCAGAAAGCTTCTTTCCAGATTTCATCTGAGGATATTTCCTTTTTCACCATAGCCCTCTACGGGCTTCCAAATATCACTTTGCCAATTCCACAAGAACTACCTTAACGAAAGGCTTCTTGAAGAGAAAGCTGTAACTCTGTGAGATGATTTCGCAGAACACAAAGAAGTTTCTCAGAAATCTTCTTTCTCTTTGTTATCGGAGGATATTTCCTTTGGCCCTATAGTCTTCAAAGGGATCTGAAATATCTGTTCTCAGATTCCACAGAAATAAAGCTAGCAAAGAGATCCACTAAATACAGATGTAACTCTGTGAGTGGAAGTCACACATCACACAGCAGTGTCTCAGAAAGCTTCTTTCGAGATTTCATCTGAGGATTTTTCCTTTTTCACCATAGCCCTCTATGGTCTTCCAAATATCACTTTACAAATTCCACAAGAACTGTCTTAGCGAAAGGCCTCTTAAGGGGAAAACTGTAACTCTGTGAGATGATTTCACAGAACACAAAGAAGTTTCTCAGAAAGATTCTTGCACTTTGTTTTCGGAGGATATTTCCTTTGGCCCTACAGTCTTCAAAGGGATCCGAAATATCCCTTCTCAGGTTCCACAGAAATAAGGCTAGCAAAGAGATCCAAGAAATACAGATATAACTCTGTGAGTGGAAGTCACACATCACAGAGCAGTTTCGCAGAAAGCTTCTTTCCAGATTTCATCTGAGGATATTTCCTTTTTCACCATAGCCCTCTATAGGCTTCCAAATATCACTTTGCCAATTCCACAAGAACTGTCTTAGCCAAAGGCTTCTTGAGGGGAAAGCTGTAACTCTGTGAGATGATTTCACAGAACACAAAGAAGTTTCTCAGAATGCTTCTTTCTCTTTGTTATCGGAGGATATTTCCTTTGACCCTATAGTCTTCAAAGGGATCCGAAATATCTGTTCTCAGATTCCACAGAAAGCAGGATAGCAAAGAGTCCACGAAATACAGATGTAACTCTGTGAGTGCAAGTGACACATCACACAGCAGTTTCTCAGAAAGCTTCTTTCCAGATTTCATCTGAGGATATTTCCTTTTCACCTTAGCCCTCGATGGGCTTCCAATATCACTTTGCCAATTCCACAAGAACTGCCTTACCGAAAGGCATCTAGAAGGGAAAGCTGTAACTCTCTGAGATGATTTCACAGAACACAAAGAAGTTTCTCAGAAAGCTTCTTTCTCTTTGTTATCGGAGGATATTTCCTTTGGCCCTATAATTTCAAAGTGATCCGAAATATCTGTTCTCAGATTCCACAGAAATAAGGATAGAAAAGAGATCCACGAAATAAAGATGTAACTCTGTGAGTGGAAGTCACACATCACAGAGCAGTTTCTCAGAAAGCTTCTTTCCAGATTTCATCTGAGGATACTTCCTTTTTCACATAGCCCTCTATGGGTTTCCAAATATCACTTTGCCAATTCCACAAGAACTGTCTTAGCGAAAGGCTTCTTGAGGGGAAAGCTGTAACTCTGTGAGATGATTTCACAAAACACAAAGAAGTTTCTCAAAAAGCTTCTTTCTCTCTGTTATCGGAGGATATTTCCTTTGGCCCTATAGTCTTCAAAAGGATGCGAAATATCTGTTCTCAGATTCCACAGAAATAAGGCTAGCAAAGAGATCCACGAAATACAGATGTAACTCTGTGAGTGTAAGTCCCACATCACAGAGCAGTTTCTCAGAAAGCTTCTTTCCAGATTTCATCTGAGGATATTTCCTTTTTCACCATAGCCCTCTATGGGCTTCCAAATATCACTTTGCCAATTCCACAAGAACTGTCGTAGCGAAAGGCTCCTTGAGGGGAAAGCTGTAACCCTGTGAGATGATTTCACAGAACACAAAGAAGTTTCTCAGAAAGCTTCTTTCTCTTTGTTATCGGAGGATATTTCCTTTGGCCCTATAGTCTTCAAAGGGATCCGAAATATCTGTTCTCAGATTCCACAGAAATAAGGCTAGCAAAGAGATCCACGAAATGCAGATGTAACTCTGTGAGTGGAAGTCACATATCCCAGAGCAGTTTCTCAGAAAGCTTCTTTCCAGATTTCATCTGAGGATATTTCCTTTTTCACCATAGCCCTCTACGGGCTTCCAAATATCACTTTGCCAATTCCACAAGAACTGCCTTACGGAAAGGCTTCTTGAAGGGAAAGCAAGATCTCTGTGAGATGATTACACAGAACACAAAGAAGATTCTCAGAAAGCTTCTTTCTCTTTGTTGTCGGAGGATATTTCCTTTGGCCCTATAATCTTCAAAGTTATCCGAAATATCTGTTCTCAGATTCCACAGAAATAAGGCTAGCAAAGAGATTCACGAAATACAGATGTAACCATGTGAGTGCAAGTCACACATCATAGAGCAGTTTCTCAGAAAGCTTCTTTTGAGATTTCATCTGGGGATATTTCCTTTTTCACCATAGCCCTCTAAGGGCTTCCAAAAAATCTCTTTGACAATTAAACAAGAACTGTCTTAGCCAAAGGCTTCTTGAGGGGAAAACTGTTACTCTGTGAGATGATTTCACAGAACACAAAGAAGTTTCTCAGAAAGCTTATTTCTCTTTGTTATCGGAGGATATTTCCTTTGGCCCTAAAGTCTTCAAAGGGATCCGAAATATCTGTTCTCGGATTCCACAGAAATAAGGCTAGCAAAGAGATCCACCAAATACAGATATAACTCTGTGAGTTTAAGTCACACATCACAGAGCAGTTTCTCAGAAAGCTTCTTTCCAGATATCATCTGAGGATATTTCCTTTTTCACTATAGCCCTCTATGGGCTTCCAAATATCACTTTGCCAATTCCACAAGAACTGCCTTACCGAAAGGCTTCTTGAAGGGAAAGCTGTAACTTTGTGAGATGATTTCACAGAACACAAAGAAGTTTCTCAGAAAGCTTCTTTCTCTTTGTTATCGGAGGATATTTCCTTTGGCCCTGTAGTCTTCAAAGGGATCCGAAATATCTGTTCTCAGATTCCACAGAAATAAGGCTAGCAAAGAGATCCACGAAATACAGATGTAACTCTGTGAGTGCAAGTGAAACATCACAGAGCAGATTCTCAGAAAGCTTCTTTCCAGATTGCATCTGAGGATATTTCCTTTTTCACCATAGCCCTCTACGGGCTTCCAAATATCACTGTGCGAATTCCACAAGAACTGTCTTAGCGAAAGGCTTCTTAAGGGAAAGCTGTAACTCTGTGAGATGATTTCACAGAACACAAAGAAGTTTCTCAGAAAGCTTCTTTCTCTTTGTTATCGGAGGATATTTCCTTTGGCCCTAGAGTCTTCAAAGGGATCCGAAATATCTGTTCTCAGATTCCACAGAAATAAGGCTAGCAAAGAGATACACGAAATACAGATGTAACCCTGTGAGTGCAAGTCACACATCACAGAGCAGTTTCTCAGAAAGCTTCTTTCGAGATTTCATCTGGGGATATTTCCTTTTTCACCATAGGCCTCTAAGGGCTTCCAAATATCACTTTGCCAATTAAACAAGAACTGTCTAAGCCAAAGGCTTCTTGAGGGGAAAACTGTAACTCTGTGAGATGATTTCACAGAACACAAAGAAGTTTCTCAGAAAGCTTATTTCTCTTTGTTATCGGAGGATATTTCCTTTGGCCCTATAGTCTTCAAAGGGATCCGAAATATCTGTTCTCAGATTCCACAGAAATAAGGCTAGCAAAGAGATCCACGAAATACAGATATAACTCTGTGAGTGGAAGTCACACATCACAGAGCAGTTTCTCAGAAAGCTTCTTTCCAGATATCATCTGAGGATATTTCCTTTTTCACCATAGCCCTCTACGGGCTTCCAAATATCACTTTGCAAATTCCACAAAACTGCCTAAGCGAAAGGCTTCTTGAGGGGAAAGCTGTAACTCTGTGAGACGATTTCACAGAACACAAAGAAGTTTCTCAGAAAGATTCTTTCTCTTTGTTTTTGGAAGATATTTTTTTGGCCCTATAGTCTTCAAAGTGATCCGATATATCTGTTCTCAGATTCCACAGAAATAAGGCTAGCAAAGAGATCCACGAAATACAGATGTAACTCTGTGAGTGCAAGTCACACATTAGAGTGCAATTTCTCAGAAAGCTTCTTTCGAGATTTCATCTGAGGATATTTCCTTTTTCACCATAGCCCTCTATGGGCTTCCAAATATCACTGTGCGAATTCCACAAGAACTGTCTTAGCGAAAGGCTTCTTAAGGGAAAGCTGTAACTGTGTGAGATGATTTCACAGAACACAAAGAAGTTTCTCAGAAAGCTTCTTTCTCTTTGTTATCGGAGGATATTTCCTTTGGCCCTATAGTCTTCAAAGGGATCCGAAATATCTGTTCTCAGATTCCACAGAAATAAGGCTAGCAAAGAGATCCACGAAATACAGATGTAACTCTGTGAGGGCAAGTCACACATCACAGAGCAGTTTCTCAGAAAGCTTCTTTCCAGATTTCATCAGAGGATATTTCCTTTTTCACCATAGCCCTCTATGGGCTTCCAAATATCACTTTGCCAATTCCACAAGAACTGTCTTAGCGAAAGTCTTCTTGAGGGGAAAGCTGTAACTCTGTGAGATGATTTCACAGAACACAAAGAAGTTTCTCAGAAAGCTTCTTTCTCTTTGTTATCGGAGGATATTTCCTTTGGCCCTATAGTCTTCAAAGGGATCCGAAATATCTGTTCTCAGATTCCACAGAAATAAGGCTAGCAAAGAGATACACGAAATACAGATGTAACTCTGTGAGTGCAAGTCACACTTCACAGAGCAGTTTCTCTGAAATCTTCTTTCCAGACTTCATCTGAGGATATTTCCTTTTTCACCATAGCCCTCTATGGGCTTCCAAATATCACTTTGCCAATTCCACAAAAACTGTCTTAGCGAAAGGCTTCTTGAGGGGAAAGCTGTAACTCGGTGAGATGATTTCACAGAACACAAAGAAGTTTCTCAGAAAGCTTCTTTCTCTTTGTTATCGGAGGATCTTTCCTTTGGCCCTATAATCTTCAAAGGGATCCGAAATATCTGTTCTCAGATTCCACAGAAATAAGGCTAGCAAAGAGATTCACGAAATAGAGATGTAACCCTGTGAGTGCAAGTCACACATCACAGAGCAGTTTCTCAGAAAGCTTCTTTCGAGATTTCATCTGGGGATAGTTCCTTTTTCACCATAGCCCTCTAAGGGCTTCCAAATATCACTTTGCCAATTAAACAAGAACTGTCTTAGCCAAAGGCTTCTTGAGGGGAAAACTGTAACTCTGTGAGATGATTTCACAGAACACAAAGAAGTTTCTCAGAAAGCTTATTTCTCTTTGTTATCGGAGGATATTTCCTTTGGCCCTATAGTCTTCAAAGGGATCCGAAATATCTGTTCTCAGAATCCACAGAAATAAGGCTAGCAAAGAGATCCACGAAATACAGATATAACTCTGTGAGTGGAAGTCACACATCACAGAGCAGTTTCTCAGAAAGCTTCTTTCCAGATATCATTTGAGGATATTTCCTTTTTCACCATAGCCCTCTACGGGCTTCCAAATATCACTTTGCAAATTCCACAAAACTGCCTAAGCGAAAGTCTTCTTGAGGGGAAAGCTGTAACTCTGTGAGATGATTTCACAGAACACAAAGAAGTTTCTCAGAAAGCTTCTTTCTCTTTGTTTTCGTAAGATATTTTTTTGGCCCTATAGTCTTCAATGGGATCCGATATATCTGTTCTCAGATTCCACAGAAATAAGGCTAGCAAAGAGATCCACGAAATACAGATGTAACTCTGTGAGTGCAAGTCACACATCAGAGTGCAGTTTCTCAGAAAGCTTCTTTCCAGATTTCATCTGAGGATATTTCCTTTTTCACCATAGCCCTCTAAGGGTTTCCAAATATCACTTTGCCAATTCCACAAGAACTGCCTTACCGAAAGGCTTCTTGAAGGGAAAGCTGTAACTTTGTGAGATGATTTCACAGAACACAAAGAAGTTTCTCAGAAAGCTTCTTTCTCTTTGTTATAGGAGGATATTTCCTTTGGCCCTATAGTCTTCAAAGGGATCCGAAATATCTGTTCTCAGATTCCACAGAAATAAGGCTAGCAAAGAGATCCACGAAATACAGATGTAACTCTGTGAGTGCAAGTGAAACATCACAGAGCAGATTCTCAGAAAGCTTCTTTCTAGATTTCATCTGAGGATATTTCCTTTTCACCATAGCCCTCTATGGGCTTCCAAATATCACTGTGCGAATTCCACAAGAACTGGCTTAGCGAAAGGCTTCTTAAGGGAAAGCTCTAACTCTGTGAGATGATTTCACAGAACACAAAGAAGTTTCTCAGAAAGCTTCTTTCTCTTTGTTATCGGAGGATATTTCCTTTGGCCCTATAGTCTTCAAAGGGATCCGAAATATCTGTTCTCAGATTCCACAGAAATAAGGCTAGCAAAGAGATCCACGAAATACAGATGTAACTCTGTGAGGGCAAGTCACACATCACAGAGCAGTTTCTCAGAAAGCTTCTTTCCATATTTCATCTGAGGATATTTCCTTTTTCACCATAGCCCTCTATGGGCTTCCAAATATCTCTTTGACAATTAAACAAGAACTGTTTTAGCCAAAGGCTTCTTGAGGGGAAAACTGTAACTCTGTGAGATGATTTCACAGAACACAAAGAAGTTTCTCAGAAAGCTTATTTCTCTTTGTTATCGGAGGATATTTCCTTTGGCCCTAAAGTCTTCAAAGGGATACGAAATATCTGTTCTCGGATTCCACAGAAATAAGGCTAGCAAAGAGATCCACGAAATACATATATAACTCTGTGAGTGGAAGTCACACATCACAGAGCAGTTTCTCAGAAAGCTTCTTTCCAGATATCATCTGAGGATATTTCCTTTTTCACCATAGCCCTCTATGGGCTTCCAAATATCACTTTGCCAATTCCACAAGAACTGCCTTACCGAAAGGCTTCTTGAAGGGAAAGCTGTAACTTTGTGAGATGATTTCACAGAACACAAAGAAGTTTCTCAGAAAGCTTCTTTCTCTTTGTTATCGGAGGATATTTCCTTTGGCCCTATAGTCTTCAAAGGGATCCGAAATATCTGTTCTCAGATTCCACAGAAATAAGGCTAGCAAAGAGATCCAGGAAATACAGATGTAACTCTGTGAGTGCAAGTGAAACATCACAGAGCAGATTCTCAGAAAGCTTCTTTCCAGATTGCATCTGAGGATATTTCCTTTTTCACCATAGCCCTCTATGGGCTTCCAAATATCACTGTGCGAATTCCACAAGAACTGTCTTAGCGAAAGGCTTCTTAAGGGAAAGCTGTAACTCTGTGAGATGATTTCACAGAACACAAAGAAGTTTCTCAGAAAGCTTCTTTCTCTTTGTTATCGGAGGATATTTCCTTTGGCCCTAGAGTCTTCAAAGGGATCCGAAATATCTGTTCTCAGATTCCACAGAAATAAGGCTCGCAAAGAGATACACGAAATACAGATGTAACTCTGTGAGTGCAAGTCACACTTCACAGAGCAGTTTCTCTGAAAGCTTCTTTCCAGACTTCATCTGAGGATATTTCCTTTTTCACCATAGTCCTCTATGGGCTTCCAAATATCACTTTGCCAATTCCACAAAAACTGTCTTAGCGAAAGGCTTCTTGAGGGGAAAGCTGTAACTCTGTGAGATGATTTCACAGAACACAAAGAAGTTTCTCAGAAAGCTTCTTTCTCTTTGTTATCGGAGGATCTTTCTTTGGCCCTATAATCTTCAAAGGGATCCGAAATATCTGTTCTCAGATTCCACAGAAATAAGGCTAGCAAAGAGATTCACGAAATAGAGATGTAACCCTGTGAGTGCAAGTCACACATCACAGAGCAGTTTCTCAGAAAGCTTCTTTCGAGATTTCATCTGGGGATATTTCCTTTTTCACCATAGCCCTCTAAGGGCTTCCAAATATCACTTTGCCAATTAAACAAGAACTGTCTTAGCACAAGGCTTCTTGAGGGGAAAATTGTAACTCTGTGAGATGATTTCACAGAACACAAAGAAGTTTCTCAGAAAGCTTATTTCTCTTTGTTATCGGAGGATATTTCCTTTGGCCCTATAGTCTTCAAAGGGATCCGAAATATCTGTTCTCAGATTTCACAGAAATAAGGCTAGCAAAGAGATCCACGAAATACAGATATAACTCTGTGAGTGGAAGTCACACATCACAGAGCAGTTTCTCAGAAAGCTTCTTTCCAGATATCATCTGAGGATATTTCCTTTTTCACCATAGCCCTCTACGGGCTTCCAAATATCACTTTGCAAATTCCACAAAACTGCCTAAACGAAAGGCTTCTTGAGGGGAAAGCTGTAACTGTGTGAGATGATTTCACGGAACACAAAGAAGTTTCTCAGAAAGCTTCTTTCTCTTTGTTTTCGTAAGATATTTTTTTGGCCCTATAGTCTTCAAAGGGATCCGATATATCTGTTCTCAGATTCCACAGAAATAAGGCTAGCAAAGAGATCCACGAAATACAGATGTAACTCTGTGAGTGCAAGTCACACATCAGAGTGCAGTTTCTCAGAAAGCTTCTTTCCAGATTTCATCTGAGGATATTTCCTTTTTCACCATAGCCCTCTAAGGGTTTCCAAATATCACTTTGCCAATTCCACAAGAACTGCCTTACTGAAAGGCTTCTGGACGGGAAAGCTGTAACTCTGTGAGATGATTTCACAGAACACAAAGAAGTTTCTCAGAAAGCTTCTTTCTCTTTGTTATCGGAGGATATTTCCTTTGGCCCTATAGTCTTCAAAGGGATCCGAAATATCTCTTCTCAGATTCCACAGAAATAAGGCTAGCAAAGAGATCCACGAAATACAGATGTAACTCTGTGATTGGAAGTCACATATCACAGAGCAGTTTCTCAGAAAGCTTCTTTCCAGATTTCATCTGGGTATATTTCCTTTTTCACCATAGCCCTCTACGGGCTTCCAAATTTCACTTTGCCAATTCCACAAGAACTGCCTTACCGAAAGGCTTCTTGAAGGGAAAGCAATATCTCTCTGAGATGATTTCAGAGAACACAAAGAAGTTTCTCAGAAAGCTTCTTTCTCTTTGTTATCGGAGGATATTTCCTTTGGCCCTATAGTCTTCAAAGGGATCCGAAATATCTGTTCTCAGATTCCACAGAAATAAGGCTAGCAAAGACATCCACGAAATACAGATGTAACTCTGTGAGTGGAAGTCACACATCACAGAGCAGTTTCTCAGACAGCTTCTTTCCAGATTTCATCTGAGTATATTTCCTTTTTCACCATAGCCCTCTATGGGCTTCCAAATATCACTTTGCCAATTCCACAAGAACTGGCTTAGCGAAAGGCTTCTTGAGGGGAAAGCTGTAACTCTGTGAGATGATTTCACAGAACACAAAGAGGTTTCTCAGAAAGCTTCTTTCTCTTTGTTATCGGAGGATATTTCCTTTGGCCCTATAGTCTTCAAATGGATCCGAAATATCTGTTCTCAGATTCCACAGAAATAAGGCTAGCAAAGAGATCCACGAAATACAGATGTAACTCTGTGAGTGGAAGTCACACATCACACAGCAGTTTCTCAGAAAGCTTCTTTCCAGATTTCATCTGAGGATAATTCCTTTTTCACCAAAGCCCTCTATGGGCTTCCAAATATCACTTTGCCAATTCCACAAGAACTGTCTTAGCGAAAGGCTTCTTGAGGGGAAAGCTGTAACTCTGTGAGATGATTTCACAGAACACAAAGAAGTTTCTCAGAATGCTTCTTTCTCTTTGTTATCGCAGGATATTTCCTTTGTCCCTATAGTCTTCAAAGGGATCCGAAATATCTCTTCTCAGATTCCACAGAAATCAGGATAGCAAAGAGTCCACGAAATACAGATGTAACTCTGTGAGTGCAAGTGACACAGCACACAGCAGTTTCTCAGAAAGCTTCTTTCCAGATTTCATCTGAGGATATTTCCTTTTCACCTTAGCACTCGATGGGCTTCCAAATATCACTTTGCCAATTCCACAAGAACTGCCTTACCGAAAGGCTTCTGGAAGGGAAAGCTGTAACTCTGTGAGATGATTTCACAGAACACAAAGAAGTTTCTCAGAAAGCTTCTTTCTCTTTGTTATCGGAGGATATTTCCTTTGGCCTTATAGTCTTCAAAGGGATCCGAAATATCTGTTCTCAGATTCCACACAAATAAGGCTAGCAAAGAGATCCACGAAATACAGATGTAACTCTGTGAGTGGAAGTCACACATCACAGAGCAGTTTCTCAGAAAGCTTCTTTCCAGATTTCATCTGAGGATATTTCCTTTTTCACCGTAGCCCTCTATGGGTTTCCAAATATCACTTTGCTAATTCCACAAGAACTGTCTTAGCGAAAGGCTTCTTGAGGGGAAAGCTGTAACTCTGTGAGATGATTTCACAAAACACAAAGAAGTTTCTCAAAAAGATTCTTTCTCTCTGTTATCGGAGGATATTTCCTTTGGCCCTATAGTCTTGAAAAGGATGCGAAATATGTGTTCTCAGATTCCACAGAAATAAGGCTAGCAAAGAGATCCACGAAATACAGATGTAATTCTGTGAGTGTAAGTCCCACATCACAGAGCAGTTTCTCAGAAAGCTTCTTTCCAGATTTCATCTGAGTATATTTCCTTTTTCACCATAGCCCTCTATGGGCTTCCAAATATCACTTTGCCAATTCCACAAGAACTGTCGTAGCGAAAGGCTTCTTGAGGGGAAAGCTGTAACTCTGTGTGATGATTTCACAGAACACAAATAAGTTTCTCAGAATGCTTCTTTCTCTTTGTTATCGGAGGATATTTCCTTTGGCCCTAGAGTCTTCAAAGGGATCTGAAATATCTGTTCTCAGATTCCATAGAAATAAGGCTAGCAAAGGGATCCACGAAATACAGATGTAACTCTGTGAGTGGAAGTCACACATCACAGAGCAGTTTCTCAGAAAGCTTCTTTCCAGATTTCATCTGAGGATATTTCCTTTTCCACCATAGCCCTTTATGGGCTTCCAAATATCACTTTGCCAATTCCACAAGAATTGTCTTAGCGAAAGTCTTCTTGAGGGGAAAGCTGTAACTCTGTGAGATGATTTCACAGAACACAAAGAAGTTTCTCAGAAAGCTTCTTTCTCTTTGTTATCGGAGGATATTTCCTTTGGCCCTATAGTCTTCAAAGGGATCCGAAATATCTGTTCTCAGATTCCACAGAAATAAGGCTAGCAAAGAGATCCACGAAATACAGATGTAACTCTGTGAGTGGAAGTCACATATCACAGAGCAGTTTCTCAGAAAGCTTCTTTCCAGATTTCATCTGAGTATATTTCCTTTTTCACCATAGCCCTCTACGGGCTTCCAAATATCTCTTTGCCAATTCCACAAGAACTGCCTTACCGAAAGGCTTCTTGAAGGGAAAGCAATATCTCTTTGAGATGATTTCAGAGAACACAAAGAAGTTTCTCAGAAAGCTTCTTTCTCTTTGTTATCGGAGGATATTTCCTTTGGCCCTATAGTCTTCAAAGGGATCCGAAATATCTCTTCTCAGATTCTACAGAAATCAGGAGAGCAAAGAGTCCACGAAATACAGATGTAACTCTGTGAGTGCAAGTGACACAGCACACAGCAGTTTCTCAGAAAGCTTCTTTCCAGATTTAATCTGAGGATATTTCCTTTTCACCTTAGCCCTCTATGGGCTTCCAAATATCACTTTGCCAATTCCACAAGAACTGCCTTACCGAAAGGCGTCTGGAAGGGAAAGCTGTAACTCTGTGAGATGATTTCACAGAACACAAAGAAGTTTATCAGAAAGCTTCTTTCTCTTTGTTATCGGAGGATATTTCCTTTGGCCCTATAGTCTTCAAAGGGATCCGAAATATCGGTTCTCAGATTCCACAGAAATAAGGCTAGCAAAGAGATCCACGAAATACAGATGTAACTCTGTGAGTGGAAGTCACACATAACAGAGCAGTTTCTCAGACAGCTTCTTTCCAGATTTCATCTGAGTATATTTCCTTTTTCACCGTAGCCCTCTATGGGCTTCCAAATATCACTTTGCCAATTCCACAAGAACTGTCTTAGCGAAAGGCTTCTTGAGGGGAAAGCTGTAACTATGTGAGATGATTTCACAGAACACAAAGAAGTTTCTCAGAAAGCTTCTTTCTCTTTGTTATCGGAGGATATTTCATTTGGCCCTATAGTCTTCAAATGGATCCGAAATATCTGTTCTCAGATTCCACAGAAATAAGGCTAGCAAAGAGATCCACGAAATACAGATGTAACTCTGTGAGTGCAAGTCACACATCACACAGCAGTTTCTCAGAAAGCTTCTTTCCAGATGTCATCTGAGGATAATTCCTTTTTCACCAAAGCCCTCTATGGGCTTCCAAATATCACTTTGCCAATTCCACAAGAACTGTCTTAGCGAAAGGCTTCTTGAGAGGAAAGCTGTAACTCTGTGAGATGATTTCACAGAACACAAAGAAGTTTCTCAGAATGCTTCTTTCTCTTTGTTATCGGAGGATATTTCCTTTGGCCCTATAGTCTTCAAAGGGATCCGAAATATCTGTTCTCAGATTCCACAGAAATAAGGATAGCAAAGAGTCCACGAAATACAGATGTAACTCTGTGAGTGCAAGTGACACATCACACAGCAGTTTCTCAGAAAGCTTCTTTCCAGATTTCATCTGAGGATATTTCCTTTTCATCTTAGCCCTCGTTGGGCTTCCAAATATCACTTTGCCAATTCCACAAGAACTGCCTTACCGAAAGGCTTCTTGAAGGGAAAGCTGTATCTCTGTGAGATGATTTCACAGAACACAAAGAAATTTCTCAGAAAGCTTCTTTCTCTTTGTTATCGAAGGATACTTCCTTTGGACCAATAGTCTTCAAAGGGATCCGAAATATCTGTTCTCAGATTCCACAGAAATAAGGCTAGCAAAGAGATCCACGAAATACAGATGTAACTCTGTGAGTGGAAGTCACACATCACAGAGCAGTTTCTCCGAAAGCTTCTTTCCAGATTTCATCGGAGGATATTTCCTTTTTCACCATAGCCCTCTATGGGCTTCCAAATATCACTTTGCCAATTCCACAAGAACTGTCTTAGCGAAAGTCTTCTTGAGGGGAAAGCTGTAACTCTGTGAGATGATTTCACAAAACACAAAGAAGTTTCTCAAAAAGCTTCTTTCTCTCTGTTATCCTAGGATATTTCCTTTGGCCCTATAGTCTACAAAAGGATCCGAAATATCTGTTCTCAGATTCCACAGAAATAAGGCTAGCAAAGAGATCCACGAAATACAGATGTAACTCTGTGAGTGCAAGTCACACATCACAGAGCAGTTTCTGAGAAAGCTTCTTTCCAGATTTCATCTGAGGATATTTCCTTTTTCACCATAGCCCTCTATGGGCTTCCAAATATCACTTTGCCAATTCCACAAGAACTGCCTTAGCGAAATGCTTCTTGAGGGGAAAGCTGTAACTCTGTGAGATGATTTCACAGAACACAAAGAAGTTTCTCAGTAAGTTTCTTTCTCTTTGTTTTCGGAGGATATTTCCTTTGGCCCTAAAGTCTTCAAAGGGATCCGAAATATCTGTTCTCAGATTCCACAGAAATAAGGCTAGCAAAGAGATCCACGAAATACAGATGTAACTCCGTGAGTGGAAGTCACACATCACAGAGCAGTTTCTCAGAAAGCTTCTTACCAGATTTCATCTGAGTATATTTCCTTTTTAACCATAGCCCTCTAAGGGCTTCCAAATATCACTTTGTCAATTCCACAAGAACTGCCTTACCGAAAGGCTTCTTGAAGGGAAAGCTGTAACTCTGTGAGATGATTTCACAGAACACAAAGAAGTTTCTCAGAAAGCTTCTTTCTCTTTGTAATCGGAGGATATTTCCTTTGGCCCTATAGTCTTCAAAGGGATCCGAAATATCTGTTCTCAGATTCCACAGAAATAAGGCTCGCAAAGAGATCCACGAAATACAGATGTAACTCTGTGAGTGGAACTCACACATCACACAGCAGTTTCTCAGAAAGCTTCTTTCCAGATTTCACCTGAGGATATTTCCTTTTTCACCATAGCCCTCTATGGGCTTCCAAATATCACTTTGCCAATTCCACAAAAACTGTCTTAGCGAAAGGCTTCTTGAGGGGAAAGCTGTAACTCTGTGAGATGATTTCACAGAACACAAAGAAGTTTCTCAGAAAGCTTCTTTCTCTTTGTTATCGGAGGATATTTCTTTGGCCCTATAATCTTCAATGTTATCCGAATTATCTGTTCTCAGATTCCACAGAAATAAGGCTAGCAAAGAGATTCACGAAATACAGATGTAACCCTGTGAGTGCAAGTCACACATCACAGAGCAGTTTCTCAGAAAGTTTTTTCGAGATTTCATCTGGGGATATTTCCTTTTTCACCCTAGCCCTCTATGGGCTTCCAAATATCACTTTGCCAATTAAACAAGAACTGTCTTAGCCAAAGGCTTCTTGAGGTGAAAACTGTAACTCTGTGAGATGATTTCACAGAACACAAAGAAGTTTCTCAGAATGCTTATTTCTCTTTGTTATCGGAGGATATTTCCTTTGGCCCTATAGTCTTCAAAGGGATCCGAAATATCTGTTCTCGGATTCCACAGAAATAAGGCTAGCAAAGAGATCCACGAAATACAGATATAACTCTGTGAGTGGAAGTCACACATCACAGAGTAGTTTCTCAGATAGCTTCTTTCCAGATATCATCTGAGGATATTTCCTTTTTCACCATAGCCCTCTATGGCCTTCCAAATATCACTTTGCCAATTCCACAAGAACTGCCTAAGCGAAAGGCTTCTTGAGGGGAAAGCTGTAACTCTGTGAGATGATTTCACAGAACACAAAGAAGTTTCTCAGAAAGCTTCTTTCTCTTTGTTTTCGGATGATATTTTTTTGGCCCTGTAGTCTTCAAAGGGATCCGATATATCTGTTCTCATTTCCACAGAAATAAGGCTAGCAAAGAGATCCACGAAATACAGATGTAACTCTGTGAGTGGAAGTCACATATCACAGAGCAGTTTCTCAGAAAGCTTCTTTCCAGATTTCATCTGAGTATATTTCCTTTTTCACCATAGCCCTCTACGGGCTTCCAAATATCACTTTGCCAATTCCACAAGAACTGCTTTACCGAAAGGCTTCTTGAAGGGAAAGCAATATCTCTCTGAGATGATTTCAGAGAACACAAAGAAGTATCTCAGAAAGCTTCTTTCTCTTTGTTATCGGAGGATATTTCCTTTGGCCCTATAGTCTTCAAAGGGATCCGAAATATCGGTTCTCAGATTCCACAGAAATAAGGCTAGCAAAGAGATCCACGAAATACAGATGTAACTCTGTGAGTGGAAGTCACACATCACAGAGCAGTTTCTCAGACAGCTTCTTTCCAGATTTCATCTGAGTATATTTCCTTTTTCACCATAGCCCTCTATGGGCTTCCAAATATCACTTTGCCAATTCCACAAGAACTGTCTTAGCGAAAGGCTTCTTGAGGGGAAAGCTGTAACTCTGTGAGATGATTTCACAGAACACAAAGAAGTTTCTCAGAAAGCTTCTTTCTCTTTGTTATCGGAGGATATTTCCTTTGGCCCTATAGTCTTCAAATGGATCCGAAATATCTGTTCTCAGATTCCACAGAAATAAGGCTAGCAAAGAGATCCACGAAATACAGATGTAACTCTGTGAGTGCAAGTGAAACATCACAGAGCAGATTCTCAGAAAGCTTCTTTCCAGATTTCATCTGAGGATATTTCCTTTTTCACATAGCCCTTTATGGGCTTCCAAATATCACTTTGCCAATTCCACAAGAATTGTCTTAGCGAAAGGCATCTTGAGGGGAAAGCTGTAACTCTGTGAGATGATTTCACAGAACACAAAGAAGTTTCTCAGAAAGCTTCTTTCTCTTTGTTATCGGAGGATATTTCCTTTGGCCCTATAGTCTTCAAAGGGATCCGAAATATGTGTTCTCAGATTCCACAGAAATAAGGCTAGCAAAGAGATCCACGAAATACAGATGTAACTCTGAGTGGAAGTCATATATCACACAGCAGTTTCTCAGAAAGCTTCTTTCCAGATTTCATCTGAGTATATTTCCTTTTTCACCATAGCCCTCTATGGGCTTCCAAATATCTCTTTGCCAATTCCACAAGAACTGCCTTACCGAAAGGCTTCTTGAAGGGAAAGCAATATCTCTGTGAGATGATTTCAGAGAACACAAAGAAGTTTCTCAGAAAGCTTCTTTCTCTTTGTTATCGGAGGATATTTCCTTTGGCCCTATAGTCTTCAAAGGGATCCGAAATATCTCTTCTCAGATTCCACAGAAATCAGGATAGCAAAGAGATCCACGAAATACAGATGTAACTTTGTGAGTGGAAGTCACATATCACAGAGCAGTTTCTCAGAAAGCTTCTTTCCAGATTTCATCTGAGTATATTTCCTTTTTCACCATAGCCCTCTACGGGCTTCCAAATATCACTTTGCCAATTCCACAAGAACTGCCTTACCGAAAGGCTTCTTGAAGGGAAAGCAATATCTCTCTAAGATGATTTCAGAGAACACAAAGAAGTTTCTCAGAAAGCTTCTTTCTCTTTGTTATCGGAGGATATTTCCTTTGGCCCTATACTCTTCAAGGGGATCCGAAATATCGGTTCTCAGATTCCACAGAAATAAGGCTAGCAAAGAGATTCACGAAATACAGATGTAACTCTGTGAGTGGAAGTCACACATCACAGAGCAGTTTCTCAGACAGCTTCTTTCCAGATTTCATCTGAGTATATTTCCTTTTTCACCAGAGCCCTCTATGGGCTTCCAAATATCACTTTGCCAATTCCACAAGAACTGTCTTAGCGAAAGGCTTCTTGAGGGGAAAGCTGTAACTCTGTGAGATGATTTCACAGAACACAAATAAGTTTCTCAGAAAGCTTCTTTCTCTTTGATATCGGAGGATATTTCCTTTGGCCCTATATTCTTCAAAGGGATCCGAAATATCTGTTCTCAGATTCCACAGAAATAAGGCTAGCAAAGAGATCCACGAAATACAGATGTAACTCTGTGAGTGCAAGTCACACTTCACAGAGCAGTTTGTCTGAAAGCTTCTTTCCAGACTTGATCTGCGGATATTTTCTTTTTCACCATAGCCCTCTATGGGCTTCCAAATATCTCTTTGCCAATTCCACAAGAACTGCCTTACCGAAAGGCTTCTTGAAGGGAAAGCAATATCTCTGTGAGATGATTTCAGAGAACACAAAGAAGTTTCTCAGAAAGCTTCTTTCTCTTTGTTATCGGAGGATATTTCCTTTGGCCCTATAGTCTTCAAAGGGATCCGAAATATCTCTTCTCAGATTCCACAGAAATCAGGATAGCAAAGAGTCCACGAAATACAGATGTAACTCTGTGAGTGCAAGTGACACAGCACACAGCAGTTTCTCAGAAAGCTTCTTTCCAGATTTCATCTGAGGATATTTCCTTTTCACCTTAGCCCTCGATGGGCTTCCAAATATCACTTTGCCAATTCCACAAGAACTGCCTTACCGAAAGGCTTCTGGAAGGGAAAGCTGTAACTCTGTGAGAGGATTTCACAGAACACAAAGAAGTTTCTCAGAAAGCTTCTTTCTCTTTGTTATCGGAGGATATTTCCTTTGGCCCTATAGTCTTCAAAGGGATCCGAAATATCTGTTCTCAGATTCCACAGAAATAAGGCTAGCAAAGAGATCCACGAAATACAGATGTAACTTTGTGAGTGGAAGTAACATATCACAGAGCAGTTTCTCAGAAGGCTTCTTTCCAGATTTCATCTGAGTATATTTCCTTTTTCACCATAGCCCTCTACGGGCTTCCAAATATCACTTTGCCAATTCCACAAGAACTGCCTTACCGAAAGGCTTCTTGAAGGGAAAGCAATATCTCTCTGAGATGATTTCAGAGAACACAAAGAAGTTTCTCAGAAAGCTTCTTTCTCTTTGTTATCGGAGGATATTTCCTTTGGCCCTATACTCTTCAAGGGGATCCGAAATATCGGTTCTCAGATTCCACAGAAATAAGGCTAGCAAAGAGATCCACGAAATACAGATGTAACTCTGTGAGTGGAAGTCACACATCACAGAGCAGTTTCTCAGACAGCTTCTTTCCAGATTTCATCTGAGTATATTTCCTTTTTCACCATAGCCCTCTATGGGCTTCCAAATATCACTTTGCCAATTCCACAAGAACTGTCTTAGCGAAAGGCTTCTTGAGGGGAAAGCTGTAACTCTGTGAGATGATTTCACAGAACACAAATAAGTTTCTCAGAAAGCTTCTTTCTCTTTGTTATCGGAGGATATTTCCTTTGGCCCTATAGTCTTCAAAGGGATCCGAAATATCTGTTCTCAGATTCCACAGAAATAAGGCTAGCAAAGAGATCCACGAAATACAGATGTAACTCTGTGAGTGCAAGTCACACTTCACAGAGCAGTTTCTCTGAAAGCTTCTTTCCAGACTTGATCTGAGGATATTTCCTTTTTCACCATAGCCCTCTATGGGCTTCCAAATATCTCTTTGCCAATTCCACAAGAACTGCCTTACCGAAAGGCTTCTTGAAGGGAAAGCAATATCTCTGTGAGATGATTTCAGAGAACACAAAGAAGTTTCTCAGAAAGCTTCTTTCTCTTTGTTATCGGAGGATATTTCCTTTGGCCCTATAGTATTCAAAGGGATCCGAAATATCTCTTCTCAGATTCCACAGAAATCAGGATAGCAAAGAGTCCACGAAATACAGATGTAACTCTGTGAGTGCAAGTGACACAGCACACAGCAGTTTCTCAGAAAGCTTCTTTCCAGATTTCATCTGAGGATATTTCCTTTTCACCTTAGCCCTCGATGGGCTTCCAAATATCACTTTGCCAATTCCACAAGAACTGCCTTACCGAAAGGCTTCTGGAAGGGAAAGCTGTAACTCTGTGAGAGGATTTCACAGAACACAAAGAAGTTTCTCAGAAAGCTTCTTTCTCTTTGTTATCGGAGGATATTTCTTTGGCCCTATAGTCTTCAAAGGGATCCGAAATATCTGTTCTCAGATTCCACAGAAATAAGGCTAGCAAAGAGATCCACGAAATACAGATGTAACTTTGTGAGTGGAAGTCACATATCACAGAGCAGTTTCTCAGAAAGCTTCTTTCCAGATTTCATCTGAGTATATTTCCTTTTTCACCATAGCCCTCTACGGGCTTCCAAATATCACTTTGCCAATTCCACAAGAACTGCCTTACCGAAAGGCTTCTTGAAGGGAAAGCAATATCTCTCTGAGATGATTTCAGAGAACACAAAGAAGTTTCTCAGAAAGCTTCTTTCTCTTTGTTATCGGAGGATATTTCCTTTGGCCCTATACTCTTCAAGGGGATCCGAAATATCGGTTCTCAGATTCCACAGAAATAAGGCTAGCAAAGAGATCCACGAAATACAGATGTAACTCTGTGAGTGGAAGTCACACATCACAGAGCAGTTTCTCAGACAGCTTCTTTCCAGATTTCATCTGAGTATATTTCCTTTTTCACCATAGCCCTCTATGGGCTTCCAAATATCACTTTGCCAATTCCACAAGAACTGTCTTAGCGAAAGGCTTCTTGAGGGGAAAGCTGTAACTCTGTGAGATGATTTCACAGAACACAAATAAGTTTCTCAGAAAGCTTCTTTCTCTTTGTTATCGGAGGATATTTCCTTTGGCCCTATACTCTTCAAAGGGATCCGAAATATCTGTTCTCAGATTCCACAGAAATAAGGCTAGCAAAGAGATCCACGAAATACAGATGTAACTCTGTGAGTGCAAGTCACACTTCACAGAGCAGTTTCTCTGAAAGCTTCTTTCCAGACTTGATCTGAGGATATTTCCTTTTTCACCATAGCCCTCTATGGGCTTCCAAATATCTCTTTGCCAATTCCACAAGAACTGCCTTACCGAAAGGCTTCTTGAAGGGAAAGCAATATCTCTGTGAGATGATTTCAGAGAACACAAAGAAGTTTCTCAGAAAGCTTCTTTCTCTTTGTTATCGGAGGATATTTCCTTTGGCCCTATAGTCTTCAAAGGGATCCGAAATATCTCTTCTCAGATTCCACAGAAATCAGGATAGCAAAGAGTCCACGAAATACAGATGTAACTCTGTGAGTGCAAGTGACACAGCACACAGCAGTTTCTCAGAAAGCTTCTTTCCAGATTTCATCTGAGGATATTTCCTTTTCACCTTAGCCCTCGATGGGCTTCCAAATATCACTTTGCCAATTCCACAAGAACTGCCTTACCGAAAGGCTTCTGGAAGGGAAAGCTGTAACTCTGTGAGAGGATTTCACAGAACACAAAGAAGTTTCTCAGAAAGCTTCTTTCTCTTTGTTATCGGAGGATATTTCCTTTGGCCCTATAGTCTTCAAAGGGATCCGAAATATCTGTTCTCAGATTCCACAGAAATAAGGCTAGCAAAGAGATCCACGAAATACAGATGTAACTTTGTGAGTGGAAGTCACATATCACAGAGCAGTTTCTCAGAAAACTTCTTTCCAGATTTCATCTGAGTATATTTCCTTTTTCACCTTAGCCCTCTACGGGCTTCCAAATATCACTTTGCCAATTCCACAAGAACTGCCTTACCGAAAGGCTTCTTGAAGGGAATGCTGTATCTCTGTGAGATGATTTCACAGAACACAAAGAAATTTCTCAGAAAGCTTCTTTCTCTTTGTTATCGAAGGATACTTCCTTTGGACCAATAGTGTTCAAAGGGATCCGAAATATCTGTTCTCAGATTCCACAGAAATAAGGCTAGCAAAGAGATCCACGAAATACAGATGTAACTCTGTGAGTGGAACTCACACATCACAGAGCAGTTTCTCAGAAAGCTTCTTTCCAGATTTCATCGGAGGATATTTCCTTTTTCACCATAGCCCTCTATGGGCTTCCAAATATCACTTTGCCAATTCCACAAGAACTGTCTTAGCGAAAGTCTTCTTGAGGGGAAAGCTGTAACTCTGTGAGATGATTTCACAAAACACCAAGAAGTTTCTCAAAAAGCTTCTTTCTCTCTGTTATCCTAGGATATTTCCTTTGGCCCTATAGTCTACAAAAGGATCCGAAATATCTGTTCTCAGATTCCACAGAAATAAGGCTAGCAAAGAGATCCACGAAATACAGATGTAACTCTGTGAGGGCAAGTCACACATCACAGAGCAGTTTCTCAGAAAGCTTCTTTCCAGATTTCATCTGAGGATATTTCCTTTTTCACCATAGCCCTCTATGGGCTTCCAAATATCACTTTGCCAATTCCACAAGAACTGCCTTAGCGAAATGCTTCTTGAAGGGAAAGCTGTAACTCTGTGAGATGATTTCACAGAACACAAAGGAGTTTCTCAGAAAGCTTCTTTCTCTTTGTTTTCGGAGGATAATTCCTTTGGCCCTATATTCTTCAAAGGGATCCGAAATATCTGTTCTCAGATTCCACAGAAATAAGGCTAGCAAAGAGATCCACGAAATACAGATGTAACTCCGTGAGTGGAAGTAACATATCACAGAGCAGTTTCTCAGAAAGCTTCTTACCAGATTTCATCTGAGTATATTTCCTTTTTAACCATAGCCCTCTATGGGCTTCCAAATATCACTTTGTCAATTCCACAAGAACTGCCTTACCGAAAGGCTTCTTGAAGGGAAAGCTGTAACTCTGTGAGATGATTTCACAGAACACAAAGAAGTTTCTCAGAAAGCTTCTTTCTCTTTGTAATCGGAGGATATTTCCTTTGGCCCTATAGTCTTCAAAGGGATCCGAAATATCTGTTCTCAGGTTCCACAGAAATAAGGCTCGCAAAGAGATCCACGAAATACAGATGTAACTCTGTGAGTGGAACTCACACATCACACAGCAGTTTCTCAGAAAGCTTCTTTCCAGATTTCACCTGAGGATATTTCCTTTTTCACCATAGCCCTCTATGGGCTTCCAAATATCACTTTGCCAATTCCACAAAACTGCCTAAGCGAAAGGCTTCTTGAGGGTAAAGCTGTAACTCTGTGAGATGATTTCACAGAACACAAAGAAGTTTCTCAGAAAGCTTCTTTCTCTTTGTTTTCGGAAGATATTTTTTTGGCCCTATAGTCTTCAAAGGGATCCGATATATCTGTTCTCAGATTCCACAGAAATAAGGGTAGCAAAGAGATCCACGAAATACAGATGTAACTCTGTGAGTGCAAGTCACACATCAGAGTGCAGTTTCTCAGAAAGCTTCTTTCCAGATTTCATCTGAGGATATTTCCTTTTTCACCATAGCCCTCTAAGGGTTTCCAAATATCACTTTGCCAATTCCACAAGAACTGCCTTACCGAAAGGCTTCTTGAAGGGAAAGCTGTAACTTTGTGAGATGATTTCACAGAACACAAAGAAGTTTCTCAGAAAGCTTCTTTCTCTTTGTTATCGGAGGATATTTCCTTTGGCCCTATAGTCTTCAAAGGGATCCGAAATATCTGTTCTCAGATTCCACAGAAATAAGGCTAGCAAAGAGATCCACGAAATACAGATGTAACTTTGTGAGTGGAAGTAACATATCACAGAGCAGTTTCTCAGAAGGCTTCTTTCCAGATTTCATCTGAGTATATTTCCTTTTTCACCATAGCCCTCTACGGGCTTCCAAATATCACTTTGCCAATTCCACAAGAACTGCCTTACCGAAAGGCTTCTTGAAGGGAAAGCAATATCTCTCTGAGATGATTTCAGAGAACACAAAGAAGTTTCTCAGAAAGCTTCTTTCTCTTTGTTATCGGAGGATATTTCCTTTGGCCCTATACTCTTCAAGGGGATCCGAAATATCGGTTCTCAGATTCCACAGAAATAAGGCTAGCAAAGAGATCCACGAAATACAGATGTAACTCTGTGAGTGGAAGTCACACATCACAGAGCAGTTTCTCAGACAGCTTCTTTCCAGATTTCATCTGAGTATATTTCCTTTTTCACCATAGCCCTCTATGGGCTTCCAAATATCACTTTGCCAATTCCACAAGAACTGTCTTAGCGAAAGGCTTCTTGAGGGGAAAGCTGTAACTCTGTGAGATGATTTCACAGAACACAAATAAGTTTCTCAGAAAGCTTCTTTCTCTTTGTTATCGGAGGATATTTCCTTTGGCCCTATAGTCTTCAAAGGGATCCGAAATATCTGTTCTCAGATTCCACAGAAATAAGGCTAGCAAAGAGATCCACGAAATACAGATGTAACTCTGTGAGTGCAAGTCACACTTCACAGAGCAGTTTCTCTGAAAGCTTCTTTCCAGACTTGATCTGAGGATATTTCCTTTTTCACCATAGCCCTCTATGGGCTTCCAAATATCTCTTTGCCAATTCCACAAGAACTGCCTTACCGAAAGGCTTCTTGAAGGGAAAGCAATATCTCTGTGAGATGATTTCAGAGAACACAAAGAAGTTTCTCAGAAAGCTTCTTTCTCTTTGTTATCGGAGGATATTTCCTTTGGCCCTATAGTATTCAAAGGGATCCGAAATATCTCTTCTCAGATTCCACAGAAATCAGGATAGCAAAGAGTCCACGAAATACAGATGTAACTCTGTGAGTGCAAGTGACACAGCACACAGCAGTTTCTCAGAAAGCTTCTTTCCAGATTTCATCTGAGGATATTTCCTTTTCACCTTAGCCCTCGATGGGCTTCCAAATATCACTTTGCCAATTCCACAAGAACTGCCTTACCGAAAGGCTTCTGGAAGGGAAAGCTGTAACTCTGTGAGAGGATTTCACAGAACACTAAGAAGTTTCTCAGAAAGCTTCTTTCTCTTTGTTATCGGAGGATATTTCTTTGGCCCTATAGTCTTCAAAGGGATCCGAAATATCTGTTCTCAGATTCCACAGAAATAAGGCTAGCAAAGAGATCCACGAAATACAGATGTAACTTTGTGAGTGGAAGTCACATATCACAGAGCAGTTTCTCAGAAAGCTTCTTTCCAGATTTCATCTGAGTATATTTCCTTTTTCACCATAGCCCTCTACGGGCTTCCAAATATCACTTTGCCAATTCCACAAGAACTGCCTTACCGAAAGGCTTCTTGAAGGGAAAGCAATATCTCTCTGAGATGATTTCAGAGAACACAAAGAAGTTTCTCAGAAAGCTTCTTTCTCTTTGTTATCGGAGGATATTTCCTTTGGCCCTATACTCTTCAAGGGGATCCGAAATATCGGTTCTCAGATTCCACAGAAATAAGGCTAGCAAAGAGATCCACGAAATACAGATGTAACTCTGTGAGTGGAAGTCACACATCACAGAGCAGTTTCTCAGACAGCTTCTTTCCAGATTTCATCTGAGTATATTTCCTTTTTCACCATAGCCCTCTATGGGCTTCCAAATATCACTTTGCCAATTCCACAAGAACTGTCTTAGCGAAAGGCTTCTTGAGGGGAAAGCTGTAACTCTGTGAGATGATTTCACAGAACACAAATAAGTTTCTCAGAAAGCTTCTTTCTCTTTGTTATCGGAGGATATTTCCTTTGGCCCTATACTCTTCAAAGGGATCCGAAATATCTGTTCTCAGATTCCACAGAAATAAGGCTAGCAAAGAGATCCACGAAATACAGATGTAACTCTGTGAGTGCAAGTCACACTTCACAGAGCAGTTTCTCTGAAAGCTTCTTTCCAGACTTGATCTGAGGATATTTCCTTTTTCACCATAGCCCTCTATGGGCTTCCAAATATCTCTTTGCCAATTCCACAAGAACTGCCTTACCGAAAGGCTTCTTGAAGGGAAAGCAATATCTCTGTGAGATGATTTCAGAGAACACAAAGAAGTTTCTCAGAAAGCTTCTTTCTCTTTGTTATCGGAGGATATTTCCTTTGGCCCTATAGTCTTCAAAGGGATCCGAAATATCTCTTCTCAGATTCCACAGAAATCAGGATAGCAAAGAGTCCACGAAATACAGATGTAACTCTGTGAGTGCAAGTGACACAGCACACAGCAGTTTCTCAGAAAGCTTCTTTCCAGATTTCATCTGAGGATATTTCCTTTTCACCTTAGCCCTCGATGGGCTTCCAAATATCACTTTGCCAATTCCACAAGAACTGCCTTACCGAAAGGCTTCTGGAAGGGAAAGCTGTAACTCTGTGAGAGGATTTCACAGAACACAAAGAAGTTTCTCAGAAAGCTTCTTTCTCTTTGTTATCGGAGGATATTTCCTTTGGCCCTATAGTCTTCAAAGGGATCCGAAATATCTGTTCTCAGATTCCACAGAAATAAGGCTAGCAAAGAGATCCACGAAATACAGATGTAACTTTGTGAGTGGAAGTCACATATCACAGAGCAGTTTCTCAGAAAACTTCTTTCCAGATTTCATCTGAGTATATTTCCTTTTTCACCTTAGCCCTCTACGGGCTTCCAAATATCACTTTGCCAATTCCACAAGAACTGCCTTACCGAAAGGCTTCTTGAAGGGAATGCTGTATCTCTGTGAGATGATTTCACAGAACACAAAGAAATTTCTCAGAAAGCTTCTTTCTCTTTGTTATCGAAGGATACTTCCTTTGGACCAATAGTGTTCAAAGGGATCCGAAATATCTGTTCTCAGATTCCACAGAAATAAGGCTAGCAAAGAGATCCACGAAATACAGATGTAACTCTGTGAGTGGAACTCACACATCACAGAGCAGTTTCTCAGAAAGCTTCTTTCCAGATTTCATCGGAGGATATTTCCTTTTTCACCATAGCCCTCTATGGGCTTCCAAATATCACTTTGCCAATTCCACAAGAACTGTCTTAGCGAAAGTCTTCTTGAGGGGAAAGCTGTAACTCTGTGAGATGATTTCACAAAACACCAAGAAGTTTCTCAAAAAGCTTCTTTCTCTCTGTTATCCTAGGATATTTCCTTTGGCCCTATAGTCTACAAAAGGATCCGAAATATCTGTTCTCAGATTCCACAGAAATAAGGCTAGCAAAGAGATCCACGAAATACAGATGTAACTCTGTGAGGGCAAGTCACACATCACAGAGCAGTTTCTCAGAAAGCTTCTTTCCAGATTTCATCTGAGGATATTTCCTTTTTCACCATAGCCCTCTATGGGCTTCCAAATATCACTTTGCCAATTCCACAAGAACTGCCTTAGCGAAATGCTTCTTGAAGGGAAAGCTGTAACTCTGTGAGATGATTTCACAGAACACAAAGGAGTTTCTCAGAAAGCTTCTTTCTCTTTGTTTTCGGAGGATAATTCCTTTGGCCCTATATTCTTCAAAGGGATCCGAAATATCTGTTCTCAGATTCCACAGAAATAAGGCTAGCAAAGAGATCCACGAAATACAGATGTAACTCCGTGAGTGGAAGTAACATATCACAGAGCAGTTTCTCAGAAAGCTTCTTACCAGATTTCATCTGAGTATATTTCCTTTTTAACCATAGCCCTCTATGGGCTTCCAAATATCACTTTGTCAATTCCACAAGAACTGCCTTACCGAAAGGCTTCTTGAAGGGAAAGCTGTAACTCTGTGAGATGATTTCACAGAACACAAAGAAGTTTCTCAGAAAGCTTCTTTCTCTTTGTAATCGGAGGATATTTCCTTTGGCCCTATAGTCTTCAAAGGGATCCGAAATATCTGTTCTCAGGTTCCACAGAAATAAGGCTCACAAAGAGATCCACGAAATACAGATGTAACTCTGTGAGTGGAACTCACACATCACACAGCAGTTTCTCAGAAAGCTTCTTTCCAGATTTCACCTGAGGATATTTCCTTTTTCACCATAGCCCTCTATGGGCTTCCAAATATCACTTTGCCAATTCCACAAAACTGCCTAAGCGAAAGGCTTCTTGAGGGTAAAGCTGTAACTCTGTGAGATGATTTCACAGAACACAAAGAAGTTTCTCAGAAAGCTTCTTTCTCTTTGTTTTCGGAAGATATTTTTTTGGCCCTATAGTCTTCAAAGGGATCCGATATATCTGTTCTCAGATTCCACAGAAATAAGGGTAGCAAAGAGATCCACGAAATACAGATGTAACTCTGTGAGTGCAAGTCACACATCAGAGTGCAGTTTCTCAGAAAGCTTCTTTCCAGATTTCATCTGAGGATATTTCCTTTTTCACCATAGCCCTCTAAGGGTTTCCAAATATCACTTTGCCAATTCCACAAGAACTGCCTTACCGAAAGGCTTCTTGAAGGGAAAGCTGTAACTTTGTGAGATGATTTCACAGAACACAAAGAAGTTTCTCAGAAAGCTTCTTTCTCTTTGTTATCGGAGGATATTTCCTTTGGCCCTATAGTCTTCAAAGGGATCCGAAATATCTGTTCTCAGATTCCACAGAAATAAGGGTAGCAAAGAGATCCACGAAATACAGATGTAACTCTGTGAGTGCAAGTGAAACATCACAGAGCAGATTCTCAGAAAGCTTCTTTCCAGATTTCATCTGAGGATATTTCCTTTTTCACCATAGCCCTGTATGGGCTTCCAAATATCACTGTGCGAATTCCACAAGAAATGTCTTAGCGAAAGGCTTCTTAAGGGAAAGCTGTAACTCTGTGAGATGATTTCACAGAACACAAAGAAGTTTCTCAGAAAGCTTCTTTCTCTTTGTTATCGGAGGATATTTACTTTGGCCCTATAGTCCTCAAAGGGATCCGAAATATCTGTTCTCAGATTCCACAGAAATAAGGCTAGCAAAGAGATCCACGAAATAAAGATGTAACTCTGTGAGGGCAAGTCACACATCACAGAGCAGTTTCTCAGAAAGCTTCCTTCCAGATTTCATCTGAGGATATTTCCTTTTTCACCATAGCCCTCTATGGGCTTCCAAATATCACTTTGCCAATTCCACGAGAACGGTCTTAGCGAAAGTCTTCTTGAGGGGAAAGCTGTAACTCTGTGAGATGATTTCACAGAACACAAAGAAGTTTCTCAGAAAGCTTCTTTCTCTTTGTTATCGGAGGATATTTCCTTTGGCCCTATAGTCTTCAAAGGGATCCGAAATATCTGTTCTCAGATTCCACAGAAATAAGGCTAGCAAAGAGATCCACGAAATACAGATGTAATTCTGTGAGTGCAAGTCACACTTCATAGAGCAGTTTCTCTGAAAGCTTCTTTCCAGACTTCATCTGAGGATATTTCCTTTTTCACCATAGCCCTCTATGGGCTTCCAAATATCACTTTGCCAATTCCACAAGGACTGCCTTACCGAAAGGCTTCTTGAAGGGAAAGCAATATCTCTGTGAGATGATTTCAGAGAACACAAAGAAGTTTCTCAGAAAGCTTCTTTCTCTTTGTTATCGGAGGATATTTCCTTTGGCCCTATAGTCTTCAAAGGGATCCGAAATATCTCTTCTCAGATTCTACAGAAATCAGGAGAGCAAAGAGTCCACGAAATACAGATGTAACTCTGTGAGTGCAAGTGACACCGCACACAGCAGTTTCTCAGAAAGCTTCTTTCCAGATTTCATCTGAGGGTATTTCCTTTTCACCTTAGCCCTCTATGGGCTTCCAAATATCACTTTGCCAATTCCACAAGAACTGCCTTACCGAAAGGCGTCTGGAAGGGAAAGCTGTAACTCTGTGAGATGATTTCACAGAACACAAAGAAGTTTCTCAGAAAGCTTCTTTCTCTTTGTTATCGGAGGATATTTCCTTTGGCCCTATAGTCTTCAAAGGGATCCGAAATATCTGTTCTCAGATTCCACAGAAATAAGGCAAGCAAAGAGATCCACGAAATACAGATGTAACTCTGTGAGTGGAAGTCACACATCACAGAGCAGTTTCTCAGAAAGCTTCTTTCCAGATTTCATCTGAGGATATTTCTTTTTTCACCATAGCCCTCTATGGGTTTCCAAATATCACTTTGCCAATTCCACAAGAACTGTCTTAGCGAAAGGCTTGTTGAGGAGAAAGCTGTAACTCTGTGACATGATTTCACAGAACACAAAGAAGTTTCTCAAAAAGCTTCTTTCTCTCTGTTGTCGGAGGATATTTCCTTTGGCCCTATAGTCTTGAAAAGGATGCGAAATATGTGTTCTCAGATTCCACAGAAATAAGGCTAGCAAAGAGATCCACGAAATACAGATGAAATTCTGTGAGTGTAAGTCCCACATCACAGAGCAGTTTCTCAGAAAGCTTCTTTCCAGATTTCATCTGAGTATATTTCCTTTTTCACCATAGCCCTCTATGGGCTTCCAAATATCACTTTGCCAATTCCACAAGAACTGTCGTAGCGAAAGGCTTCTTGAGGGGAAAGCTGTAACTCTGTGTGATGATTTCACAGAACACAAATAAGTTTCTCAGAATGCTTCTTTCTCTTTGTTATCGGAGGATATTTCCTTTGGCCCTATAGTCTTCAAAGGGATCTGAGATATCTGTTCTCAGATTCCACAGAAATAAGGCTAGCAAAGGGATCCACGAAATACAGATGTAACTCTGTGAGTGGAAGTCACACATCACAGAGCAGTTTCTCAGAAAGCTTCTTTGCAGATTTCATCTGAGGATATTTCCTTTTTCACCATAGCCCTTCATGGGCTTCCAAATATCACTTTGCCAATTCCACAAGAATTGTCTTAGCGAAAGGCATCTTGAGGGGAAAGCTGTAACTCTGTGAGATGATTTCACAGAACACAAAGAAGTTTCTCAGAAAGCTTCTTTCTCTTTGTTATCGGAGGATATTTCCTTTGGCCCTATAGTCTTCAAAGGGATCCGAAATATCTGTTCTCAGATTCCACAGAAATAAGGCAAGCAAAGAGATCCACGAAATACAGATGTAACTCTGTGAGTGGAAGTCACATATCACAGAGCAGTTTCTCAGAAAGCTTCTTTCCAGATTTCATCTGAGTATATTTCCTTTTTCACCATAGCCCTCTACGGGCTTCCAAATATCACTTTGCCAATTCCACAAGAACTGCCTTACCGAAAGGCTTCTTGAAGGGAAAGCAATATCTCTCTGAGATGATTTCAGAGAACACAAAGAAGTTTCTCAGAAAGCTTCTTTCTCTTTGTTATCGGAGGATATTTCCTTTGGCCCTATACTCTTCAAAGGGATCCGAAATATCGGTTCTCAGATTCCACAGAAATAAGGCTAGCAAAGAGATCCACGAAATACAGATGTAACTCTGTGAGTGGAAGTCACACATCACAGAGCAGTTTCTCAGACAGCTTCTTTCCAGATTTCATCTGAGTATATTTCCTTTTTCACCATAGCCCTCTATGGGCTTCCAAATATCACTTTGCCAATTCCACAAGAACTGTCTTAGCGAAAGGCTTCTTGAAGGGAAAGCAATATCTCCCTGAGATGATTTCAGAGAACACAAAGAAGTTTCTCAGAAAGCTTCTTTCTCTTTGTTATCGGAGGATATTTCCTTTGGCCCTATAGTCTACAAAAGGATCCGAAATATATGTTCTCAGATTCCACAGAAATAAGGCTAGCAAAGAGATCCACGAAATACAGATGTAACTCTGTGAGTGCAAGTCACACATCACAGAGCAGTTTCTGAGAAAGCTTCTTTCCAGATTTCATCTGAGGATATTTCCTTTTTCACCATAGCCCTCTATGGGCTTCCAAATATCACTTTGCCAATTCCACAAGAACTGCCTTAGCGAAATGCTTCTTGAAGGGAAAGCTGTAACTCTGTGAGATGATTTCACAGAACACAAAGAAGTTTCTCAGAAAGCTTCTTTCTCTTTCTTTTCGGAGGATAATTCCTTTGGCCCTATAGTCTTCAAAGGGATCCGAAATATCTATTCTCAGATTCCACAGAAATAAGGCTAGCAAAGAGATCCACGAAATACAGATGTAACTCCGTGAGTGGAAGTCACACATCACAGAGCAGTTTCTCAGAAAGCTTCTTACCAGATTTCACCTGAGTATATTTCCTTTTTAACCATAGCCTTCTATGGGCTTCCAAATATCACTTTGTCAATTCCACAAGAACTGCCTTACCGAAAGGCTTCTTGAAGGGAAAGCTGTAACTCTGTGAGATGATTTCACAGAACACA
Source organism: Macaca mulatta (assembly GCF_049350105.2). Classification (NCBI taxonomy): domain Eukaryota; kingdom Metazoa; phylum Chordata; class Mammalia; order Primates; family Cercopithecidae; genus Macaca; species Macaca mulatta. Next base: position 73,051,144 of record NC_133407.1, on the reverse strand, counting down.
AAGAAGTTTCTCAGAAAGCTTCTTTCTCTTTGTAATCGGAGGATATTTCCTTTGGCCCTATAGTCTTCAAAGGGATCCGAAATATCTGTTCTCAGATTCCACAGAAATAAGGCTCGCAAAGAGATCCACGAAATACAGATGTAACTCTGTGAGTGGAACTCACACATCACACAGCAGTTTCTCAGAAAGCTTCTTTCCAGATTTCACCTGAGGATATTTCCTTTTTCACCATAGCCCTCTATGGGCTTCCAAATATCACTTTGCCAATTCCACAAAAACTGTCTTAGCGAAAGGCTTCTTGAGGGGAAAGCTGTAACTCTGTGAGATGATTTCACAGAACACAAAGAAGTTTCTCAGGAAGCTTCTTTCTCTTTGTTATCGGAGGATATTTCTTTGGCCCTATAATCTTCAATGTTATCCGAAATATCTGTTCTCAGATTCCACAGAAATAAGGCTAGCAAAGAGATTCACGAAATACAGATGTAACCCTGTGAGTGCAAGTCACACATCACAGAGCAGTTTCTCAGAAAGCTTTTTCGAGATTTCATCTGGGGATATTTCCTTTTTCACCCTAGCCCTCTATGGGCTTCCAAATATCACTTTGCCAATTAAACAAGAACTGTCTTAGCCAAAGGATTCTTGAGGGGAAAACTGTAACTCTGTGAGATGATTTCACAGAACACAAAGAAGTTTCTCAGAAAGCTTATTTCTCTTTGTTATCGGAGGATATTTCCTTTGGCCCTAAAGTCTTCAAAGGGATCCGAAATATCTGTTCTTGGATTCCACAGAAATAAGGCTCGCAAAGAGATCCACGAAATACAGATATAACTCTGTGAGTGGAAGTCACACATCACAGAGTAGTTTCTCAGAAAGCTTCTTTCCAGATATCATCTGAGGATATTTCCTTTTTCACCATAGCCCTCTATGGCCTTCCAAATATCACTTTGCCAATTCCACAAGAACTGCCTAAGCGAAAGGCTTCTTTAGGGGAAAGCTGTAACTCTGTGAGATGATTTCACAGAACACAAAGAAGTTTCTCAGAAAGCTTCTTTCTCTTTGTTATTGGAGGATATTTCCTTTGGCCCTATAGTCTTCAAAGGGATCCGATATATCTGTTCTCAGATTCCACAGAAATAAGGCTAGCAAAGAGATCCACGAAATACAGATGTAACTCTGTGAGTGGAAGTCACATATCACAGAGCAGTTTCTCAGAAAGCTTCTTTCCAGATTTCATCTGAGTATATTTCCTTTTTCACCATAGCCCTCTACGGGCTTCCAAATATCACTTTGCCAATTCCACAAGAACTGCCTTACCGAAAGGCTTCTTGAAGGGAAAGCAATATCTCTCTGAGATGATATCAGAGAACACAAAGAAGTTTCTCAGAAAGCTTCTTTCTCTTTGTTATCGGAGGATATTTCCTTTGGCCCTATAGTCTTCAAAGGGATCCGAAATATCGGTTCTCAGATTCCACAGAAATAAGGCTAGCAAAGATATCCACGAAATACAGATGTAACTCTGTGAGTGGAAGTCACACATCACAGAGCAGTTTCTCAGACAGCTTCTTTCCAGATTTCATCTGAGTATATTTCCTTTTTCACCATAGCCCTCTATGGGCTTCCAAATATCACTTTGCCAATTCCACAAGAACTGTCTTAGCGAAAGGCTTCTTGAGGGGAAAGCTGTAACTCTGTGAGATGATTTCACAGAACACAAAGAAGTTTCTCAGAAACCTTATTTCTCTTTGTTATCGGAGGATATTTCCTTTGGCCCTATAGTCTTCAAAGGGATCCGAAATATCTGTTCTCGGATACCACAGAAATAAGGCTAGCAAAGAGATACACGAAATACAGATGTAACTCTGTGAGTGGATGTCACACATCACAGAACAGTTTCTCAGAAAGCTTCTTTCCAGATTTCATCTGAGGATATTTCCTTTTTCACCATAGCCCTCTAAGGGTTTCCAAATATCACTTTGCCAATTCCACAAGAACTGCCTTACCGAAAGGCTTCTTGAAGGGAAAGCTGTAACTTTGTGAGATGATTTCACAGAACACAAAGAAGTTTCTCAGAAAGCTTCTTTCTCTTTGTTATCGGAGGATATTTCCTTTGGCCCTATAGTCTTCAAAGGGATCCGAAATATCTGTTCTCAGATTCCACAGAAATAAGGGTAGCAAAGAGATCCACGAAATACAGATGTAACTCTGTGAGTGCAAGTGAAACATCACAGAGCAGATTCTCAGAAAGCTTCTTTCCAGATTTCATCTGAGGATATTTCCTTTTTCACCATAGCCCTCTAGGGGCTTCCAAATATCACTGTGCGAATTCCACAAGAACTGTCTTAGCGAAAGGCTTCTTAAGGGAAAGCTGTAACTCTGTGAGATGATTTCACAGAACACAAAGAAGTTTCTCAGAAAGCTTCTTTCTCTTTGTTATCGGAGGATATTTACTTTGGCCCTATAGTCTTCAAAGGGATCCGAAATATCTGTTCTCAGATTCCACAGAAATAAGGCTAGCAAAGAGATCCACGAAATACAGATGTAACTCTGTGAGGGCAAGTCACACATCACAGAGCAGTTTCTCAGAAAGCTTCTTTCCAGATTTCATCTGAGGGTATTTCCTTTTTCACCATAGCCCTCTATGGGCTTCCAAATATCACTTTGCCAATTCCACAAGAACTGTCGTAGCGAAAGGCTTCTTGAGGGGAAAGCTGTAACTCTGTGTGATGATTTCACAGAACACAAATAAGTTTCTCAGAATGCTTCTTTCTCTTTGTTATCGGAGGATATTTCCTTTGGCCCTATAGTCTTCAAAGGGATCTGAAATATCTGTTCTCAGATTCCACAGAAATAAGGCTAGCAAAGGGATCCACGAAATACAGATGTAACTCTGTGAGTGGAAGTCACACATCACAGAGCAGTTTCTCAGAAAGCTTCTTTCCAGATTTCATCTGAGTATATTTCCTTTTTCACCATAGCCCTCTATGGGCTTCCAAATATCTCTTTGCGAATTCCACAAGAACTGCCTTACCGAAAGGCTTCTTGAAGGGAAAGCAATATCTCTGTGAGATGATTTCAGAGAACACAAAGAAGTTTCTCAGAAAGCTTCTTTCTCTTTGTTATCGGAGGATATTTCCTTTTTCCCTATAGTCTTCAAAGGGATCCGAAATATCTCTTCTCAGATTCCACAGAAATCAGGATAGCAAAGATTCCACGAAATACAGATGTAACTCTGTGAGTGCAAGTGACACAGCACACAGCAGTTTCTCAGAAAGCTTCTTTCCAGATTTCATCTGAGGATATTTCCTTTTTCACCCTAGCCCTCTATGGGCTTCCAAATATCACTTTGCCAATTAAACAAGAACTGTCTTAGCCAAAGGATTCTTGAGGGGAAAACTGTAACTCTGTGAGATGATTTCACAGAACACAAAGAAGTTTCTCAGAAAGCTTATTTCTCTTTGTTATCGGAGGATATTTCCTTTGGCCCTAAAGTCTTCAAAGGGATCCGAAATATCTGTTCTTGGATTCCACAGAAATAAGGCTCGCAAAGAGATCCACGAAATACAGATATAACTCTGTGAGTGGAAGTCACACATCACAGAGTAGTTTCTCAGAAAGCTTCTTTCCAGATATCATCTGAGGATATTTCCTTTTTCACCATAGCCCTCTATGGCCTTCCAAATATCACTTTGCCAATTCCACAAGAACTGCCTAAGCGAAAGGCTTCTTTAGGGGAAAGCTGTAACTCTGTGAGATGATTTCACAGAACACAAAGAAGTTTCTCAGAAAGCTTCTTTCTCTTTGTTATTGGAGGATATTTCCTTTGGCCCTATAGTCTTCAAAGGGATCCGATATATCTGTTCTCAGATTCCACAGAAATAAGGCTAGCAAAGAGATCCACGAAATACAGATGTAACTCTGTGAGTGGAAGTCACATATCACAGAGCAGTTTCTCAGAAAGCTTCTTTCCAGATTTCATCTGAGTATATTTCCTTTTTCACCATAGCCCTCTACGGGCTTCCAAATATCACTTTGCCAATTCCACAAGAACTGCCTTACCGAAAGGCTTCTTGAAGGGAAAGCAATATCTCTCTGAGATGATATCAGAGAACACAAAGAAGTTTCTCAGAAAGCTTCTTTCTCTTTGTTATCGGAGGATATTTCCTTTGGCCCTATAGTCTTCAAAGGGATCCGAAATATCGGTTCTCAGATTCCACAGAAATAAGGCTAGCAAAGATATCCACGAAATACAGATGTAACTCTGTGAGTGGAAGTCACACATCACAGAGCAGTTTCTCAGACAGCTTCTTTCCAGATTTCATCTGAGTATATTTCCTTTTTCACCATAGCCCTCTATGGGCTTCCAAATATCACTTTGCCAATTCCACAAGAACTGTCTTAGCGAAAGGCTTCTTGAGGGGAAAGCTGTAACTCTGTGAGAAGATTTCACAGAACACAAAGAAGTTTCTCAGAAACCTTATTTCTCTTTGTTATCGGAGGATATTTCCTTTGGCCCTATAGTCTTCAAAGGGATCCGAAATATCTGTTCTCGGATACCACAGAAATAAGGCTAGCAAAGAGATACACGAAATACAGATGTAACTCTGTGAGTGGATGTCACACATCACAGAACAGTTTCTCAGAAAGCTTCTTTCCAGATTTCATCTGAGGATATTTCCTTTTTCACCATAGCCCTCTAAGGGTTTCCAAATATCACTTTGCCAATTCCACAAGAACTGCCTTACCGAAAGGCTTCTTGAAGGGAAAGCTGTAACTTTGTGAGATGATTTCACAGAACACAAAGAAGTTTCTCAGAAAGCTTCTTTCTCTTTGTTATCGGAGGATATTTCCTTTGGCCCTATAGTCTTCAAAGGGATCCGAAATATCTGTTCTCAGATTCCACAGAAATAAGGGTAGCAAAGAGATCCACGAAATACAGATGTAACTCTGTGAGTGCAAGTGAAACATCACAGAGCAGATTCTCAGAAAGCTTCTTTCCAGATTTCATCTGAGGATATTTCCTTTTTCACCATAGCCCTCTATGGGCTTCCAAATATCACTGTGCGAATTCCACAAGAACTGTCTTAGCGAAAGGCTTCTTAAGGGAAAGCTGTAACTCTGTGAGATGATTTCACAGAACACAAAGAAGTTTCTCAGAAAGCTTCTTTCTCTTTGTTATCGGAGGATATTTACTTTGGCCCTATAGTCTTCAAAGGGATCCGAAATATCTGTTCTCAGATTCCACAGAAATAAGGCTAGCAAAGAGATCCACGAAATACAGATGTAACTCTGTGAGGGCAAGTCACACATCACAGAGCAGTTTCTCAGAAAGCTTCTTTCCAGATTTCATCTGAGGGTATTTCCTTTTTCACCATAGCCCTCTATGGGCTTCCAAATATCACTTTGCCAATTCCACAAGAACTGTCGTAGCGAAAGGCTTCTTGAGGGGAAAGCTGTAACTCTGTGTGATGATTTCACAGAACACAAATAAGTTTCTCAGAATGCTTCTTTCTCTTTGTTATCGGAGGATATTTCCTTTGGCCCTATAGTCTTCAAAGGGATCTGAAATATCTGTTCTCAGATTCCACAGAAATAAGGCTAGCAAAGGGATCCACGAAATACAGATGTAACTCTGTGAGTGGAAGTCACACATCACAGAGCAGTTTCTCAGAAAGCTTCTTTCCAGATTTCATCTGAGTATATTTCCTTTTTCACCATAGCCCTCTATGGGCTTCCAAATATCTCTTTGCGAATTCCACAAGAACTGCCTTACCGAAAGGCTTCTTGAAGGGAAAGCAATATCTCTGTGAGATGATTTCAGAGAACACAAAGAAGTTTCTCAGAAAGCTTCTTTCTCTTTGTTATCGGAGGATATTTCCTTTTTCGCTATAGTCTTCAAAGGGATCCGAAATATCTCTTCTCAGATTCCACAGAAATCAGGATAGCAAAGAGTCCACGAAATACAGATGTAACTCTGTGAGTGCAAGTGACACAGCACACAGCAGTTTCTCAGAAAGCTTCTTTCCAGATTTCATCTGAGGATATTTCCTTTTTCACCATAGCCCTCTATGGGCTTCCAAATATCACTTTGCCAATTCCACAAGAACTGTCTTAGCGAAAGTCTTCTTGAGGGGAAAGCTGTAACTCTGTGAGATGATTTCACAAAACACCAAGAAGTTTCTCAAAAAGCTTCTTTCTCTCTGTTATCCTAGGATATTTCCTTTGGCCCTATAGTCTACAAAAGGATCCGAAATATCTGTTCTCAGATTCCACAGAAATAAGGCTAGCAAAGAGATCCACGAAATACAGATGTAACTCTGTGAGTGCAAGTCACACATCACAGAGCAGTTTCTGAGAAAGCTTCTTTCCAGATTTCATCTGAGGATATTTCCTTTTTCACCATAGCCCTCTATGGGCTTCCAAATATCACTTTGCCAATTCCACAAGAACTGCCTTAGCGAAATGCTTCTTGAAGGGAAAGCTGTAACTCTGTGAGATGATTTCACAGAACACAAAGAAGTTTCTCAGAAAGCTTCTTTCTCTTTCTTTTCGGAGGATAATTCCTTTGGCCCTATAGTCTTCAAAGGGATCCGAAATATCTGTTCTCAGATTCCACAGAAATAAGGCTAGCAAAGAGATCCACGAAATACAGATGTAACTCCGTGAGTGGAAGTCACACATCACAGAGCAGTTTCTCAGAAAGCTTCTTACCAGATTTCATCTGAGTATATTTCCTTTTTAACCATAGCCTTCTATGGGCTTCCAAATATCACTTTGTCAATTCCACAAGAACTGCCTTACCGAAAGGCTTCTTGAAGGGAAAGCTGTAACTCTGTGAGATGATTTCACAGAACACAAAGAAGTTTCTCAGAAAGCTTCTTTCTCTTTGTAATCGGAGGATATTTCCTTTGGCCCTATAGTTTTCAAAGGGATCCGAAATATCTGTTCTCAGATTCCACAGAAATAAGGCTCGCAAAGAGATCCACGAAATACAGATGTAACTCTGTGAGTGGAACTCACACATCACACAGCAGTTTCTCAGAAAGCTTCTTTCCAGATTTCACCTGAGGATATTTCCTTTTTCACCATAGCCCTCTATGGGCTTCCAAATATCACTTTGCCAATTCCACAAAAACTGTCTTAGCGAAAGGCTTCTTGAGGGGAAAGCTGTAACTCTGTGATATGATTTCACAGAACACAAAGAAGTTTCTCAGGAAGCTTCTTTCTCTTTGTTATCGGAGGATATTTCTTTGGCCCTATAATCTTCATTGTTATCCGAAATATCTGTTCTCAGATTCCACAGAAATAAGGCTAGCAAAGAGATTCACGAAATACAGATGTAACCCTGTGAGTGCAAGTCACACATCACAGAGCAGTTTCTCAGAAAGCTTTTTCGAGATTTCATCTGGGGATATTTCCTTTTTCACCCTAGCCCTCTATGGGCTTCCAAATATCACTTTGCCAATTAAACAAGAACTGTCTTAGCCAAAGGATTCTTGAGGGGAAAACTGTAACTCTGTGAGATGATTTCACAGAACACAAAGAAGTTTCTCAGAAAGCTTATTTCTCTTTGTTATCGGAGGATATTTCCTTTGGCCCTAAAGTCTTCAAAGGGATCCGAAATATCTGTTCTCAGATTCCACAGAAATAAGGCTCGCAAAGAGATCCACGAAATACAGATATAACTCTGTGAGTGGAAGTCACACATCACAGAGTAGTTTCTCAGAAAGCTTCTTTCCAGATATCATCTGAGGATATTTCCTTTTTCACCATAGCCCTCTATGGCCTTCCAAATATCACTTTGCCAATTCCACAAGAACTGCCTAAGCGAAAGGCTTCTTTAGGGGAAAGCTGTAACTCTGTGAGATGATTTCACAGAACACAAAGAAGTTTCTCAGAAAGCTTCTTTCTCTTTGTTTTCGGAAGATATTTTTTTGGCCCTGTAGTCTTCAAAGGGATCCGATATATCTGTTCTCAGATTCCAAAGAAATAAGGCTAGCAAAGAGATCCACGAAATACAGATGTAACTCTGTGAGTGGAAGTCACATATCACAGAGCAGTTTCTCAGAAAGCTTCTTTCCAGATTTCATCTGAGTATATTTCCTTTTTCACCATAGCCCTCTACGGGCTTCCAAATATCACTTTGCCAATTCCACAAGAACTGCCTTACCGAAAGGCTTCTTGAAGGGAAAGCAATATCTCTCTGAGATGATATCAGAGAACACAAAGAAGTTTCTCAGAAAGCTTCTTTCTCTTTGTTATCGGAGGATATTTCCTTTGGCCCTATAGTCTTCAAAGGGATCCGAAATATCGGTTCTCAGATTCCACAGAAATAAGGCTAGCAAAGAGATCCACGAAATACAGATGTAACTCTGTGAGTGGAAGTCACACATCACAGAGCAGTTTCTCAGACAGCTTCTTTCCAGATTTCATCTGAGTATATTTCCTTTTTCAACATAGCCCTCTATGGGCTTCCAAATATCACTTTGCCAATTCCACAAGAACTGTCTTAGCGAAAGGCTTCTTGAGGGGAAAGCTGTAACTCTGTGAGATGATTTCACAGAACACAAAGAAGTTTCTCAGAAAGCTTCTTTCTCTTTGTTATCGGAGGATATTTCCTTTGGCCCTATAGTCTTCAAATGGATCCGAAATATCTGTTCTCAGATTCCACAGAAATAAGGCTAGCAAGGAGATCCACGAAATACAGATGTAACTCTGTGAGTGCAAGTCACACATCACACAGCAGTTTCTCAGAAAGCTTCTTTCCAGATTTCATCTGAGGATAATTCCTTTTTCACCAAAGCCCTCTATGGGCTTCCAAATATCACTTTGCCAATTCCACAAGAACTGTCTTAGCGAAAGGCTTCTTGAGGGGAAAACTGTAACTCTGTGAGATGATTTCACAGACCACAAAGAAGTTTCTCAGAAACCTTATTTCTCTTTGTTATCGGAGGATATTTCCTTTGGCCCTACAGTCTTCAAAGGGATCCGAAATATCTGTTCTCGGATTCCACAGAAATAAGGCTAGCAAAGAGATAAACGAAATACAGATGTAACTCTGTGAGTGGAAGTCACACATCACAGAACAGTTTCTCACAAAGCTTCTTTCCAGATATCATCTGAGGATATTTCCTTTTTCACCATAGCCCTTTATGGGCTTCCAAATATCACTTTGCCAATTCCACAAAACTGCCTAAGCGAAAGGGTTCTTGAGGGGAAAGCTGTAACTCTGTGAGATGATTTCACAGACCACAAAGAAGTTTCTCAGAAAGCTTCTTTCTCTTTGTTTTCGGAAGATATTTTTTTGGCCCTATAGTCTTCAAAGGGATCCGATATATCTGTTCTCAGATTCCACAGAAATAAGGGTAGCAAAGAGATCCACGAAATACAGATGTAACTCTGTGAGTGCAAGTCACACATCAGAGTGCAGTTTCTCAGAAAGCTTCTTTCCAGATTTCATCTGAGGATATTTCCTTTTTCACCATAGCCCTCTAAGGGTTTCCAAATATCACTTTGCCAATTCCACAAGAACTGCCTTACCGAAAGGCTTCTTGAAGGGAAAGCTGTAACTTTGTGAGATGATTTCACAGAACACAAAGAAGTTTCTCAGAAAGCTTCTTTCTCTTTGTTATCGGAGGATATTTCCTTTGGCCCTATAGTCTTCAAAGGGATCCGAAATATCTGTTCTCAGATTCCACAGAAATAGGGGTAGCAAAGAGATCCACGAAATACAGATGTGACTCTGTGAGTGCAAGTGAAACATCACAGAGCAGATTCTCAGAAAGCTTCTTTCCAGATTTCATCTGAGGATATTTCCTTTTTCACCATAGCCCTCTATGGGCTTCCAAATATCACTGTGCGAATTCCACAAGAACTGTCTTAGCGAAAGGCTTCTTAAGGGAAAGCTGTAACTCTGTGAGATGATTTCACAGAACACAAAGAAGTTTCTCAGAAAGCTTCTTTCTCTTTGTTATCGGAGGATATTTCCTTTGGCCCTAGAGTCTTCAAAGGGATCCGAAATATCTGTTCTCAGATTCCACAGAAATAAGGCTAGCAAAGAGATCCACGATATACAGATGTAACTCTGTGAGTGGAAGTCACATATCACAGAGCAGTTTCTCAGAAAGCTTCTTTCCAGATTTCATCTGAGGATATTTCCTTTTTCACCATAGCCCTCTATGGGCTTCCAAATATCACTTTGCCAATTCCACAAGAACTGTCGTAGCGAAAGGCTTCTTGAGGGGAAAGCTGTAACTCTGTGTGATGATTTCACAGAACACAAATAAGTTTCTCAGAATGCTTCTTTCTCTTTGTTATCGGAGGATATTTCCTTTGGCCCTATAGTCTTCAAAGGGATCTAAAATATCTGTTCTCAGATTCCAAAGAAATAAGGCTAGCAAAGGGATCCACGAAATACAGATGTAACTCTGTGAGTGGAAGTCACACATCACAGAGCAGTTTCTCAGAAAGCTTCTTTCCAGATTTCATCTGAGGATATTTCCTTTTTCACCATAGCCCTTTATGGGCTTCCAAATATCACTTTGCCAATTCCACAAGAATTGTCTTAGCGAAAGGCATCTTGAGGGGAAAGCTGTAACTCTGTGAGATGATTTCACAGAACACAAAGAAGTTTCTCAGAAAGCTTCTTTCTCTTTGTTATCGGAGGATATTTCCTTTGGCCCTATAGTCTTCAAAGGGATCCGAAATATGTGTTCTCAGATTCCACAGAAATAAGGCTAGCAAAGAGATCCACGAAATACAGATGTAACTCTGAGTGGAAGTCATATATCACACAGCAGTTTCTCAGAAAGCTTCTTTCCAGATTTCATCTGAGTATATTTCCTTTTTCACCATAGCCCTCTATGGGCTTCCAAATATCTCTTTGCCAATTCCACAAGAACTGCCTTACCGAAAGGCTTCTTGAAGGGAAAGCAATATCTCTGTGAGATGATTTCAGAGAACACAAAGAAGTTTCTCAGAAAGCTTCTTTCTCTTTGTTATCGGAGGATATTTCCTTTGGCCCTATAGTCTTCAAAGGGATCCGAAATATCTCTTCTCAGATTCCACAGAAATCAGGATAGCAAAGAGTCCACGAAATACAGATGTAACTCTGTGAGTGCAAGTGACACAGCACACAGCAGTTTCTCAGAAAGCTTCTTTCCAGATTTCATCTGAGGATATTTCCTTTTTCACCATAGCCCTCTATGGGCTTCCAAATATCACTTTGCCAATTCCCCAAGAACTGTCTTAGCGAAAGTCTTCTTGAGGGGAAAGCTGTAACTCTGTGAGATGATTTCACAAAACACCAAGAAGTTTCTCAAAAAGCTTCTTTCTCTCTGTTATCCTAGGATATTTCCTTTGGCCCTATAGTCTACAAAAGGATCCGAAATATCTGTTCTCAGATTCCACAGAAATAAGGCTAGCAAAGAGATCCACGAAATACAGATGTAACTCTGTGAGTGCAAGTCACACATCACAGAGCAGTTTCTGAGAAAGCTTCTTTCCAGATTTCATCTGAGGATATTTCCTTTTTCACCATAGCCCTCTATGGGCTTCCAAATATCACTTTGCCAATTCCACAAGAACTGCCTTAGCGAAATGCTTCTTGAAGGGAAAGCTGTAACTCTGTGAGATGATTTCACAGAACACAAAGAAGTTTCTCAGAAAGCTTCTTTCTCTTTGTAATCGGAGGATATTTCCTTTGGCCCTATAGTCTTCAAAGGGATCCGAAATATCTGTTCTCAGATTCCACAGAAATAAGGCTCGCAAAGAGATCCACGAAATACAGATGTAACTCTGTGAGTGGAACTCACACATCACACAGCAGTTTCTCAGAAAGCTTCTTTCCAGATTTCACCTGAGGATATTTCCTTTTTCACCATAGCCCTCTATGGGCTTCCAAATATCACTTTGCCAATTCCACAAAAACTGTCTTAGCGAAAGGCTTCTTGAGGGGAAAGCTGTAACTCTGTGATATGATTTCACAGAACACAAAGAAGTTTCTCAGGAAGCTTCTTTCTCTTTGTTATCGGAGGATATTTCTTTGGCCCTATAATCTTCAATGTGATCCGAAATATCTGTTCTCAGATTCCACAGAAATAAGGCTAGCAAAGAGATTCACGAAATACAGATGTAACCCTGTGAGTGCAAGTCACACATCACAGAGCAGTTTCTCAGAAAGCTTTTTCGAGATTTCATCTGGGGATATTTCCTTTTTCACCCTAGCCCTCTATGGGCTTCCAAATATCACTTTGCCAATTAAACAAGAACTGTCTTAGCCAAAGGATTCTTGAGGGGAAAACTGTAACTCTGTGAGATGATTTCACAGAACACAAAGAAGTTTCTCAGAAAGCTTATTTCTCTTTGTTATCGGAGGATATTTCCTTTGGCCCTAAAGTCTTCAAAGGGATCCGAAATATCTGTTCTCGGATTCCACAGAAATAAGGCTCGCAAAGAGATCCACGAAATACAGATATAACACTGTGAGTGGAAGTCACACATCACAGAGTAGTTTCTCAGAAAGCTTCTTTCCAGATATCATCTGAGGATATTTCCTTTTTCACCATAGCCCTCTATGGCCTTCCAAATATCACTTTGCCAATTCCACAAGAACTGCCTAAGCGAAAGGCTTCTTTAGGGGAAAGCTGTAACTCTGTGAGATGATTTCACAGAACACAAAGAAGTTTCTCAGAAAGCTTCTTTCTCTTTGTTTTCGGAAGATATTTTTTTGGCCCTGTAGTCTTCAAAGGGATCCGATATATCTGTTCTCAGATTCCACAGAAATAAGGCTAGCAAAGAGATCCACGAAATACAGATGTAACTCTGTGAGTGGAAGTCACATATCACAGAGCAGTTTCTCAGAAAGCTTCTTTCCAGATTTCATCTGAGTATATTTCCTTTTTCACCATAGCCCTCTACGGCCTTCCAAATATCACTTTGCCAATTCCACAAGAACTGCCTTACCGAAAGGCTTCTTGAAGGGAAAGCAATATCTCTCTGAGATGATATCAGAGAACACAAAGAAGTTTCTCAGAAAGCTTCTTTCTCTTTGTTATCGCAGGATATTTCCTTTGGCCCTATAGTCTTCAAAGGGATCCGAAATATCGGTTCTCAGATTCCACACAAATAAGGCTAGCAAAGAGATCCACGAAATACAGATGTAACTCTGTGAGTGGAAGTCACACATCACAGAGCAGTTTCTCAGACAGCTTCTTTCCAGATTTCATCTGAGTATATTTCCTTTTTCACCATAGCCCTCTATGGGCTTCCAAATATCACTTTGCCAATTCCACAAGAACTGTCTTAGCGAAAGGCTTCTTGAGGGGAAAGCTGTAACTCTGTGAGATGATTTCACAGAACACAAAGAAGTTTCTCAGAAAGCTTCTTTCTCTTTGTTATCGGAGGATATTTCCTTTGGCCCTATAGTCTTCAAATGGATCCGAAATATCTGTTCTCAGATTCCACAGAAATAAGGCTAGCAAGGAGATCCACGAAATACAGATGTAACTCTGTGAGTGCAAGTCACACATCACACAGCAGTTTCTCAGAAAGCTTCTTTCCAGATTTCATCTGAGGATAATTCCTTTTTCACCAAAGCCCTCTATGGGCTTCCAAATATCACTTTGCCAATTCCACAAGAACTGTCTTAGCGAAAGGCTTCTTGAGGGGAAAACTGTAACTCTGTGAGATGATTTCACAGACCACAAAGAAGTTTCTCAGAAACCTTATTTCTCTTTGTTATCGGAGGATATTTCCTTTGGCCCTATAGTCTTCAAAGGGTTCCGAAATATCTGTTCTCGGATTCCACAGAAATAAGGCTAGCAAAGAGATAAACGAAATACAGATGTAACTCTGTGAGTGGAAGTCACACATCACAGAACAGTTTCTCACAAAGCTTCTTTCCAGATATCATCTGAGGATATTTCCTTTTTCACCATAACCCTTTATGGGCTTCCAAATATCACTTTTCCAATTCCACAAAACTGCCTAAGCGAAAGGGTTCTTGAGGGGAAAGCTGTAACTCTGTGAGATGATTTCACAGACCACAAAGAAGTTTCTCAGAAAGCTTCTTTCTCTTTGTTTTCGGAAGATATTTTTTTGGCCCTATAGTCTTCAAAGGGATCCGATATATCTGTTCTCAGATTCCACAGAAATAAGGGTAGCAAAGAGATCCACGAAATACAGATGTAACTCTGTGAGTGCAAGTCACACATCAGAGTGCAGTTTCTCAGAAAGCTTCTTTCCAGATTTCATCTGAGGATATTTCCTTTTTCACCATAGCCCTCTAAGGGTTTCCAAATATCACTTTGCCAATTCCACAAGAACTGCCTTACCGAAAGGCTTCTTGAAGGGAAAGCTGTAACTTTGTGAGATGATTTCACAGAACACAAAGAAGTTTCTCAGAAAGCTTCTTTCTCTTTGTTATCGGAGGATATTTCCTTTGGCCCTATACTCTTCAAAGGGATCCGAAATATCTGTTCTCAGATTCCACAGAAATAGGGGTAGCAAAGAGATCCACGAAATACAGATGTAACTCTGTGAGTGCAAGTGAAACATCACAGAGCAGATTCTCAGAAAGCTTCTTTCCAGATTTCATCTGAGGATATTTCCTTTTTCACCATAGCCCTCTATGGGCTTCCAAATATCACTGTGCGAATTCCACAAGAACTGTCTTAGCGAAAGGCTTCTTAAGGGAAAGCTGTAACTCTGTGAGATGATTTCACAGAACACAAAGAAGTTTCTCAGAAAGCTTCTTTCTCTTTGTTATCGGAGGATATTTCCTTTGGCCCTAGAGTCTTCAAAGGGATCCGAAATATCTGTTCTCAGATTCCACAGAAATAAGGCTAGCAAAGAGATCCACGATATACAGATGTAACTCTGTGAGTGGAAGTCACATATCACAGAGCAGTTTCTCAGAAAGCTTCTTTCCAGATTTCATCTGAGGATATTTCCTTTTTCACCATAGCCCTCTATGGGCTTCCAAATATCACTTTGCCAATTCCACAAGAACTGTCGTAGCGAAAGGCTTCTTGAGGGGAAAGCTGTAACTCTGTGTGATGATTTCACAGAACACAAATAAGTTTCTCAGAATGCTTCTTTCTCTTTGTTATCGGAGGATATTTCCTTTGGCCCTATAGTCTTCAAAGGGATCTGAAATATCTGTTCTCAGATTCCAAAGAAATAAGGCTAGCAAAGGGATCCACGAAATACAGATGTAACTCTGTGAGTGGAAGTCACACATCACAGAGCAGTTTCTCAGAAAGCTTCTTTCCAGATTTCATCTGAGGATATTTCCTTTTTCACCATAGCCCTTTATGGGCTTCCAAATATCACTTTGCCAATTCCACAAGAATTGTCTTAGCGAAAGGCATCTTGAGGGGAAAGCTGTAACTCTGTGAGATGATTTCACAGAACACAAAGAAGTTTCTCAGAAAGCTTCTTTCTCTTTGTTATCGGAGGATATTTCCTTTGGCCCTATAGTCTTCAAAGGGATCCGAAATATGTGTTCTCAGATTCCACAGAAATAAGGCTAGCAAAGAGATCCACGAAATACAGATGTAACTCTGAGTGGAAGTCATATATCACACAGCAGTTTCTCAGAAAGCTTCTTTCCAGATTTCATCTGAGTATATTTCCTTTTTCACCATAGCCCTCTATGGGCTTCCAAATATCTCTTTGCCAATTCCACAAGAACTGCCTTACCGAAAGGCTTCTTGAAGGGAAAGCAATATCTCTGTGAGATGATTTCAGAGAACACAAAGAAGTTTCTCAGAAAGCTTCTTTCTCTTTGTTATCGGAGGATATTTCCTTTGGCCCTATAGTCTTCAAAGGGATCCGAAATATCTCTTCTCAGATTCCACAGAAATCAGGATAGCAAAGAGTCCACGAAATACAGATGTAACTCTGTGAGTGCAAGTGACACAGCACACAGCAGTTTCTCAGAAAGCTTCTTTCCAGATTTCATCTGAGGATATTTCCTTTTTCACCATAGCCCTCTATGGGCTTCCAAATATCACTTTGCCAATTCCACAAGAACTGTCTTAGCGAAAGTCTTCTTGAGGGGAAAGCTGTAACTCTGTGAGATGATTTCACAAAACACCAAGAAGTTTCTCAAAAAGCTTCTTTCTCTCTGTTATCCTAGGATATTTCCTTTGGCCCTATAGTCTACAAAAGGATCCGAAATATCTGTTCTCAGATTCCACAGAAATAAGGCTAGCAAAGAGATCCACGAAATACAGATGTAACTCTGTGAGGGCAAGTCACACATCACAGAGCAGTTTCTCAGAAAGCTTCTTTCCAGATTTCATCTGAGGATATTTCCTTTTTCACCATAGCCCTCTATGGGCTTCCAAATATCACTTTGCCAATTCCACAAGAACTGCCTTAGCGAAATGCTTCTTGAAGGGAAAGCTGTAACTCTGTGAGATGATTTCACAGAACACAAAGAAGTTTCTCAGAAAGCTTCTTTCTCTTTCTTTTCGGAGGATAATTCCTTTGGCCCTATAGTCTTCAAAGGGATCCGAAATATCTGTTCTCAGATTCCACAGAAATAAGGCTAGCAAAGAGATCCACGAAATACAGATGTAACTCCGTGAGTGGAAGTCACACATCACAGAGCAGTTTCTCAGAAAGCTTCTTACCAGATTTCATCTGAGTATATTTCCTTTTTAACCATAGCCTTCTATGGGCTTCCAAATATCACTTTGTCAATTCCACAAGAACTGCCTTACCGAAAGGCTTCTTGAAGGGAAAGCTGTAACTCTGTGAGATGATTTCACAGAACACAAAGAAGTTTCTCAGAAAGCTTCTTTCTCTTTGTAATCGGAGGATATTTCCTTTGGCCCTATAGTCTTCAAAGGGATCCGAAATATCTGTTCTCAGATTCCACAGAAATAATGCTCGCAAAGAGATCCACGAAATACAGATGTAACTCTGTGAGTGGAACTCACACATCACACAGCAGTTTCTCAGAAAGCTTCTTTCCAGATTTCACCTGAGGATATTTCCTTTTTCACCATAGCCCTCTATGGGCTTCCAAATATCACTTTGCCAATTCCACAAAAACTGTCTTAGCGAAAGGCTTCTTGAGGGGAAAGCTGTAACTCTGTGATATGATTTCACAGAACACAAAGAAGTTTCTCAGGAAGCTTCTTTCTCTTTGTTATCGGAGGATATTTCTTTGGCCCTATAATCTTCAATGTTATCCGAAATATCTGTTCTCAGATTCCACAGAAATAAGGCTAGCAAAGAGATTCACGAAATACAGATGTAACCCTGTGAGTGCAAGTCACACATCACAGAGCAGTTTCTCAGAAAGCTTTTTCGAGATTTCATCTGGGGATATTTCCTTTTTCACCCTAGCCCTCTATGGGCTTCCAAATATCACTTTGCCAATTAAACAAGAACTGTCTTAGCCAAAGGATTCTTGAGGGGAAAACTGTAACTCTGTGAGATGATTTCACAGAACACAAAGAAGTTTCTCAGAAAGCTTATTTCTCTTTGTTATCGGAGGATATTTCCTTTGGCCCTAAAGTCTTCAAAGGGATCCGAAATATCTGTTCTCGGATTCCACAGAAATAAGGCTCGCAAAGAGATCCACGAAATACAGATATAACACTGTGAGTGGAAGTCACACATCACAGAGTAGTTTCTCAGAAAGCTTCTTTCCAGATATCATCTGAGGATATTTCCTTTTTCACCATAGCCCTCTATGGCCTTCCAAATATCACTTTGCCAATTCCACAAGAACTGCCTAAGCGAAAGGCTTCTTTAGGGGAAAGCTGTAACTCTGTGAGATGATTTCACAGAACACAAAGAAGTTTCTCAGAAAGCTTCTTTCTCTTTGTTTTCGGAAGATATTTTTTTGGCCCTGTAGTCTTCAAAGGGATCCGATATATCTGTTCTCAGATTCCACAGAAATAAGGCTAGCAAAGAGATCCACGAAATACAGATGTAACTCTGTGAGTGGAAGTCACATATCACAGAGCAGTTTCTCAGAAAGCTTCTTTCCAGATTTCATCTGAGTATATTTCCTTTTTCACCATAGCCCTCTACGGCCTTCCAAATATCACTTTGCCAATTCCACAAGAACTGCCTTACCGAAAGGCTTCTTGAAGGGAAAGCAATATCTCTCTGAGATGATATCAGAGACCACAAAGAAGTTTCTCAGAAAGCTTCTTTCTCTTTGTTTTCGGAAGATATTTTTTTGGCCCTATAGTCTTCAAAGGGATCCGATATATCTGTTCTCAGACTCCACAGAAATAAGGGTAGCAAAGAGATCCGCGAAATACAGATGTAACTCTGTGAGTGCAAGTCACACATCAGAGTGCAGTTTCTCAGAAAGCTTCTTTCCAGATTTCATCTGAGGATATTTCCTTTTTCACCTTAGCCCTCTAAGGGTTTCCAAATATCACTTTGCCAATTCCACAAGAACTGCCTTACCGAAAGGCTTCTTGAAGGGAAAGCTGTAACTTTGTGAGATGATTTCACAGAACACAAAGAAGTTTCTCAGAAAGCTTCTTTCTCTTTGTTATCGGAGGATATTTCCTTTGGCCCTATAGTCTTCAAAGGGATCAGAAATATCTGTTCTCAGATTCCACAGAAATAGGAGTAGCAAAGAGATCCACGAAATACAGATGTAACTCTGTGAGTGCAAGTGAAACATCACAGAGCAGATTCTCAGAAAGCTTCTTTCCAGATTTCATCTGAGGATATTTCCTTTTTCACCATAGCCCTCTATGGGCTTCCAAATATCACTGTGCGAATTCCACAAGAACTGTCTTAGCGAAAGGCTTCTTAAGGGAAAGCTGTAACTCTGTGAGATGATTTCACAGAACACAAAGAATTTTCTCAGAAAGCTTCTTTCTCTTTGTTATCGGAGGATATTTCCTTTGGCCCTAGAGTCTTCAAAGGGATCCGAAATATCTGTTCTCAGATTCCACAGAAATAAGGCTAGCAAAGAGATCCACGATATACAGATGTAACTCTGTGAGTGGAAGTCACATATCACAGAGCAGTTTCTCAGAAAGCTTCTTTCCAGATTTCATCTGAGGATATTTCCTTTTTCACCATAGCCCTCTATGGGCTTCCAAATATCACTTTGCCAATTCCACAAGAACTGTCGTAGCGAAAGGCTTCTTGAGGGGAAAGCTGTAACTCTGTGTGATGATTTCACAGAACACAAATAAGTTTCTCAGAATGCTTCTTTCTCTTTGTTATCGGAGGATATTTCCTTTGGCCCTATAGTCTTCAAAGGGATCTGAAATATCTGTTCTCAGATTCCAAAGAAATAAGGCTAGCAAAGGGATCCACGAAATACAGATGTAACTCTGTGAGTGGAAGTCACACATCACAGAGCAGTTTCTCAGAAAGCTTCTTTCCAGATTTCATCTGAGGATATTTCCTTTTTCACCATAGCCCTTTATGGGCTTCCAAATATCACTTTGCCAATTCCACAAGAATTGTCTTAGCGAAAGGCATCTTGAGGGGAAAGCTGTAACTCTGTGAGATGATTTCACAGAACACAAAGAAGTTTCTCAGAAAGCTTCTTTCTCTTTGTTATCGGAGGATATTTCCTTTGGCCCTATAGTCTTCAAAGGGATCCGAAATATGTGTTCTCAGATTCCACAGAAATAAGGCTAGCAAAGAGATCCACGAAATACAGATGTAACTCTGAGTGGAAGTCATATATCACACAGCAGTTTCTCAGAAAGCTTCTTTCCAGATTTCATCTGAGTATATTTCCTTTTTCACCATAGCCCTCTATGGGCTTCCAAATATCTCTTTGCCAATTCCACAAGAACTGCCTTACCGAAAGGCTTCTTGAAGGGAAAGCAATATCTCTGTGAGATGATTTCAGAGAACACAAAGAAGTTTCTCAGAAAGCTTCTTTCTCTTTGTTATCGGAGGATATTTCCTTTGGCCCTATAGTCTTGAAAGGGATCCGAAATATCTCTTCTC
Organism: Macaca mulatta; assembly: GCF_049350105.2. Lineage (NCBI taxonomy): Eukaryota > Metazoa > Chordata > Mammalia > Primates > Cercopithecidae > Macaca > Macaca mulatta. The sequence continues at coordinate 73,031,188 of NC_133407.1, read as the reverse complement.
AGATTCCACAGAAATCAGGATAGCAAAGAGTCCACGAAATACAGATGTAACTCTGTGAGTGCAAGTGACACAGCACACAGCAGTTTCTCAGAAAGCTTCTTTCCAGATTTCATCTGAGGATATTTCCTTTTCACCTTAGCCCTCGATGGGCTTCCAAATATCACTTTGCCAATTCCACAAGAACTGCCTTAGCGAAAGGCTTCTGGAAGGGAAAGCTGTAACTCTGTGAGAGGATTTCACAGAACACAAAGAAGTTTCTCAGAAAGCTTCTTTCTCTTTGTAATCGGAGGATATTTCCTTTGGCCCTATAGTCTTCAAAGGGATCCGAAATATCTGTTCTCAGATTCCACAGAAATAAGGCTCGCAAAGAGATCCACGAAATACAGATGTAACTCTGTGAGTGGAAGTCACATATCACAGAGCAGTTTCTCAGAAAGCTTCTTTCCAGATTTCATCTGAGTATATTTCCTTTTTCACCATAGCCCTCTACGGGCTTCCAAATATCACTTTGCCAATTCCACAAGAACTGCCTTACCGAAAGGCTTCTTGAAGGGAAAGCAATATCTCTCTGAGATGATTTCAGAGAACAAAAAGAAGTTTCTCAGAAAGCTTCTTTCTCTTTGTTATCGGAGGATATTTCCTTTGGCCCTATACTCTTCAAAGGGATCCGAAATATCGGTTCTCAGATTCCACAGAAATAAGGCTAGCAAAGAGATCCACGAAATACAGATGTAACTCTGTGAGTGGAAGTCACACATCACAGAGCAGTTTCTCAGACAGCTTCTTTCCAGATTTCATCTGAGTATATTTCCTTTTTCACCATAGCCCTCTATGGGCTTCCAAATATCACTTTGCCAATTCCACAAGAACTGTCTTAGCGAAAGGCTTCTTGAGGGGAAAGCTGTAACTCTGTGAGATGATTTCACAGAACACAAAGAAGTTTCTCAGAAAGCTTCTTTCTCTTTGTTATCGGAGGATATTTCCTTTGGCCCTATAGTCTTCAAATGGATCCGAAATATCTGTTCTCAGATTCCACAGAAATAAGGCTAGCAAAGAGATCCACGAAATACAGATGTAACTCTGTGAGTGCAAGTCACACATCACACAGCAGTTTCTCAGAAAGCTTCTTTCCAGATTTCATCTGAGGATAATTCCTTTTTCACCAAAGCCCTCTATGGGCTTCCAAATATCACTTTGCCAATTCCACAAGAACTGTCTTAGCGAAAGGCTTCTTGAGGGGAAAGCTGTAACTCTGTGAGATGATTTCACAGAACACAAAGAAGTTTCTCAGAATGCTTCATTCTCTTTGTTATCGGAGGATATTTCCTTTGGCCCTATAGTCTTCAAAGGGATCCGAAATATCTGTTGTCAGATTCCACAGAAATAAGGATAGCAAAGAGTCCACGAAATACAGATGTAACTCTGTGAGTGCAAGTGACACATCACACAGCAGTTTCTCAGAAAGCTTCTTTCCAGATTTCATCTGAGGATATTTCCTTTTCACCTTAGCCCTCGTTGGGCTTCCAAATATCACTTTGCCAATTCCACAAGAACTGCCTTACCGAAAGGCTTCTTGAAGGGAAAGCTGTATCTCTGTGAGATGATTTCACAGAACACAAAGAAATTTCTCAGAAAGCTTCTTTCTCTTTGTTATCGAAGGATACTTCCTTTGGACCAATAGTCTTAAAAGGGATCCGAAATATCTGTTCTCAGATTCCACAGAAATAAGGCTAGCAAAGAGATCCACGAAATACAGATGTAACTCTGTGAGTGCAAGTCACACATCACAGAGCAGTTTCTCAGAAAGCTTCTTTCCAGAATTCATCGGAGGATATTTCCTTTTTCACCATAGCCCTCTATGGGCTTCCAAATATCACTTTGCCAATTCCACAAGAACTGTCTTAGCGAAAGGCTTCTTGAGGGGAAAGCTGTAACTCTGTGAGATGATTTCACAGAACACAAAGAAGTTTCTCAGAAAGCTTCTTTCTCTTTGTTATCGGAGGATATTTCCTTTGGCCCTATAGTCTTCAAATGGATCCGAAATATCTGTTCTCAGATTCCACAGAAATAAGGCTAGCAAAGAGATCCACGAAATACAGATGTAACTCTGTGAGTGCAAGTCACACATCACACAGCAGTTTCTCAGAAAGCTTCTTTCCAGATTTCATCTGAGGATAATTCCTTTTTCACCAAAGCCCTCTATGGGCTTCCAAATATCACTTTGCCAATTCCACAAGAACTGTCTTAGCGAAAGGCTTCTTGAGGGGAAAGCTGTAACTCTGTGAGATGATTTCACAGAACACAAAGAAGTTTCTCAGAATGCTTCATTCTCTTTGTTATCGGAGGATATTTCCTTTGGCCCTATAGTCTTCAAAGGGATCCGAAATATCTGTTGTCAGATTCCACAGAAATAAGGATAGCAAAGAGTCCACGAAATACAGATGTAACTCTGTGAGTGCAAGTGACACATCACACAGCAGTTTCTCAGAAAGCTTCTTTCCAGATTTCATCTGAGGATATTTCCTTTTCACCTTAGCCCTCGTTGGGCTTCCAAATATCACTTTGCCAATTCCACAAGAACTGCCTTACCGAAAGGCTTCTTGAAGGGAAAGCTGTATCTCTGTGAGATGATTTCACAGAACACAAAGAAATTTCTCAGAAAGCTTCTTTCTCTTTGTTATCGAAGGATACTTCCTTTGGACCAATAGTCTTAAAAGGGATCCGAAATATCTGTTCTCAGATTCCACAGAAATAAGGCTAGCAAAGAGATCCACGAAATACAGATGTAACTCTGTGAGTGCAAGTCACACATCACAGAGCAGTTTCTCAGAAAGCTTCTTTCCAGAATTCATCGGAGGATATTTCCTTTTTCACCATAGCCCTCTATGGGCTTCCAAATATCACTTTGCCAATTCCACAAGAACTGTCTTAGCGAAAGGCTTCTTGAGGGGAAAGCTGTAACTCTGTGAGATGATTTCACAGAACACAAAGAAGTTTCTCAGAAAGCTTCTTTCTCTTTGTTATCGGAGGATATTTCCTTTGGCCCTATAGTCTTCAAATGGATCCGAAATATCTGTTCTCAGATTCCACAGAAATAAGGCTAGCAAAGAGATCCACGAAATACAGATGTAACTCTGTGAGTGCAAGTCACACATCACACAGCAGTTTCTCAGAAAGCTTCTTTCCAGATTTCATCTGAGGATAATTCCTTTTTCACCAAAGCCCTCTATGGGCTTCCAAATATCACTTTGCCAATTCCACAAGAACTGTCTTAGCGAAAGGCTTCTTGAGGGGAAAGCTGTAACTCTGTGAGATGATTTCACAGAACACAAAGAAGTTTCTCAGAATGCTTCTTTCTCTTTGTTATCGGAGGATATTTCCTTTGGCCCTATAGTCTTCAAAGGGATCCGAAATATCTGTTGTCAGATTCCACAGAAATAAGGATAGCAAAGAGTCCACGAAATACAGATGTAACTCTGTGAGTGCAAGTGACACATCACACAGCAGTTTCTCAGAAAGCTTCTTTCCAGATTTCATCTGAGGATATTTCCTTTTCACCTTAGCCCTCGTTGGGCTTCCAAATATCACTTTGCCAATTCCACAAGAACTGCCTTACCGAAAGGCTTCTTGAAGGGAAAGCTGTATCTCTGTGAGATGATTTCACAGAACACAAAGAAATTTCTCAGAAAGCTTCTTTCTCTTTGTTATCGAAGGATACTTCCTTTGGACCAATAGTCTTCAAAGGGATCCGAAATATCTGTTCTCAGATTCCACAGAAATAAGGCTAGCAAAGAGATCCACGAAATACAGATGTAATTCTGTGAGTGCAAGTCACACATCACAGAGCAGTTTCTCAGAAAGCTTCTTTCCAGAATTCATCGGAGGATATTTCCTTTTTCACCATAGCCCTCTATGGGCTTCCAAATATCACTTTGCCAATTCCACAAGAACTGTCTTAGCGAAAGTCTTCTTGAGGGGAAAGCTGTAACTCTGTGAGATGATTTCACAAAACACCAAGAAGTTTCTCAAAAAGCTTCTTTCTCTCTGTTATCCTAGGATATTTCCTTTGGCCCTATAGTCTACAAAAGGATCCGAAATTTCTGTTCTCAGATTCCACAGAAATAAGGCTAGCAAAGAGATCCACGAAATACAGATGTAACTCCGTGAGTGGAAGTCACACATCACAGAGCAGTTTCTCAGAAAGCTTCTTACCAGATTTCATCTGAGTATATTTCCTTTTTAACCATAGCCCTCTATGGGCTTCCAAATATCACTTTGTCAGTTCCACAAGAACTGCCTTCCCGACAGGCTTCTTGAAGGGAAAGCTGTAACTCTGTGAGATGATTTCACAGAACACAAAGAAGTTTCTCAGAAAGCTTCTTTCTCTTTGTTATCGGAGGATATTTCCTTTGGCCCTATAGTCTTCAAAGTGATCCGAAATATCTGTTCTCAGATTCCACAGAAATAAGGCTAGCAAAGAGATCCACGAAATACAGATGTAACTCTGTGAGTGCAAGTCATACATCACACAGCAGTTTCTCAGAAAGCTTCTTTCCAGATTTCATCTGAGGATAATTCCTTTTTCACCAAAGCCCTCTATGGGCTTCCAAATATCACTTTGCCAATTCCACAAGAACTGTCTTAGCGAAAGGCTTCTTGAGGGGAAAGCTGTAACTCTGTGAGATGATTTCACAGAACACAAAGAAGTTTCTCAGAATGCTTCTTTCACTTTGTTATCGGAGGATATTTCCTTTGGCTCTTTAGTCTTCAAAGGGATCCGAAATATCTGTTCCCAGATTCCACAGAAATAAGGCTAGCAAAGGAATCCACGAAATACAGATGTAACTCTGTGAGGGCAAGTCACACATCACAGAGCAGTTTCTCAGAAAGCTTCTTTCCAGATTTCATCTGAGGATATTTCCTTTTTCACCATAGCCCTCTATGGGCTTCCAAATATCACTGTGCGAATTCCACAAGAACTGTCTTAGCGAAAGGCTTCTTAAGGGAAAGCTGTAACTCTGTGAGATGATTTCACAGAACACAAAGAAGTTTCTCAGAAAGCTTCTTTCTCTTTGTTATCGGAGGATATTTCCTTTGGCCCTATAGTCTTCAAAGGGATCCGAAATATCTGTTCTCAGATTCCACAGAAATAAGGCTAGCAAAGAGATCCACGAAATACAGATGTAACTCTGTGAGGGCAAGTCACACATCACAGAGCAGTTTCTCAGAAAGCTTCTTTCCAGATTTCATCTGAGGATATTTCCTTTTTCACCATAGCCCTCTATGGGCTTCCAAATATCACTTTGCCAATTCCACGAGAACGGTCTTAGCGAAAGGCTTCTTGAGGGGAAAGCTGTAACTCTGTGAGATGATTTCACAGAACACAAAGAAGTTTCTCAGAAAGCTTCTTTCTCTTTGTTATCGGAGGATATTTCCTTTGGCCCTATAGTCTTCAAAGGGATCCGAAATATCTGTTCTCAGATTCCACAGAAATAAGGCTAGCAAAGAGATCCACGAAATACAGATGTAACTCCGTGAGTGCAAGTCACACATCACAGAGCAGTTTCTCAGAAAGCTTCTTACCAGATTTCATCTGAGTATATATCCTTTTTAACCGTAACCCTCTATGGGCTTCTAAATATCACTTTGTCAATTCCACAAGAACTGCCTTACCGAAAGGCTTCTTGAAGGGAAAGCAATATCTCTGTGAGATGATTTCAGAGAACACAAAGAAGTTTCTCAGAAAGCTTCTTTCTCTTTGTTATCGGAGGATATTTCCTTTGGCCCTATAGTCTTCAAAGGGATCCGAAATATCTCTTCTCAGATTCTACAGAAATCAGGAGAGCAAAGGGTCCACGAAATACAGATGTAACTCTGTGAGTGCAAGTGACACAGCACACAGCAGTTTCTCAGAAAGCTTCTTTCCAGATTTCATATGAGGATATTTCCTTTTCACCTTAGCCCTCTATGGGCTTCCAAATATCACTTTGCCAATTCCACAAGAACTGCCTTACCCAAAGGCGTCTGGAAGGGAAAGCTGTAACTCTGTGAGATGATTTCACAGAACACAAAGAAGTTTCTCAGAAAGCTTCTTTCTCTTTGTTATCGGAGGATATTTCCTTTGGCCCTATAGTCTTCAAAGGGATCTGAAATATCTGTTCTCAGATTCCACAGAAATAAGGCTAGCAAAGGGATCCACGAAATACAGATGTAACTCTGTGAGTGGAAGTCACACATCACAGAGCAGTTTCTCAGAAAGCTTCTTTGCAGATTTCATCTGAGGATATTTCCTTTTTCACCATAGCCCTTCATGGGCTTCCAAATATCACTTTGCCAATTCCACAAGAATTGTCTTAGCGAAAGGCTTCTTGAGGGGAAAGCTGTAACTCTGTGAGATGATTTCACAGAACACAAAGAAGTTTCTCAGAAAGCTTCTTTCTCTTTGTTATCGGAGGATATTTCCTTTGGCCCTATAGTCTTCAAAGGGATCCGAAATATCTGTTCTCAGATTCCACAGAAATAAGGCTAGCAAAGAGATCCACGAAATACAGATGTAATTCTGTGAGTGGAACTCACATATCACAGAGCAGTTTCTCAGAAAGCTTCTTTCCAGATTTCATCTGAGTATATTTCCTTTTTCACCATAGCCCTCTACGGGCTTCCAAATATCACTTTGCCAATTCCACAAGAACTGCCTTACCGAAAGGCTTCTTGAAGGGAAAGCAATATCTCTCTGAGATGATTTCAGAGAACACAAAGAAGTTTCTCAGAAAGCTTCTTTCTCTTTGTTATCGGAGGATATTTCCTTTGGCCCTATAGTCTTCAAAGGGATCCGAAATATCGGTTCTCAGATTCCACAGAAATAAGGCTAGCAAAGAGATCCACGAAATACAGATGTAACTCTGTGAGTGCAAGTGACACATCACAGAGCAGATTCTCAGAAGGCTTCTTTCCAGATTTCATCTGAGGATATTTCCTTTTTCACCATAGCCCTCTATGGGCTTCCAAATATCACTTTGCCAATTCCACAAAAACTGTCTTAGCGAAAGGCTTCTTGAGGGGAAAGCTGTAACTCTGTGAGATGATTTCACAGAACACAAAGAAGTTTCTCAGAAAGCTTCTTTCTCTTAGTTATCGGAGGATATTTCCTTTGGCCCTATAATCTTCAAAGTTATCCGAAATATCTGTTCTCAGATTCCACAGAAATAAGGCTAGCAAAGAGATTCACGAAATACAGATGTAACCCTGTGAGTGCAAGTCACACATCACAGAGCAATTTCTCAGAAAGCTTCTTTCGAGATTTCATCTGAGGATATTTCCTTTTTCACCATAGCCCTCTATGGGCTTCCAAATATCACTTTGCCAATTCCACAAAAACTGTCTTAGCGAAAGGCTTCTTGAGGGGAAAGCTGTAGCTCTGTGAGATGATTTCACAGAACACAAAGAAGTTTCTCAGAAAGCTTCTTTCTCTTTGTTATCGGAGGATATTTCCTTTGGCCCTATAATCTTCAAAGGGATCCGAAATATCTGTTCTCAGATTCCACAGAAATAAGGCTAGCAAGGAGATTCACGAAATAGAGATGTAACCCTGTGAGTGCAAGTCACACATCACAGAGCAGTTTCTCAGAAAGCTTCTTTCCAGATTTCATCTGTGGATATTTCCTTTTTCACCGTAGCCCTCAAAGGGTTTCCAAATATCACTTTGCCAATTCCAAAAGAACTGCCCTACCGAAAGGCTTCTTGAAGGGAAAGCTGTAACTTTGTGAGATGATTTCACAGAACACAAAGAAGTTTCTCAGAAAGCTTCTTTCTCTTTGTTATCGGAGGATATTTCCTTTGGCCCTATAGTCTTCAAAGGGATCCGAAATATCTGTTCTCAGGTTACACAGAAATAAGGGTAGGAAAGAGATCCACGAAATACAGATGTAACTCTGTGAGTGCAAGTGAAACATCACAGAGCAGATTCTCATAAAGCTTCTTTCCAGATTTCATCTGAGGATATTTCCTTTTTCACCATAGCCCTCTATGGGCTTCCAAATATCACTGTGCGAATTCCACAAGAACTGTCTTAGCGAAAGGCTTCTTAAGGGAAAGCTGTAACTCTGTGAGATGATTTCACAGAACACAAAGAAGTTTCTCAGAAAGCTTCTTTCTCTTTGTTATCGGAGGATATTTACTTTGTCCCTATAGTCTTCAAAGGGATCCGAAATATCTGTTCTCAGATTCCACAGAAATAAGGCTAGCAAAGAGATCCACGAAATACAGATGTAACTCTGTGAGGGCAAGTCACACATCACAGAGCAGTTTCTCAGAAAGCTTCTTTCCAGATTTCATCTGAGGATATTTCCTTTTTCACCATAGCCCTCTACGGCCTTCCAAATATCACTTTGCCAATTCCACAAGAACTGCCTTACCGAAAGGCTTCTTGAAGGGAAAGCAATATCTCTCTGAGATGATATCAGAGACCACAAAGAAGTTTCTCAGAAAGCTTCTTTCTCTTTGTTTTCGGAAGATATTTTTTTGGCCCTATAGTCTTCAAAGGGATCCGATATATCTGTTCTCAGACTCCACAGAAATAAGGGTAGCAAAGAGATCCGCGAAATACAGATGTAACTCTGTGAGTGCAAGTCACACATCAGAGTGCAGTTTCTCAGAAAGCTTCTTTCCAGATTTCATCTGAGGATATTTCCTTTTTCACCTTAGCCCTCTAAGGGTTTCCAAATATCACTTTGCCAATTCCACAAGAACTGCCTTACCGAAAGGCTTCTTGAAGGGAAAGCTGTAACTTTGTGAGATGATTTCACAGAACACAAAGAAGTTTCTCAGAAAGCTTCTTTCTCTTTGTTATCGGAGGATATTTCCTTTGGCCCTATAGTCTTCAAAGGGATCAGAAATATCTGTTCTCAGATTCCACAGAAATAGGAGTAGCAAAGAGATCCACGAAATACAGATGTAACTCTGTGAGTGCAAGTGAAACATCACAGAGCAGATTCTCAGAAAGCTTCTTTCCAGATTTCATCTGAGGATATTTCCTTTTTCACCATAGCCCTCTATGGGCTTCCAAATATCACTGTGCGAATTCCACAAGAACTGTCTTAGCGAAAGGCTTCTTAAGGGAAAGCTGTAACTCTGTGAGATGATTTCACAGAACACAAAGAATTTTCTCAGAAAGCTTCTTTCTCTTTGTTATCGGAGGATATTTCCTTTGGCCCTAGAGTCTTCAAAGGGATCCGAAATATCTGTTCTCAGATTCCACAGAAATAAGGCTAGCAAAGAGATCCACGATATACAGATGTAACTCTGTGAGTGGAAGTCACATATCACAGAGCAGTTTCTCAGAAAGCTTCTTTCCAGATTTCATCTGAGGATATTTCCTTTTTCACCATAGCCCTCTATGGGCTTCCAAATATCACTTTGCCAATTCCACAAGAACTGTCGTAGCGAAAGGCTTCTTGAGGGGAAAGCTGTAACTCTGTGTGATGATTTCACAGAACACAAATAAGTTTCTCAGAATGCTTCTTTCTCTTTGTTATCGGAGGATATTTCCTTTGGCCCTATAGTCTTCAAAGGGATCTGAAATATCTGTTCTCAGATTCCAAAGAAATAAGGCTAGCAAAGGGATCCACGAAATACAGATGTAACTCTGTGAGTGGAAGTCACACATCACAGAGCAGTTTCTCAGAAAGCTTCTTTCCAGATTTCATCTGAGGATATTTCCTTTTTCACCATAGCCCTTTATGGGCTTCCAAATATCACTTTGCCAATTCCACAAGAATTGTCTTAGCGAAAGGCATCTTGAGGGGAAAGCTGTAACTCTGTGAGATGATTTCACAGAACACAAAGAAGTTTCTCAGAAAGCTTCTTTCTCTTTGTTATCGGAGGATATTTCCTTTGGCCCTATAGTCTTCAAAGGGATCCGAAATATGTGTTCTCAGATTCCACAGAAATAAGGCTAGCAAAGAGATCCACGAAATACAGATGTAACTCTGAGTGGAAGTCATATATCACACAGCAGTTTCTCAGAAAGCTTCTTTCCAGATTTCATCTGAGTATATTTCCTTTTTCACCATAGCCCTCTATGGGCTTCCAAATATCTCTTTGCCAATTCCACAAGAACTGCCTTACCGAAAGGCTTCTTGAAGGGAAAGCAATATCTCTGTGAGATGATTTCAGAGAACACAAAGAAGTTTCTCAGAAAGCTTCTTTCTCTTTGTTATCGGAGGATATTTCCTTTGGCCCTATAGTCTTGAAAGGGATCCGAAATATCTCTTCTCAGATTCCACAGAAATCAGGATAGCAAAGAGTCCACGAAATACAGATGTAACTCTGTGAGTGCAAGTGACACAGCACACAGCAGTTTCTCAGAAAGCTTCTTTCCAGATTTCATCTGAGGATATTTCCTTTTCACCTTAGCCCTCGATGGGCTTCCAAATATCACTTTGCCAATTCCACAAGAACTGCCTTAGCGAAAGGCTTCTGGAAGGGAAAGCTGTAACTCTGTGAGAGGATTTCACAGAACACAAAGAAGTTTCTCAGAAAGCTTCTTTCTCTTTGTAATCGGAGGATATTTCCTTTGGCCCTATAGTCTTCAAAGGGATCCGAAATATCTGTTCTCAGATTCCACAGAAATAAGGCTCGCAAAGAGATCCACGAAATACAGATGTAACTCTGTGAGTGGAAGTCACATATCACAGAGCAGTTTCTCAGAAAGCTTCTTTCCAGATTTCATCTGAGTATATTTCCTTTTTCACCATAGCCCTCTACGGGCTTCCAAATATCACTTTGCCAATTCCACAAGAACTGCCTTACCGAAAGGCTTCTTGAAGGGAAAGCAATATCTCTCTGAGATGATTTCAGAGAACAAAAAGAAGTTTCTCAGAAAGCTTCTTTCTCTTTGTTATCGGAGGATATTTCCTTTGGCCCTATACTCTTCAAAGGGATCCGAAATATCGGTTCTCAGATTCCACAGAAATAAGGCTAGCAAAGAGATCCACGAAATACAGATGTAACTCTGTGAGTGGAAGTCACACATCACAGAGCAGTTTCTCAGACAGCTTCTTTCCAGATTTCATCTGAGTATATTTCCTTTTTCACCATAGCCCTCTATGGGCTTCCAAATATCACTTTGCCAATTCCACAAGAACTGTCTTAGCGAAAGGCTTCTTGAGGGGAAAGCTGTAACTCTGTGAGATGATTTCACAGAACACAAAGAAGTTTCTCAGAAAGCTTCTTTCTCTTTGTTATCGGAGGATATTTCCTTTGGCCCTATAGTCTTCAAATGGATCCGAAATATCTGTTCTCAGATTCCACAGAAATAAGGATAGCAAAGAGTCCACGAAATACAGATGTAACTCTGTGAGTGCAAGTGACACATCACACAGCAGTTTCTCAGAAAGCTTCTTTCCAGATTTCATCTGAGGATATTTCCTTTTCACCTTAGCCCTCGTTGGGCTTCCAAATATCACTTTGCCAATTCCACAAGAACTGCCTTACCGAAAGGCTTCTTGAAGGGAAAGCTGTATCTCTGTGAGATGATTTCACAGAACACAAAGAAATTTCTCAGAAAGCTTCTTTCTCTTTGTTATCGAAGGATACTTCCTTTGGACCAATAGTCTTAAAAGGGATCCGAAATATCTGTTCTCAGATTCCACAGAAATAAGGCTAGCAAAGAGATCCACGAAATACAGATGTAACTCTGTGAGTGCAAGTCACACATCACAGAGCAGTTTCTCAGAAAGCTTCTTTCCAGAATTCATCGGAGGATATTTCCTTTTTCACCATAGCCCTCTATGGGCTTCCAAATATCACTTTGCCAATTCCACAAGAACTGTCTTAGCGAAAGGCTTCTTGAGGGGAAAGCTGTAACTCTGTGAGATGATTTCACAGAACACAAAGAAGTTTCTCAGAAAGCTTCTTTCTCTTTGTTATCGGAGGATATTTCCTTTGGCCCTATAGTCTTCAAATGGATCCGAAATATCTGTTCTCAGATTCCACAGAAATAAGGCTAGCAAAGAGATCCACGAAATACAGATGTAACTCTGTGAGTGCAAGTCACACATCACACAGCAGTTTCTCAGAAAGCTTCTTTCCAGATTTCATCTGAGGATAATTCCTTTTTCACCAAAGCCCTCTATGGGCTTCCAAATATCACTTTGCCAATTCCACAAGAACTGTCTTAGCGAAAGGCTTCTTGAGGGGAAAGCTGTAACTCTGTGAGATGATTTCACAGAACACAAAGAAGTTTCTCAGAATGCTTCTTTCTCTTTGTTATCGGAGGATATTTCCTTTGGCCCTATAGTCTTCAAAGGGATCCGAAATATCTGTTGTCAGATTCCACAGAAATAAGGATAGCAAAGAGTCCACGAAATACAGATGTAACTCTGTGAGTGCAAGTGACACATCACACAGCAGTTTCTCAGAAAGCTTCTTTCCAGATTTCATCTGAGGATATTTCCTTTTCACCTTAGCCCTCGTTGGGCTTCCAAATATCACTTTGCCAATTCCACAAGAACTGCCTTACCGAAAGGCTTCTTGAAGGGAAAGCTGTATCTCTGTGAGATGATTTCACAGAACACAAAGAAATTTCTCAGAAAGCTTCTTTCTCTTTGTTATCGAAGGATACTTCCTTTGGACCAATAGTCTTCAAAGGGATCCGAAATATCTGTTCTCAGATTCCACAGAAATAAGGCTAGCAAAGAGATCCACGAAATACAGATGTAATTCTGTGAGTGCAAGTCACACATCACAGAGCAGTTTCTCAGAAAGCTTCTTTCCAGAATTCATCGGAGGATATTTCCTTTTTCACCATAGCCCTCTATGGGCTTCCAAATATCACTTTGCCAATTCCACAAGAACTGTCTTAGCGAAAGTCTTCTTGAGGGGAAAGCTGTAACTCTGTGAGATGATTTCACAAAACACCAAGAAGTTTCTCAAAAAGCTTCTTTCTCTCTGTTATCCTAGGATATTTCCTTTGGCCCTATAGTCTACAAAAGGATCCGAAATTTCTGTTCTCAGATTCCACAGAAATAAGGCTAGCAAAGAGATCCACGAAATACAGATGTAACTCCGTGAGTGGAAGTCACACATCACAGAGCAGTTTCTCAGAAAGCTTCTTACCAGATTTCATCTGAGTATATTTCCTTTTTAACCATAGCCCTCTATGGGCTTCCAAATATCACTTTGTCAGTTCCACAAGAACTGCCTTCCCGACAGGCTTCTTGAAGGGAAAGCTGTAACTCTGTGAGATGATTTCACAGAACACAAAGAAGTTTCTCAGAAAGCTTCTTTCTCTTTGTTATCGGAGGATATTTCCTTTGGCCCTATAGTCTTCAAAGTGATCCGAAATATCTGTTCTCAGATTCCACAGAAATAAGGCTAGCAAAGAGATCCACGAAATACAGATGTAACTCTGTGAGTGCAAGTCATACATCACACAGCAGTTTCTCAGAAAGCTTCTTTCCAGATTTCATCTGAGGATAATTCCTTTTTCACCAAAGCCCTCTATGGGCTTCCAAATATCACTTTGCCAATTCCACAAGAACTGTCTTAGCGAAAGGCTTCTTGAGGGGAAAGCTGTAACTCTGTGAGATGATTTCACAGAACACAAAGAAGTTTCTCAGAATGCTTCTTTCACTTTGTTATCGGAGGATATTTCCTTTGGCTCTTTAGTCTTCAAAGGGATCCGAAATATCTGTTCCCAGATTCCACAGAAATAAGGCTAGCAAAGGAATCCACGAAATACAGATGTAACTCTGTGAGGGCAAGTCACACATCACAGAGCAGTTTCTCAGAAAGCTTCTTTCCAGATTTCATCTGAGGATATTTCCTTTTTCACCATAGCCCTCTATGGGCTTCCAAATATCACTGTGCGAATTCCACAAGAACTGTCTTAGCGAAAGGCTTCTTAAGGGAAAGCTGTAACTCTGTGAGATGATTTCACAGAACACAAAGAAGTTTCTCAGAAAGCTTCTTTCTCTTTGTTATCGGAGGATATTTCCTTTGGCCCTATAGTCTTCAAAGGGATCCGAAATATCTGTTCTCAGATTCCACAGAAATAAGGCTAGCAAAGAGATCCACGAAATACAGATGTAACTCTGTGAGGGCAAGTCACACATCACAGAGCAGTTTCTCAGAAAGCTTCTTTCCAGATTTCATCTGAGGATATTTCCTTTTTCACCATAGCCCTCTATGGGCTTCCAAATATCACTTTGCCAATTCCACGAGAACGGTCTTAGCGAAAGGCTTCTTGAGGGGAAAGCTGTAACTCTGTGAGATGATTTCACAGAACACAAAGAAGTTTCTCAGAAAGCTTCTTTCTCTTTGTTATCGGAGGATATTTCCTTTGGCCCTATAGTCTTCAAAGGGATCCGAAATATCTGTTCTCAGATTCCACAGAAATAAGGCTAGCAAAGAGATCCACGAAATACAGATGTAACTCCGTGAGTGCAAGTCACACATCACAGAGCAGTTTCTCAGAAAGCTTCTTACCAGATTTCATCTGAGTATATATCCTTTTTAACCGTAACCCTCTATGGGCTTCTAAATATCACTTTGTCAATTCCACAAGAACTGCCTTACCGAAAGGCTTCTTGAAGGGAAAGCAATATCTCTGTGAGATGATTTCAGAGAACACAAAGAAGTTTCTCAGAAAGCTTCTTTCTCTTTGTTATCGGAGGATATTTCCTTTGGCCCTATAGTCTTCAAAGGGATCCGAAATATCTCTTCTCAGATTCTACAGAAATCAGGAGAGCAAAGGGTCCACGAAATACAGATGTAACTCTGTGAGTGCAAGTGACACAGCACACAGCAGTTTCTCAGAAAGCTTCTTTCCAGATTTCATATGAGGATATTTCCTTTTCACCTTAGCCCTCTATGGGCTTCCAAATATCACTTTGCCAATTCCACAAGAACTGCCTTACCCAAAGGCGTCTGGAAGGGAAAGCTGTAACTCTGTGAGATGATTTCACAGAACACAAAGAAGTTTCTCAGAAAGCTTCTTTCTCTTTGTTATCGGAGGATATTTCCTTTGGCCCTATAGTCTTCAAAGGGATCTGAAATATCTGTTCTCAGATTCCACAGAAATAAGGCTAGCAAAGGGATCCACGAAATACAGATGTAACTCTGTGAGTGGAAGTCACACATCACAGAGCAGTTTCTCAGAAAGCTTCTTTGCAGATTTCATCTGAGGATATTTCCTTTTTCACCATAGCCCTTCATGGGCTTCCAAATATCACTTTGCCAATTCCACAAGAATTGTCTTAGCGAAAGGCTTCTTGAGGGGAAAGCTGTAACTCTGTGAGATGATTTCACAGAACACAAAGAAGTTTCTCAGAAAGCTTCTTTCTCTTTGTTATCGGAGGATATTTCCTTTGGCCCTATAGTCTTCAAAGGGATCCGAAATATCTGTTCTCAGATTCCACAGAAATAAGGCTAGCAAAGAGATCCACGAAATACAGATGTAATTCTGTGAGTGGAACTCACATATCACAGAGCAGTTTCTCAGAAAGCTTCTTTCCAGATTTCATCTGAGTATATTTCCTTTTTCACCATAGCCCTCTACGGGCTTCCAAATATCACTTTGCCAATTCCACAAGAACTGCCTTACCGAAAGGCTTCTTGAAGGGAAAGCAATATCTCTCTGAGATGATTTCAGAGAACACAAAGAAGTTTCTCAGAAAGCTTCTTTCTCTTTGTTATCGGAGGATATTTCCTTTGGCCCTATAGTCTTCAAAGGGATCCGAAATATCGGTTCTCAGATTCCACAGAAATAAGGCTAGCAAAGAGATCCACGAAATACAGATGTAACTCTGTGAGTGCAAGTGACACATCACAGAGCAGATTCTCAGAAGGCTTCTTTCCAGATTTCATCTGAGGATATTTCCTTTTTCACCATAGCCCTCTATGGGCTTCCAAATATCACTTTGCCAATTCCACAAAAACTGTCTTAGCGAAAGGCTTCTTGAGGGGAAAGCTGTAACTCTGTGAGATGATTTCACAGAACACAAAGAAGTTTCTCAGAAAGCTTCTTTCTCTTAGTTATCGGAGGATATTTCCTTTGGCCCTATAATCTTCAAAGTTATCCGAAATATCTGTTCTCAGATTCCACAGAAATAAGGCTAGCAAAGAGATTCACGAAATACAGATGTAACCCTGTGAGTGCAAGTCACACATCACAGAGCAATTTCTCAGAAAGCTTCTTTCGAGATTTCATCTGAGGATATTTCCTTTTTCACCATAGCCCTCTATGGGCTTCCAAATATCACTTTGCCAATTCCACAAAAACTGTCTTAGCGAAAGGCTTCTTGAGGGGAAAGCTGTAGCTCTGTGAGATGATTTCACAGAACACAAAGAAGTTTCTCAGAAAGCTTCTTTCTCTTTGTTATCGGAGGATATTTCCTTTGGCCCTATAATCTTCAAAGGGATCCGAAATATCTGTTCTCAGATTCCACAGAAATAAGGCTAGCAAGGAGATTCACGAAATAGAGATGTAACCCTGTGAGTGCAAGTCACACATCACAGAGCAGTTTCTCAGAAAGCTTCTTTCCAGATTTCATCTGTGGATATTTCCTTTTTCACCGTAGCCCTCAAAGGGTTTCCAAATATCACTTTGCCAATTCCAAAAGAACTGCCCTACCGAAAGGCTTCTTGAAGGGAAAGCTGTAACTTTGTGAGATGATTTCACAGAACACAAAGAAGTTTCTCAGAAAGCTTCTTTCTCTTTGTTATCGGAGGATATTTCCTTTGGCCCTATAGTCTTCAAAGGGATCCGAAATATCTGTTCTCAGGTTACACAGAAATAAGGGTAGGAAAGAGATCCACGAAATACAGATGTAACTCTGTGAGTGCAAGTGAAACATCACAGAGCAGATTCTCATAAAGCTTCTTTCCAGATTTCATCTGAGGATATTTCCTTTTTCACCATAGCCCTCTATGGGCTTCCAAATATCACTGTGCGAATTCCACAAGAACTGTCTTAGCGAAAGGCTTCTTAAGGGAAAGCTGTAACTCTGTGAGATGATTTCACAGAACACAAAGAAGTTTCTCAGAAAGCTTCTTTCTCTTTGTTATCGGAGGATATTTACTTTGTCCCTATAGTCTTCAAAGGGATCCGAAATATCTGTTCTCAGATTCCACAGAAATAAGGCTAGCAAAGAGATCCACGAAATACAGATGTAACTCTGTGAGGGCAAGTCACACATCACAGAGCAGTTTCTCAGAAAGCTTCTTTCCAGATTTCATCTGAGGATATTTCCTTTTTCACCATAGCCCTCTATGGGCTTCCAAATATCACTTTGCCAATTCCACGAGAACGGTCTTAGCGAAAGTCTTCTTGAGGGGAAAGCTGTAACTCTGTGAGATGATTTCACAGAACACAAAGAAGTTTCTCAGAAAGCTTCTTTCTCTTTGTTATCGGAGGATATTTCCTTTGGCCCTATAGTCTTCAAAGGGATCCGAAATATCTGTTCTCAGATTCCACAGAAATAAGGCTAGCAAAGAGATCCACGAAATACAGATGTAATTCTGTGAGTGCAAGTCACACTTCATAGAGCAGTTTCTCTGAAAGCTTCTTTCCAGACTTCATCTGAGGATATTTCCTTTTTCACCATAGCCCTCTATGGGCTTCCAAATATCACTTTGCCAATTAAACAAGAACTGTCTTAGCCAAAGGCTTCTTGAGGGGAAAACTGTAACTCTGTGAGATGATTTCACAGAACACAAAGAAGTTTCTCAGAAAGCTTATTTCTCTTTGTTATCGGAGGATATTTCCTTTGGCCCTATAGTCTTCAAAGGGATCCGAAATATCTGTTCTCGGATTCCACAGAAATAAGGCTAGCAAAGAGATACACGAAATACAGATATAACTCTGTGAGTGGAAGTCACACATCACAGAACAGTTTCTCACAAAGCTTCTTTCCAGATATCATCTGAGGATATTTCCTTTTTCACCATAGCCCTCTATGGGCTTCCAAATATCACTTTGCCAATTCCACAAAACTGCCTAAGCGAAAGGCTTCTTGAGGGGAAAGCTGTAACTCTGTGAGATGATTTCACAGAACACAAAGAAGTTTCTCAGAAAGCTTCTTTCTCTTTGTATTCGGAAGAAATTTTTTTGGCCCTATAGTCTTCAAAGGGATCCGATATATCTGTTCTCAGATTCCACAGAAATAAGGGTAGCAAAGAGATCCACGAAATACAGATGTAACTCTGTGGGTGCAAGTCACACATCAGAGTGCAGTTTCTCAGAAAGCTTCTTTCCAGATTTCATCTGAGGATATTTCCTTTTTCACCATAGCCCTCAAAGGGTTTCCAAATATCACTTTGCCAATTCCACAAGAACTGCCTTACCGAAAGGCTTCTTGAAGGGAAAGCTGTAACTTTGTGAGATGATTTCACAGAACACAAAGAAGTTTCTCAGAAAGCTTCTTTCTCTTTGTTATCGGAGGATATTTCCTTTGGCACTATAGTCTTCAAAGGGATCCGAAATATCTGTTCTCAGATTCCACAGAAATAAGGGTAGGAAAGAGATCCACGAAATACAGATGTAACTCTGTGAGTGCAAGTGAAACATCACAGAGCAGATTCTCAGAAAGCTTCTTTCCAGATTTCATCTGAGGATATTTCCTTTTTCACCATAGCCCTCTATGGGCTTCCAAATATCACGGTGCGAATTCTACAAGAACTGTCTTAGCGAAAGGCTTCTTAAGGGAAAGCTGTAACTCTGTGAGATGATTTCACAGAACACAAAGAAGTTTCTCAGAAAGCTTCTTTCTCTTTGTTATCGGAGGATATTTACTTTGGCCCTATAGTCTTCAAAGGGATCCGAAATATCTGTTCTCATATTCCACAGAAATAAGGCTAGCAAAGAGATCCACGAAATACAGATGTAACTCTGTGAGGGCAAGTCACACATCACAGAGCAGTTTCTCAGAAAGCTTCTTTCCAGATTTCATCTGAGGATATTTCCTTTTTCACCATAGCCCTCTATGGGCTTTCAAATATCACTTTCCCAATTCCACGAGAACGGTCTTAGCGAAAGTCTTCTTGAGGGGAAAGCTGTAACTCTGTGAGATGATTTCACAGAACACAAAGAAGTTTCTCAGAAAGCTTCTTTCTCTTTGTTATCGGAGGATATTTCCTTTGGCCCTATAGTCTTCCAAGGGATCCGAAATATCTGTTCTCAGATTCCACAGAAATAAGGCTAGCAAAGAGATCCACGAAATACAGATGTAACACCGTGAGTGCAAGTCACACATCACAGAGCAGTTTCTCAGAAAGCTTCTTACCAGATTTCATCTGAGTATATATCCTTTTTAACCGTAACCCTCTATGGGCTTCCAAATATCACTTTGTCAATTCCAAAAGAACAGCCTTACCGAAAGGCTTCTTGAAGGGAAAGTTGTAACTCTGTGAGATGATTTCACAGAACACAAAGAAGTTTCTCAGAAAGCTTCTTTCTCTTTGTAATCGGAGGATATTTCCTTTGGCCCTATAGTCTTCAAAGGGATCCGAAATATCTGTTCTCAGATTCCACAGAAATAATGCTAGCAAAGAGATCCACGAAATACAGATGTAACTCTGTGAGTGGAACTCACACATCACAGAGCAGTTTCTCAGAAAGTATCTTTCCAGATTTCACCTGAGGATATTTCCTTTTTCACCATAGCCCTCTATGGGCTTCCAAATATCACTGTGAGAATTCCACAAGAACTGTCTTAGGGATAGGCTTCTTGAGATGAAAGCTGTAACTCTGTGAGATGATTTCACAGAACACAAAGAAGTTTCTCAGATATCTTCTTTCTCTGTGTTATCGGAGGATATTTCCTTTGGCCCTACAATCTTCAAAGGGATCTGAAATATCTCTTCTCAGATTCCACAGAAATAAGGCTAGCAAAGAGATCCACGAAATACAGATGTAACTCTGTGAGTGCAAGTGACACATCACAGAGCAGTTTCTCAGAAAGCTTCTTTCCAGATTTCATCTGAGGATATTTCCTTTTCACCATAGCCCTCTATGGGCTTCCAAATATCACTTTGCCAATTCCACAAGAACTGCCTTACGAAAGGCTTCTTGAAGGGAAAGCTGTATCTCTGTGAAATGATTTCACAGAACACAGAGAAATTTCTCAGAAAGCTTCTTTCTCTTTGTTATCAAAGGATATTTCCTTTGGACCAATAGTCTTCAAAGGGATCCGAAATATCTGTTCTCAGATTCCACAGAAATAAGGCTAGCAAAGAGATCCACGAAATACAGATGTAACTCTGTGAGTGCAAGTGACACATCACAGAGCAGATTCTCAGAAGGCTTCTTTCCAGATTTCATCTGAGGATATTTCCTTTTTCACCATAGCCCTCTATGGGCTTCCAAATATCACTTTGCCAATTCCACAAAAACTGTCTTAGCGAAAGGCTTCTTGAGGGGAAAGCTGTAACTCTGTGAGATGATTTCACAGAACACAAAGAAGTTTCTCAGAAAGCTTCTTTCTCTTTGTTATCGGAGGATATTTCCTTTGGCCCTATAATCTTCAAAGTTATCCGAAATATCTGTTCTCAGATTCCACAGAAATAAGGCTAGCAAAGAGATCCACGAAATACAGATGTAACTCTGTGAGTGCAAGTGACACATCACAGAGCAGATTCTCAGAAGGCTTCTTTCCAGATTTCATCTGAGGATATTTCCTTTTTCACCATAGACCTCTATGGGCTTCCAAATATCACTTTGCCAATTCCACAAAAACTGTCTTAGCGAAAGGCTTCTTGAGGGGAAAGCTGTAACTCTGTGAGATGATTTCACAGAACACAAAGAAGTTCCTCAGAAATCTTCTTTCTCTTTGTTATCGGAGGATATTTCCTTTGGCCCTATAATCTTCAAAGTTATCCGAAATATCTGTTCTCAGATTCCACAGAAATAAGGCTAGCAAAGAGATTCACGAAATACAGATGTAACCCTGTGAGTGCAAGTCACACATCACAGAGCAGTTTCTCAGAAAGCTTCTTTCGAGATTTCATCTGGGGATATTTCCTTTTTCACCATAGCCCTCTATGGGCTTCCAAATATCACTTTGCCAATTAAACAAGAACTGTCTTAGCCAAAGACGTCTTGAGGGGAAAACTGTAACTCTGTGAGATGATTTCACAGAACACAAAGAAGTTTCTCAGAAAGCTTCTTTCTCTTTGTTATCGGAGGATATTTCCTTTGGCCCTATAGTCTTCAAAGGGATCCGAAATATCTGTTCTCAGATTCCACAGAAATAAGGCTAGCAAAGAGATCCATGAAATACAGATGTAATTCTGTGAGTGCAAGTCACACTTCATAGAGCAGTTTCTCTGAAAGCTTCTTTCCAGACTTCATCTGAGGATATTTCCTTTTTCACCATAGCCCTCTATGGTCTTCCAAATATCACTTTGCCAATTCCACAAGAACTGTCTTAGCGAAAGGCTTCTTGAGGGAAAAGCTGTAACTCTGTGAGATGATTTCACAGAACACAAAGAAGTTTCTCAGAAAGCTTCTTTCTCTTTGTTTTCGGAGGATATTTCCTTTGGCCCTATAGTCTTCAAAGGGATCCGAAATATCTGTTCTCAGATTCCACAGAAATAAGGCTAGCAAAGAGATCCACGAAATACAGATGTAACTCCGTGAGTGCAAGTCACACATCACAGAGCAGTTTCTCAGAAAGCTTCTTACCAGATTTCATCTGAGTATATATCCTTTTTAACCGTAGCCCTCTATGTTCTTCCAAATATCACTTTGTCAATTCCAAAAGAACTGCCTTACCGAAAGGCTTCTTGAAGGGAAAGCTGTAACTCTGTGAGATGATTTCACAGAACACAAGGAAGTTTCTCAGAAAGCTTCTTTCTCTTTGTAATCGGAGGATATTTCCTTTGGCCCTATAGTCTTCAAAGGGATCCGAAATATCTGTTCTCAGATTCCACAGAAATAAGGCTAGCAAAGAGATCCACGAAATACAGATGTAACTCTGTGAGTGGAACTCACACATCACAGAGCAGTTTCTCAGAAAATTTCTTTCCAGATTTCATCTGAGGATATTTCCTTTTTCACCATAGCCCTCTACGGGCTTCCAAATATCACTGTGCGAATTCCACAAGAACTGTCTTAGGGAAAGGCTTCTTGAGGTGAAAGCTGTAACTCTGTGAGATGATTTCACAGAACACAAAGAAGTTTCTCAGAAAGCTTCTTTCTCTTTGTTATCAAAGGATATTTCCTTTGGCCCTATAGTCTTCAAAGGGATCTGAAATATCTGTTCTCAGATTCCACAGAAATAAGGCTAGCAAAGAGATCCACGAAATACAGATGTAACTCTGTGAGTGCAAGTGACACATCACAGAGCAGTTTCTCAGAAAGCTTCTTTCCAGATTTCATCTGAGGATATTTCCTTTTCACCATAGCCCTCTATGGGCTTCCAAATATCACTTTGCCAATTCCACAAAAACTGTCTTAGCGAAAGGCTTCTTGAGGGGAAAGCTGTAACTCTGTGAGATGATTTCACAGAACACAAAGAAGTTTCTCAGAAAGCTTCTTTCTCTTTGTTATCGGAGGATATTTCCTTTGGCCCTATAATCTTCAAAGTTATCCGAAATATCTGTTCTCAGATTCCACAGAAATAAGGCTATCGAAGAGATTCACGAAATACAGATGTAACCCTGTGAATGCAAGTCACACATCACAGAGCAGTTTCTCAGAAAGCTTCTTTCGAGATTTCATCTGGGGATATTTCCTTTTTCACCATAGCCCTCTATTGGCTTCCTAATATCACTTTGCCAATTAAACAAGAACTGTCTTAGCCAAAGGCGTCTTGAGGGGAAAACTGTAACTCTGTGAGATGATTTCACAGAACACAAAGAAGTTTCTCAGAAAGCTTATTTCTCTTTGTTATCGGAGGATATTTCCTTTGGCCCTATAGTCTTCAAAGGGATCCGAAATATCTGTTCTCGGATTCCACAGAAATAAGGCTAGCACAGAGATCCACGAAACACAGATATAACTCTGTGAGTGGAAGTCACACATCACAGAGCAGTTTCTCAGAAAGCTTCTTTCCAGATATCATCTGAGGATATTTCCTTTTTCACCATAGCCCTCTATGGGCTTCCAAATATCACTTCGCCAATACCACAAGAACTGCCTAAGCGAAAGTCTTCTTGAGGGGAAAGCTGTAACTCTGTGAGATGATTTCACAGAACACAGAGAAGTTTCTCAGAAAGCTTCTTTCTCTTTGTTTTCTGAAGATATTTTTTTGGCCCTATAGTCTTCAAAGGGATCCGATATATCTGTTCTCAGATTCCACAGAAATAAGGCTAGCAAAGAGATCCACGAAATACAGATGTAACTCTGTGAGTGCAAGTCACACATCAGAGTGCAATTTCTCAGAAAGCTTCTTTCCAGATTTCATCTGAGGATATTTCCTTTTTCACCATAGCCCTCTAAGGGTTTCCAAATATCACTTTGCCAATTCCACAAGAAGTGCCTTACCGAAAGGCTTCTTGAAGCGAAAGCTGTAACTTTGTGAGATGATTTCAAAGAACACAAAGAAGTTTCTCAGAAAGCTTCTTTCTCTTTGTTATCGGAGGATATTTCCTTTGGCCCTATAGTCTTCAAAGGGATCCGAAATATCTGTTCTCAGATTCCACAGAAATAAGGCTAGCAAAGAGATCCACGAAATACAGATGTAACTCTGTGAGTGCAAGTGAAACATCACAGAGCAGATTCTCAGAAAGCTTCTTTCCTGATTTCATCTGAGGATATTTCCTTTTTCACCATAGCCCTCTACGGGCTTCCAAATATCACTGTGCGAATTCCACAAGAACTGTCTTAGCGAAAGGCTTCTTAAGAGAAAGCTGTAACTCTGTGAGATGATTTCACAGAACACAAAGAAGTTTCTCAGAAACCTTCTTTCTCTTTGTAATCGGA
Source organism: Macaca mulatta (assembly GCF_049350105.2). NCBI lineage: Eukaryota > Metazoa > Chordata > Mammalia > Primates > Cercopithecidae > Macaca > Macaca mulatta. Next base: position 73,007,265 of record NC_133407.1, on the reverse strand, counting down.
GGATATTTCCTTTGGCCCTATAGTCTTCAAAGGGATCCGAAATATCTGTTCTCAGATTCCACAGAAATAAGGCTAGCAAAGAGATCCACGAAATAAAGATGTAACTCTGTGAGGGCAAGTCACACATCACAGAGCAGTTTCTCAGAAAGCTTCTTTCCAGATTTCATCTGAGGATATTTCCTTTTTCACCATAGCCCTCTATGGGCTTCCAAATATCACTTTGCCAATTCCACAAGAACTGTCTTAGCGAAAGTCTTCTTGAGGGGAAAGCTGTAACTCTGTGTGATGATTTCAGAGAACACAAAGAAGTTTCTCAGAAAGCTTCTTTCTCTTTGTTTTCGGAGGATATTTCCTTTGGCTCTATAGTCTTGAAAGGGATCCGAAATATCTGTTCTCAGATTCCACAGAAATAAGGCTCGCAAAGAGATCACGAAATACAGATGTAACTCCGTGAGTGCAAGTCACACATCACAGAGCAGTTTCTCAGAAAGCTTCTTACCAGATTTCATCTGAGTATATATCCTTTTTAACCATAGCCCTCTATGGGCTTCCAAATATCACTTTGTCAATTCCACAAGAACTGACTTACCGAAAGGCTTCTTGAAGGGAAAGCTGTAACTCTGTGAGATGATTTCACAGAACACAAAGAAGTTTCTTAGAAAGCTTCTTTCTCTTTGTTATCGGAAGATATTTCCTTTGGCCCTCTAATCTTCAAAGGGATCCGAAATATCTGTTCTCACATTCCACAGAAATAAGGATAGCAAAGAGATTCACGAAATACAGATGTAACCCAGTGAGTGCAAGTCAAACATCACAGAGCAGTTTCTCAGAAAGCTTCTTTCGAGATTTCATCTGGGGATATTTCCTTTTTCACCATAGCCCTCTATGGGCTTCCAAATATCACTTTGCCAATTAAACAAGAACTGTCTTAGCCAAAGGCTTCTTGAGGGGAAAACTGTAACTCTGTGAGATGATTTCACAGAACACAAAGAAGTTTCTCAGAAAGCTTGTTTCTCTTTGTTATCAGAGGACATTTCCTTTGGCCCTATAGTCTTCAAAGGGATCCGAAATATCTGTTCTCAGATTCCACAGAAATAAGGCTAGCAAAGAGATCCACGAAATACAGATGTAACTCCGTGAGTGCAAGTCACACATCACAGAGCAGTTTCTCGGAAAGCTTCTCACCAGATTTCATCTGAGTATATATCCTTTTTAACCATAGCCCTCTATGGGCTTCCAAATATCACTTTGTCAATTCCACAAGAACTGCCTTACCGAAAGGCTTCTTGAAGGGAAAGCTGTAACTCTGTGAGATGATTTCACAGAACACAAAGAAGTTTCTCAGAAAGCTTCTTTCTCTTTGTAATCGGGGGATATTTCCTTTGGCCCTAGAGTCTTCAAAGGGATCCGAAATATCTGTTCTCAGATTCCACAAAAATACGGCTAGCAATGAGATCCACGAAATACAGATGTAACTCTGTGAGTGGAACTCACACATCACAGAGCAGTTTCTCAGAAAGCTTCTTTCAAGATTTCACCTGAGGATATTTCCTTTTTCACCATAGCCCTCTATGGGCTTCCAAATATCACTGTGCGAATTCCACAAGAATTGTCTTAGGGAAAGGCTTCTTGAGGTGAAATCTGTAACTCTGTGAGATGATTTCACAGAACACAAAGAAGTTTCTCAGAAAGCTTCTTTCTCTTTGTTATCGGAGGATATTTCCTTTGGCCCTATAGTCTTCAAAGGGATCAGAAATATGTCTTCTCAGATTCCACAGAAATAAGGCTAGCAAAGAGATCCACGAAATACAGATGTAACTCTGTGAGTGCAAGTCACACATCACAGAGCAGTTTCTCAGAAAGCTTCTTACCAGATTTCATCTGAGGATATTTCCTTTTTCACCATAGCCCTCTATGGTCTTCCAAATATCACTTTGTCAATTCCACAAGAACTGCCTTACCGAAAGGCTTCTTGAAGGGAAAGCTGTAACTCTGTGAGATGATTTCACAGAACACAAAGAAGTTTCTCAGAAAGCTTCTTTCTCTTTGTTATCGGAGGATATTTCCTTTGGCCCTATAGTCTTCAAAGGGATCCGAAATATCTGTTCTCAGATTCCACAGAAATAAGGCTAGCAAAGAGATCCACGAAATACAGATATAACTCTTAGAGTGCAAGTGACACATCACAGAGCAGATTCTCAGAAAGCTTCTTTCCAGATTTCATCTGAGGATATTTCCTTTTTCACCGTAGCACTCTATGGGCTTCCAAATATCACTTTGCCAATTCCACAAGAACTGTCTTAGTGAAAGGCTTCTTGAGGGGAAAGCTGTAACTCTGTGAGATGATTTCACAGAACACAAAGAAGTTTCTCAGAAAGCTTCTTTCTCTTTGTTATCGGAGGGTTTTTCCTTTGGCCCTATAGTCTTCAAAGGGATCCGAAATATCTGTTCTCAGATTCCACAGAAATAAGGCTAGCAAAGAGATCCACGAAATACAGATGTAACTCTGTGAGTGGAAGTCACACATCACAGAGCAGTTTCTCAGAAAGCCTCTTTCCAGATTTCATCTGAGGATATTTCCTTTTTCACCATAGCCCTCTTCGGGCTTCCAAATATCACTTTGCCAATTCCACAAGAACTGCCTTACCGAAAGGCTTCTTGAGGGGAAAGCTGTAACTCTGTGAGATGATTGCACAGAACACAAAGAAGTTTCTCAGAAAGCTTCTTTCTCTTTGTTTTGGGAGGATATCTCCATTGGCCCTATAGTCTTCAAAGGGATCCGAATTATCTTTTCTCAGATTTCACAGAAATAAGGCTAGCAAAGAGAACCACGAAATGTACATGTAACTCCGTGAGCGGAAGTCACACATCACAGAGCAGTTTCTCAGAAAGCTTCTTACCAGATTTCATCTGAGTATATTTCCTTTTAAACCATGGCCATCTATGGGCTTCCAAATATCACTTTGCCAATTCCACAAAAACTGTCTTAGCGAAAGGCTTCTTGAGGGGAAAGCTGTAACTCTGTGAGATGATTTCACAGAACACAAAGAAGTTTCTCAGAAAGCTTCTTTCTCTTTGTTATCGGAGGATATTTCCTTTGGCCATATAATCTTCAAAGTTATCCGAAATATCTGTTCTCAGATTCCACAGAAATAAGGCTAGCAAAGAGATTCACGAAATACAGATGTAACCCTGTGAGTGCAAGTCACACATCACAGAGCAGTTTCTCAGAAAGCTTCTTTCGAGATTTCATCTGGGGATATTTCCTTTTTCACCATAGCCCTCTATGGGCTTCCAAATATCACTTTGCCAATTAAACAAGAACTGTCTTAGCCAAAGGCTTCTTGAGGGGAAAACTGCAACTCTGTGAGATGATTTCACAGAACACAAAGAAGTTTCTCAGAAAGCTTATTTCTCTTTGTTATCGGAGGATATTTCCTTTGGCCCTATAGTCTTCAAAGGGATCCGAAATATCTGTTCTCGGATTCCACAGAAATAAGGCTAGCAAAGAGATCCACGAAATACAGATATAACTCTGTGAGTGGAAGTCACACATCACAGAGCAGTTTCTCAGAAAGCTTCTTTCCAGATATCATCTGGGGATATTTCCTTTTTCACCATAGCCCTCTATGGGCTTCCAAATATCACTTTGCCAATTCCACAAAACTGCCTAAGCGAAAGGCTTCTTGAGGGGAAAGCTGTAACTCTGTGAGATGATTTCACAGAACACAAAGAAGTTTCTCAGAAAGCTTCTTTCTCTTTGTTATCAGAGGATATTTCCTTTGGCCCTATAGTCTTCAAAGGGATCCGAAATATCTGTTCTCAGATTCCACAGAAATAAGGGCAGCAAAGAGATCCACGAAATACAGATGTAACTCTGTGAGTGCAAGTGAAACCTTACAGAGCAGATTCTTAGAAAGCTTCTTTCCAGATTTCATCTGAGGATATTTCCTTTTTCACCATAGCCCTCTATGGGCTTCCAAATATCACTGTGCGAATTCCACATGAACTGTCTTAGCGAAAGGCTTCTTAAGGGAAAGCTCTAACTCTGTGAGATGATTTCACAGAACACAAAGAAGTTTCTCAGAAAGCTTCTTTCTGTTTGTTATCGGAGGATATTTCCTTTGGCCCTATAGTCTTCAAAGGGATCCGAAATATCTGTTCTCAGATTCCAAAGAAATAAGGCTAGAAAAGAGATCCACGAAATACAGATGTAACTCTGTGAGGGCAAGTCACACATCACAGAGCAGTTTCTCAGAAAGCTTCTTACCAGATTTCATCTGAGTATATATCCTTTTTAACCATAGCCCTCTACGGGCTTCCAAATATCACTTTGTCAATTCCACAAGAAATGACTTACCGAAAGGCTTCTTGAAGGGAAAGCTGTAACTCTGTGAGATGATTTCACAGAACACAAAGAAGTTTCTCAGAAAGCTTCTTTCTCTTTGTAATCGGAGGATATTTCCTTTGGCCCTATAGTCTTCAAAGGGATCCGAAATACCTGTTCTCAGATTCCACAGAAATAAGGCTAGCAAAGAGATCCACGAAATACAGATGTAACTCTGTGAGTGGAACTCACACATCACAGAGCAGTTTCTCAGAAAGCTTCTTTCCAGATTTCACCTGAGGATATTTCCTTTTTCACCATAGCCCTCTATGGGCTTCCAAATATCACTGTGCGAATTACACAAGAACTGTTAGGGAGAGGCTTCTTGAGTTGAAAGCTGTAACTCTGTGAGATGATTTCACAGAACACAAAGAAGTTTCTCAGAAAGCTTCTTTCTCTTTGTTATCGGAAGATATTTCCTTTGGCCCTATAATCTTCAAAGGGATCCGAAATATCTGTTCTCAGATTCCACAGAAATAAGGATAGCAAAGAGATTCACAAAATACAGATGTAACCCAGTGAGTGCAAGTCACACATCACAGAGCAGTTTCTCAGAAAGCTTCTTTTCAGATATCATCTGAGGATATTTCCTTTTTCACCATAGCCCTCTATGGGCTTCCAAATATCACTTTGCCAATACCACAAGAACTGCCTAAGCGAAAGTCTTCTTGAGGGGAAAGCTGTAACTCTGTGAGATGATTTCACAGAACACAGAGAAGTTTCTCAGAAAGCTTCTTTCTCTTTGTTATCGGAGGATATTTCCTTTGGCCCTATAGTCTTCAAAGGGATCCGAAATATCTGTTCTCAGATTCCACAGAAATAAGGGTAGCAAAGAGATCCACGAAATACAGATGTAACTCTGTGAGTGCAAGTGAAACATCACAGAGCAGATTCTCAGAAAGCTTCTTTCCAGATTTCATCTGAGGATATTTCCTTTTTCACCATAGCCCTCTATGGGCTTCCAAATATCACTGTGCGAATTCCACAAGAACTGTCTTAGCGAAAGGCTTCTTAAGGGAAAGCTGTAACTCTGTGAGATGATTTCACAGAACACAAAGAAGTTTCTCAGAAAGCTTCTTTCTCTTTGTTATCGGAGGATATTTACTTTGGCCCTATAGTCTTCAAAGGGATCCGAAATATCTGTTCTCAGATTCCACACAAATAAGGCTAGCAAAGAGATCCACGAAATACAGATGTAATTCTGTGAGGGCAAGTCACACATCACAGAGCCGTTTCTCAGAAAACTTCGTTCCAGATTTCATCTGCGGATATTTCCTTTTTCACCATAGCCCTCTATGGGCTTCCAAATATCACTTTGCCAATTCCACGAGAACGGTCTTAGCGAAAGTCTTCTTGAGGGGAAAGCTGTAACTCTGTGAGATGATTTCACAGAACACAAAGAAGTTTCTCAGAAAGCTTCTTTCTCTTTGTTATCGGAGGATATTTACTTTGGCCCTATAGTCTTCAAAGGGATCCGAAATATCTGTTCTCAGATTCCACAGAAATAAGGCTAGCAAAGAGATCCACGAAATACAGATGTAATTCTGTGAGTGCAAGTCACACTTCATATAGCAGTTTCTCTGAAAGCTTCTTTCCAGACTTCATCTGAGGATATTTCCTTTTTCACCATAGCCCTCTATGGGCTTCCAAATATCACTTTGCCAATTCCACAAGAACTGTCTTAGCGAAAGGCTTCTTGAGGGAAAAGCTGTAACTCTGTGAGATGATTTCACAGAACACAAAGAAGTTTCTCAGAAAGCTTCTTTCTCTTTGTTTTCGGAGGATATTTCCTTTGGCCCTATAGTCTTCAAAGGGATCCGAAATATCTGTTCTCAGATTCCACAGAAATAAGGCTAGCAAAGAGATCCACGAAATACAGATGTAACTCCGTGAGTGCAAGCTACACATCACAGAGCAGTTTCTCAGAAAGCTTCTTACCAGATTTCATCTGAGTATATATCCTTTTTAACCGTAGCCCTCTATGTTCTTCCAAATATCACTTTGTCAATTCCAAAAGAACTGCCTTACCGAAAGGCTTCTTGAAGGGAAAGCTGTAACTCTGTGAGATGATTTCACAGAACACAAGGAAGTTTCTCAGAAAGCTTCTTTCTCTTTGTAATCGGAGGATATTTCCTTTGGCCCTATAGTCTTCAAAGGGATCCGAAATATCTGTTCTCCGATTCCACAGAAATAAGGCTAGCAAAGAGATCCACGAAATACAGATGTAACTCTGTGAGTGGAACTCACACATCACAGAGCAGTTTCTCAGAAAGTTTCTTTCCAGATTTCATCTGAGGATATTTCCTTTTTCACCATAGCCCTCTACGGGCTTCCAAATATCACTGTGCGAATTCCACAAGAACTGTCTTAGGGAAAGGCTTCTTGAGGTGAAAGCTGTAACTCTGTGAGATGATTTCACAGAACACAAAGAAGTTTCTCAGAAAGCTTCTTTCTCTTTGTTATCAAAGGATATTTCCTTTGGCCCTATAGTCTTCAAAGGGATCTGAAATATCTGTTCTCATATTCCACAGAAATAAGGCTAGCAAAGAGATCCACGAAATACAGATGTAACTCTGTGAGTGCAAGTGACACATCACAGAGCAGTTTCTCAGAAAGCTTCTTTCCAGATTTCATCTGAGGATATTTCGTTTTCACCATAGCCCTCTATGGGCTTCCAAATATCACTTTGCCAATTCCACAAAAACTGTCTTAGCGAAAGGCTTCTTGAGGGGAAAGCTGTAACTCTGTGAGATGATTTCACAGAACACAAAGAAGTTTCTCAGAAAGCTTCTTTCTCTTTGTTATCGGAGGATATTTCCTTTGGCCCTATAATCTTCAAAGTTATCCGAAATATCTGTTCTCAGATTCCACAGAAATAAGGCTATCGAAGAGATTCACGAAATACAGATGTAACCCTGTGAGTGCAAGTCACACATCACAGAGCAGTTTCTCAGAAAGCTTCTTTCGAGATTTCATCTGGGGATATTTCCTTTTTCACCATAGCCCTCTATGGGCTTCCAAATATCACTTTGCCAATTAAACAAGAACTGTCTTAGCCAAAGGCGTCTTGAGGGGAAAACTGTAACTCTGTGAGATGATTTCACAGAACACAAAGAAGTTTCTCAGAAAGCTTATTTCTCTTTGTTATCGGAGGATATTTCCTTTGGCCCTATAGTCTACAAAGGGATCCGAAATATCTGTTCTCAGATTCCACAGAAATAAGGCTAGCACAGAGATCCACGAAACACAGATATAACTCTGTGAGTGGAAGTCACACATCACAGAGCAGTTTCTCAGAAAGCTTCTTTCCAGATATCATCTGAGGATATTTCCTTTTTCACCATAGCCCTCTATGGGCTTCCAAATATCACTTCGCCAATACCACAAGAACTGCCTAAGCGAAAGTCTTCTTGAGGGGAAAGCTGTAACTCTGTGAGATGATTTCACAGAACACAGAGAAGTTTCTCAGAAAGCTTCTTTCTCTTTGTTTTCTGAAGATATTTTTTTGGCCCTATAGTCTTCAAAGGGATCCGATATATCTGTTCTCAGATTCCACAGAAATAAGGCTAGCAAAGAGATCCACGAATTACAGATGTAACTCTGTGAGTGCAAGTCACACATCAGAGTGCAATTTCTCAGAAAGCTTCTTTCCAGATTTCATCTGAGGATATTTCCTTTTTCACCATAGCCCTCTAAGGGTTTCCAAATATCACTTTGCCAATTCCACAAGAAGTGCCTTACCGAAAGGCTTCTTGAAGCGAAAGCTGTAACTTTGTGAGATGATTTCAAAGAACACAAAGAAGTTTCTCAGAAAGCTTCTTTCTCTTTGTTATCGGAGGATATTTCCTTTGGCCCTATAGTCTTCAAAGGGATCCGAAATATCTGTTCTCAGATTCCACAGAAATAAGGCTAGCAAAGAGATCCACGAAATACAGATGTAACTCTGTGAGTGCAAGTGAAACATCACAGAGCAGATTCTCAGAAAGCTTCTTTCCAGATTTCATCTGAGGATATTTCCTTTTTCACCATAGCCCTCTACGGGCTTCCAAATATCACTGTGCGAATTCCACAAGAACTGTCTTAGCGAAAGGCTTCTTAAGAGAAAGCTGTAACTCTGTGAGATGATTTCACAGAACACAAAGAAGTTTCTCAGAAACCTTCTTTCTCTTTGTAATCGGAGGATATTTCCTTTGGCCCTATAGTCTTCAAAGGGATCCGAAATATCTGTTCTCAGATTCCACAGAAATAAGGCTAGCAAAGAGATCCACGAAATAAAGATGTAACTCTGTGAGGGCAAGTCACACATCACAGAGCAGTTTCTCAGAAAGCTTCTTTCCAGATTTCATCTGAGGATATTTCCTTTTTCACCATAGCCCTCTATGGGCTTCCAAATATCACTTTGCCAATTCCACAAGAACTGTCTTAGCGAAAGTCTTCTTGAGGGGAAAGCTGTAACTCTGTGTGATGATTTCAGAGAACACAAAGAAGTTTCTCAGAAAGCTTCTTTCTCTTTGTTTTCGGAGGATATTTCCTTTGGCTCTATAGTCTTGAAAGGGATCCGAAATATCTGTTCTCAGATTCCACAGAAATAAGGCTAGCAAAGAGATCACGAAATACAGATGTAACTCCGTGAGTGCAAGTCACACATCACAGAGCAGTTTCTCAGAAAGCTTCTTAACAGATTTCATCTGAGTATATATCCTTTTTAACCATAGCCCTCTATGGGCTTCCAAATATCACTTTGTCAATTCCACAAGAACTGACTTACCGAAAGGCTTCTTGAAGGGAAAGCTGTAACTCTGTGAGATGATTTCACAGAACACAAAGAAGTTTCTCAGAAAGCTTCTTTCTCTTTGTTATCGGAAGATATTTCCTTTGGCCCTATAATCTTCAAAGGGATCCGAAATATCTGTTCTCAGATTCCACAGAAATAAGGATAGCAAAGAGATTCACGAAATACAGATGTAACCCAGTGAGTGCAAGTCACACATCACAGAGCAGTTTCTCAGAAAGCTTCTTTCGAGATTTCATCTGGGGATATTTCCTTTTTCACCATAGCCCTCTATGGGCTTCCAAATATCACTTTGCCAATTAAACAAGAACTGTCTTAGCCAAAGGCTTCTTGAGGGGAAAACTGTAACTCTGTTAGATGATTTCACAGAACACAAAGAAGTTTCTCAGAAAGCTTGTTTCTCTTTTTTATCAGAGGACATTTCCTTTGGCCCTATAGTCTTCAAAGGGATCCGAAATATCTGTTCTCAGATTCCACAGAAATAAGGCTAGCAAAGAGATCCACGAAATACAGATATAACTCTTAGAGTGCAAGTGACACATCACAGAGCAGATTCTCAGAAAGCTTCTTTCCAGATTTCATCTGAGGATATTTCCTTTTTCACCATAGCACTCTATGGGCTTCCAAATATCACTTTGCCAATTCCACAAGAACTGTCTTAGTGAAAGGCTTCTTGAGGGGAAAGCTGTAACTCTGTGAGATGATTTCCCAGAACACAAAGAAGTTTCTCAGAAAGCTTCTTTCTCTTTGTTATCGGAGGGTTTTTCCTTTGGCCCTATAGTCTTCAAAGGGATCCGAAATATCTGTTCTCAGATTCCACAGAAATAAGGCTAGCAAAGAGATCCACGAAATACAGATGTAACTCTGTGAGTGGAAGTCACACATCACAGAGCAGTTTCTCAGAAAGCCTCTTTCCAGATTTCATCTGAGGATATTTCCTTTTTCACCATAGCCCTCTTCGGGCTTCCAAATATCACTTTTCCAATTCCACAAGAACTGCCTTACCGAAAGGCTTCTTGAGGGGAAAGCTGTAACTCTGTGAGATGATTGCACAGAACACAAAGAAGTTTCTCAGAAAGCTTCTTTCTCTTTGTTATCGGAGGATATTTCCATTGGCCCTATAGTCTTCAAAGGGATCCGAAATATCTGTTCTCAGATTCCACAGAAATAAGGCTAGCAAAGAGAACCACGAAATATACATGTAACTCCGTGAGCGGAAGTCACACATCACAGAGCAGTTTCTCAGAAAGCTTCTTACCAGATTTCATCTGAGTATATTTCCTTTTTAACCATGGCCATCTATGGGCTTCCAAATATCACTTTGCCAATTCCACAAAAACTGTCTTAGCGAAAGGCTTCTTGAGGGGAAAGCTGTAACTCTGTGAGATGATTTCACAGAACACAAAGAAGTTTCTCAGAAAGCTTCTTTCTCTTTGTTATCGGAGGATATTTCCTTTGGCCCTATAATCTTCAAAGTTATCCGAAATATCTGTTCTCAGATTCCACAGAAATAAGGCTAGCAAAGAGATTCACGAAATACAGATGTAACCCTGTGAGTGCAAGTCACACATCACAGAGCAGTTTCTCAGAAAGCTTCTTTCGAGATTTCATCTGGGGATATTTCCTTTTTCACGATAGCCCTCTATGGGCTTCCAAAAATCACTTTGCCAATTAAACAAGAACTGTCTTAGCCAAATGCTTCTTGAGGGGAAAACTGTAACTCTGTGAGATGATTTCACAGAACACAAAGAAGTTTCTCAGAAAGCTTATTTCTCTTTGTTATCGGAGGATATTTCCTTTGGCCCTATAGTCTTCAAAGGGATCCGAAATATCTGTTCTCGGATTCCACAGAAATAAGGCTAGCAAAGAGATCCACGAAATACAGATATAACTCTGTGAGTGGAAGTCACACATCACAGAGCAGTTTCTCAGAAAGCTTCTTTCCAGATATCATCTGGGGATATTTCCTTTTTCACCATAGCCCTCTATGGGCTTCCAAATATCACTTTGCCAATTCCACAAAACTGCCTAAGCGAAAGGCTTCTTGAGGGGAAAGCTGTAACTCTGTGAGATGATTTCACAGAACACAAAGAAGTTTCTCAGAAAGCTTCTTTCTCTTTGTTTTCGGAAGATATTTTTTTGGCCCTATAGTCTTCAAAGGGATCCGATATATCTGTTCTCAGATTCCACCGAAATAAGGCTAGCAAAGAGATCCACGAAATACAGATGTAACTCTGTGAGTGCAAGTCACACATCAGAGTGCAGTTTCTCAGAAAGCTTCTTTCCAGATTTCATCTGAGGATATTTCCTTTTTCACCATAGCCCTCTAAGGGCTTCCAAATATCGCTTTGCCAATTCCACAAGAACTGCCTTACCGAAAGGCTTCTTGAAGGGAAAGCTGTAACTTTGTGAGATGATTTCACAGAACACAAAGAAGTTTCTCAGAAAGCTTCTTTCTCTTTGTTATCGGAGGATATTTCCTTTGGCCCTATAGTCTTCAAAGGGATCCGAAATATCTGTTCTCAGATTCCACAGAAATAAGGGTAGCAAAGAGATCCACGAAATACAGATGTAACTCTGTGAGTGCAAGTGAAACCTTACAGAGCAGATTCTTAGAAAGCTTCTTTCCAGATTTCATCTGAGGATATTTCCTTTTTCACCATAGCCCTCTATGGGCTTCCAAATATCACTGTGCGAATTCCACATGAACTGTCTTAGCGAAAGGCTTCTTAAGGGAAAGCTCTAACTCAGTGAGATGATTTCACAGAACACAAAGAAGTTTCTCAGAAAGCTTCTTTCTGTTTGTTATCGGAGGATATTTCCTTTGGCCCTATAGTCTTCAAAGGGATCCGAAATATCTGTTCTCAGATTCCAAAGAAATAAGGCTAGAAAAGAGATCCACGAAATACAGATGTAACTCTGTGAGGGCAAGTCACACATCACAGAGCAGTTTCTCAGAAAGCTTCTTACCAGATTTCATCTGAGTATATATCCTTTTTAACCATAGCCCTCTACGGGCTTCCAAATATCACTTTGTCAATTCCACAAGAAATGACTTACCGAAAGGCTTCTTGAAGGGAAAGCTGTAACTCTGTGAGATGATTTCACAGAACACAAAGAAGTTTCTCAGAAAGCTTCTTTCTCTTTGTAATCGGAGGATATTTCCTTTGGCCCTATAGTCTTCAAAGGGATCCGAAATACCTGTTCTCAGATTCCACAGAAATAAGGCTAGCAAAGAGATCCACGAAATACAGATGTAACTCTGTGAGTGGAACTCACACATCACAGAGCAGTTTCTCAGAAAGCTTCTTTCCAGATTTCACCTGAGGATATTTCCTTTTTCACCATAGCCCTCTATGGGCTTCCAAATATCACTGTGCGAATTCCACAAGAACTGTTAGGGAGAGGCTTCTTGAGTTGAAAGCTGTAACTCTGTGAGATGATTTCACAGAACACAAAGAAGTTTCTCAGAAAGCTTCTTTCTCTTTGTTATCGGAAGATATTTCCTTTGGCCCTATAATCTTCAAAGGGATCCGAAATATCTGTTCTCAGATTCCACAGAAATAAGGATAGCAAAGAGATTCACGAAATACAGATGTAACCCAGTGAGTGCAAGTCACACATCACAGAGCAGTTTCTCAGAAAGCTTCTTTTCAGATATCATCTGAGGATATTTCCTTTTTCACCATAGCCCTCTATGGGCTTCCAAATATCACTTTGCCAATACCACAAGAACTGCCTAAGCGAAAGTCTTCTTGAGGGGAAAGCTGTAACTCTGTGAGATGATTTCACAGAACACAGAGAAGTTTCTCAGAAAGCTTCTTTCTCTTTGTTATCGGAGGATATTTCCTTTGGCCCTATAGTCTTCAAAGGGATCCGAAATATCTGTTCTCAGATTCCACAGAAATAAGGGTAGCAAAGAGATCCACGAAATACAGATGTAACTCTGTGAGTGCAAGTGAAACATCACAGAGCAGATTCTCAGAAAGCTTCTTTCCAGATTTCATCTGAGGATATTTCCTTTTTCACCATAGCCCTCTATGGGCTTCCAAATATCACTGTGCGAATTCCACAAGAACTGTCTTAGCGAAAGGCTTCTTAAGGGAAAGCTGTAACTCTGTGAGATGATTTCACAGAACACAAAGAAGTTTCTCAGAAAGCTTCTTTCTCTTTGTTATCGGAGGATATTTACTTTGGCCCTATAGTCTTCAAAGGGATCCGAAATATCTGTTCTCAGATTCCACACAAATAAGGCTAGCAAAGAGATCCACGAAATACAGATGTAATTCTCTGAGGGCAAGTCACACATCACAGAGCCGTTTCTCAGAAAGCTTCGTTCCAGATTTCATCTGCGGATATTTCCTTTTTCACCATAGCCCTCTATGGGCTACCAAATATCACTTTGCCAATTCCACGAGAACGGTCTTAGCGAAAGTCTTCTTGAGGGGAAAGCTGTAACTCTGTGAGATGATTTCACAGAACACAAAGAAGTTTCTCAGAAAGCTTCTTTCTCTTTGTTATCGGAGGATATTTACTTTGGCCCTATAGTCTTCAAAGGGATCCGAAATATCTGTTCTCAGATTCCACAGAAATAAGGCTAGCAAAGAGATCCACGAAATACAGATGTAATTCTGTGAGTGCAAGTCACACTTCATATAGCAGTTTCTCTGAAAGCTTCTTTCCAGACTTCATCTGAGGATATTTCCTTTTTCACCATAGCCCTCTATGGGCTTCCAAATATCACTTTGCCAATTCCACAAGAACTGTCTTAGCGAAAGGCTTCTTGAGGGAAAAGCTGTAACTCTGTGAGATGATTTCACAGAACACAAAGAAGTTTCTCAGAAAGCTTCTTTCTCTTTGTTTTCGGAGGATATTTCCTTTGGCCCTATAGTCTTCAAAGGGATCCGAAATATCTGTTCTCAGATTCCACAGAAATAAGGCTAGCAAGGAGATCCACGAAATACAGATGTAACTCCGTGAGTGCAAGTCACACATCACAGAGCAGTTTCTCAGAAAGCTTCTTACCAGATTTCATCTGAGTATATATCCTTTTTAACCGTAGCCCTCTATGTTCTTCCAAATATCACTTTGTCAATTCCAAAAGAACTGCCTTACCGAAAGGCTTCTTGAAGGGAAAGCTGTAACTCTGTGAGATGATTTCACAGAACACAAGGAAGTTTCTCAGAAAGCTTCTTTCTCTTTGTAATCGGAGGATATTTCCTTTGGCCCTATAGTCTTCAAAGGGATCCGAAATATCTGTTCTCCGATTCCACAGAAATAAGGCTAGCAAAGAGATCCACGAAATACAGATGTAACTCTGTGAGTGGAACTCACACATCACAGAGCAGTTTCTCAGAAAGTTTCTTTCCAGATTTCATCTGAGGATATTTCCTTTTTCACCATAGCCCTCTACGGGCTTCCAAATATCACTGTGCGAATTCCACAAGAACTGTCTTAGGGAAAGGCTTCTTGAGGTGAAAGCTGTAACTCTGTGAGATGATTTCACAGAACACAAAGAAGTTTCTCAGAAAGCTTCTTTCTCTTTGTTATCAAAGGATATTTCCTTTGGCCCTATAGTCTTCAAAGGGATCTGAAATATCTGTTCTCATATTCCACAGAAATAAGGCTAGCAAAGAGATCCACGAAATACAGATGTAACTCTGTGAGTGCAAGTGACACATCACAGAGCAGTTTCTCAGAAAGCTTCTTTCCAGATTTCATCTGAGGATATTTCCTTTTCACCATAGCCCTCTATGGGCTTCCAAATATCACTTTGCCAATTCCACAAAAACTGTCTTAGCGAAAGGCTTCTTGAGGGGAAAGCTGTAACTCTGTGAGATGATTTCACAGAACACAAAGAAGTTTCTCAGAAAGCTTCTTTCTCTTTGTTATCGGAGGATATTTCCTTTGGCCCTATAATCTTCTAAGTTATCCGAAATATCTGTTCTCAGATTCCACAGAAATAAGGCTATCGAAGAGATTCACGAAATACAGATGTAACCCTGTGAGTGCAAGTCACACATCACAGAGCAGTTTCTCAGAAAGCTTCTTTCGAGATTTCATCTGGGGATATTTCCTTTTTCACCATAGCCCTCTATGGGCTTCCAAATATCACTTTGCCAATTAAACAAGAACTGTCTTAGCCAAAGGCGTCTTGAGGGGAAAACTGTAACTCTGTGAGATGATTTCACAGAACACAAAGAAGTTTCTCAGAAAGCTTCTTTCTCTTTGTTATCGGAGGATATTTCCTTTGGCCCTATAGTCTTCAAAGGGATCCGAAATATCTGTTCTCGGATTCCACAGAAATAAGGCTAGCACAGAGATCCACGAAACACAGATATAACTCTGTGAGTGGAAGTCACACATCACAGAGCAGTTTCTCAGAAAGCTTCTTTCCAGATATCATCTGAGGATATTTCCTTTTTCACCATAGCCCTCTATGGGCTTCCAAATATCACTTCGCCAATACCACAAGAACTGCCTAAGCGAAAGTCTTCTTGAGGGGAAAGCTGTAACTCTGTGAGATGATTTCACAGAACACAGAGAAGTTTCTCAAAAAGCTTCTTTCTCTTTGTTTTCTGAAGATATTTTTTTGGCCCTATAGTCTTCAAAGGGATCCGATATATCTGTTCTCAGATTCCACAGAAATAAGGTTAGCAAAGAGATCCACGAATTACAGATGTAACTCTGTGAGTGCAAGTCACACATAAGAGTGCAATTTCTCAGAAAGCTTCTTTCCAGATTTCATCTGAGGATATTTCCTTTTTCACCATAGCCCTCTAAGGGTTTCCAAATATCACTTTGCCAATTCCACAAGAAGTGCCTTACCGAAAGGCTTCTTGAAGCGAAAGCTGTAACTTTGTGAGATGATTTCAAAGAACACAAAGAAGTTTCTCAGAAAGCTTCTTTCTCTTTGTTATCGGAGGATATTTCCTTTGGCCCTATAGTCTTCAAAGGGATCCGAAATATCTGTTCTCAGATTCCACAGAAATAAGGCTAGCAAAGAGATCCACGAAATACAGATGTAACTCTGTGAGTGCAAGTGAAACATCACAGAGCAGATTCTCAGAAAGCTTCTTTCCAGATTTCATCTGAGGATATTTCCTTTTTCACCATAGCCCTCTACGGGCTTCCAAATATCACTGTGCGAATTCCACAGGAACTGTCTTAGCGAAAGGCTTCTTAAGAGAAAGCTGTAACTCTGTGAGATGATTTCACAGAACACAAAGAAGTTTCTCAGAAACCTTCTTTCTCTTTGTAATCGGAGGATATTTCCTTTGGCCCTATAGTCTTCAAAGGGATCCGAAATATCTGTTCTCAGATTCCACAGAAATAAGGCTAGCAAAGAGATCCACGAAATAAAGATGTAACTCTGTGAGGGCAAGTCACACATCACAGAGCAGTTTCTCAGAAAGCTTCTTTCCAGATTTCATCTGAGGATATTTCCTTTTTCACCATAGCCCTCTATGGGCTTCCAAATATCACTTTGCCAATTCCACAAGAACTGTCTTAGCGAAAGTCTTCTTGAGGGGAAAGCTGTAACTCTGTGTGATGATTTCAGAGAACACAAAGAAGTTTCTCAGAAAGCTTCTTTCTCTTTGTTTTCGGAGGATATTTCCTTTGGCTCTATAGTCTTCAAAGGGATCCGAAATATCTGTTCTCAGATTCCACAGAAATAAGGCTAGCAAAGAGATCACGAAATACAGATGTAACTCCGTGAGTGCAAGTCACACATCACAGAGCAGTTTCTCAGAAAGCTTCTTACCAGATTTCATCTGAGTATATATCCTTTTTAACCATAGCCCTCTATGGGTTTCCAAATATCACTTTGTCAATTCCACAAGAACTGACTTACCGAAAGGCTTCTTGAAGGGAAAGCTGTAACTCTGTGAGATGATTTCACAGAACACAAAGAAGTTTCTCAGAAAGCTTCTTTCTCTTTGTTATCGGAAGATAATTCCTTTGGCCCTATAATCTTCAAAGGGATCCGAAATATCTGTTCTCAGATTCCACAGAAATAAGGATAGCAAAGAGATTCACGAAATACAGATGTAACCCAGTGAGTGCAAGTCACACATCACAGAGCAGTTTCTCAGAAAGCTTCTTTCGAGATTTCATCTGGGGATATTTCCTTTTTCACCATAGCCCTCTATGGGCTTCCAAATATCACTTTGCCAATTAAACAAGAACTGTCTTAGCCAAAGGCTTCTTGAGGGGAAAACTGTAACTCTGTTAGATGATTTCACAGAACACAAAGAAGTTTCTCAGAAAGCTTGTTTCTCTTTTTTATCAGAGGACATTTCCTTTGGCCCTATAGTCTTCAAAGGGATCCGAAATATCTGTTCTCAGATTCCACAGAAATAAGGCTAGCAAAGAGATCCACGAAATACAGATATAACTCTTAGAGTGCAAGTGACACATCACAGAGCAGATTCTCAGAAAGCTTCTTTCCAGATTTCATCTGAGGATATTTCCTTTTTCACCATAGCACTCTATGGGCTTCCAAATATCACTTTGCCAATTCCACAAGAAATGACTTACCGAAAGGCTTCTTGAAGGGAAAGCTGTAACTCTGTGAGATGATTTCACAGAACACAAAGAAGTTTCTCAGAAAGCTTCTTTCTCTTTGTAATCGGAGGATATTTCCTTTGGCCCTATAGTCTTCAAAGGGATCCGAAATACCTGTTCTCAGATTCCACAGAAATAAGGCTAGCAAAGAGATCCACGAAATACAGATGTAACTCTGTGAGTGGAACTCACACATCACAGAGCAGTTTCTCAGAAAGCTTCTTTCCAGATTTCACCTGAGGATATTTCCTTTTTCACCATAGCCCTCTATGGGCTTCCAAATATCACTGTGCGAATTCCACAAGAACTGTTAGGGAGAGGCTTCTTGAGTTGAAAGCTGTAACTCTGTGAGATGATTTCACAGAACACAAAGAAGTTTCTCAGAAAGCTTCTTTCTCTTTGTTATCGGAAGATATTTCCTTTGGCCCTATAATCTTCAAAGGAATCCGAAATATCTGTTCTCAGATTCCACAGAAATAAGGATAGCAAAGAGATTCACGAAATACAGATGTAACCCAGTGAGTGCAAGTCACACATCACAGAGCAGTTTCTCAGAAAGCTTCTTTCGAGATTTCATCTGGGGATATTTCCTTTTTCACCATAGCCCTCTAAGGGCTTCCAAATATCACTTTGCCAATTAAACAAGAACTGTCTTAGCCAAAGGCTTCTTGAAGGGAAAGCTGTAACTCTGTGAGATGATTTCACAGAACACAAAGAAGTTTCTCAGAAAGCTTCTTTCTCTTTGTTATTGGAGGATATTTCCTTTGGCCCTATAGTCTTCAAAGGGATCCGAAATATCTGTTCTCAGATTCCACAGAAATAAGCCTAGCAGAGAGATCCACGAAATATAGATGTAACTCTGCGAGTGTAACTCACACATCACAGAGCAGTTTCTCAGAAAGCTTCTTTCTAGATTTCATCTGAGGATATTTCCTTTTTCACCATAGCCCTCTATGGGCTTCCAAATATCACTTTGCCAATTCCACAAGAACTGCCTTATCGAAAGGCTTCTTGAGGGGAAAGCTGTAACTCTGTGAGATGATTTCACAGAACACAAAGAAGTTTCTCAGAAAGCTTCTTTCTCTTTGTTTTCGGAAGATATTTTTTTGGCCCTATACTCTTCAAAGGGATCTGAAATATCTGTTCTCAGATTCCACAGAAATAAGGCTAGCCAAGAGATCCACGAAATACAGATGTAACACTGTGAGTGCAATTCACACATCACAGAGCAGTTTCTCACAAAGCTTCTTTCGAGATTTCATCTGAGGATATTTCCTTTTTCACCATAGCCCTCTATGGGTTTCCTAATATCACTTTGACAATTCCACAAGAACTGTTTTAGCGAAAGGCTTCTTGAGGGGAAAGCTGTAACTCTGTGAAATAATTTCACAGAACACAAAGAAGTTTCTCATAAAGCTTCTTTCTCTTTGTTATCGGAGGATAATTCCTTTGGCCCTATAGTCTTCAAAGGGATCCGAAATATCTGTTCTCAGATTCCACAGAAATAAGGCTAGCAAAGAGATCCACCAAATACAGATGTAACTCTGTGAGTGCAAGTCACACATCACACAGCAGTTTCTCAGAAAGCTTCTTTCCAGATTTCATCTGAGGATATTTCCTTTTTCACCATAGCCCTCTATAGGCTTCCAAATATCACTTTGCCAATTCCACAAGAACTGTCTTAGCGAAAGGCTTCTTGAGGGGAAAGCTGTAACTCTGTGAGATGATTTCACAGAACACAAAGAAGTTTCTCAGAAAGCTTCTTTCTCTTTGTTGTCGGAGGATATTTCCTTTGGCCCTATAGTCTTCTAAGGGATAAGAAATATCTCTTCTCAGGACCACAGAAATAAGGTTAGCAAAGAGATCCAAGAAATACAGATATAACTCTGTGAGTGGAAGTCACACATCACAGAGCAGTTTCTCAGAAAGCTTCTTTCCAGATTTCATCTGAGGATATTTCCTTTTTCACCATAGCCCTCTATAGGCTTCAAATATCACTTTGCCAATTCCACAAGAACTGCCTTACCGAAAGGCTTCTTGAAGAGAAAGCAGTAACTCTGTGAGATGATTTCGCAGAACACAAAGAAGTTTCTCAGAAATCTTCTTTCTCTTTGTTATCGGAGGATATTTCCTTTGGCCCTATAGTCTTCAAAGGGATCCGAAATATCTGTTCTCAGATTCCACAGAAATAAGGCTAGCAAAGAGATCCACGAAATACAGATGTAACTCTGTGAGTGGAAGTCACACATCACAGAGCAGTTTCTCAGAAAGCTTCTTTCCAGATTTCACCTGAGGATATTTCCTTTTTCACCATAGCCCTCTATGGGCTTTCAAATATCACTGTGCGAATTCCACAAGAACTGTCTTAGCGAAAGGCTTCTTGAGAGGAAAGCTGTAACTCTGTTAGATGATTTCAGAGAACACAAAGAAGTTTCTCAGAAAGCTTCTTTCTCTTTGTTATAGGAGGATATTTCCTTTGGCCCTATAGTCTTCAAAGGGATCCGAAATATCTGTTCTCAGATTCCACAGAAATAAGGCTAGCAAAGAGTCCCACGAAATACATATGTAACTCTGTGAGTGGAAGTCACACATCACACAGCAGTTTCTCAGAACGCTTCTTTAAAGATTTCATCTGAGTATATTTCCTTTTTCACCATAGCCCTCTATGGGCTTCAAAATATCACTTTGTCAATTCCACAAGAACTGCCTTGCCGAAAGGCTTCTTGAAGGGAAAGCTGTAACTCTGTGAGATGATTTCACAGAACACAAAGAAGTTTCTCAGAAAGCTTCTTTCTCTTTGCTATCGGAGGATATTTCCTTTGGCCCTGTAGTCTTCAAAGAGATCCGAAATATCTGTTCTCAGATTCCACAGAAATAAAGCTAGCAAAGAGATCCACTAAATACAGATGTAACTCTGTGAGTGGAAGTCACACATCACACAGCAGTGTCTCAGAAAGCTTCTTTCGAGATTTCATCTGAGGATATTTCCTTTTTCACCATAGCCCTCTAGGGGCTTCCAAATATCACTTTACAAATTCCACAAGAACTGCCTTAGCGAAAGGCTTCTTAAGGGGAAAACTGTAACTCTGTGAGATGATTTCACAGAACACAAAGAAGTTTCTCAGACAGCTTCTTTCTCTTTTTTTTCGGAGGATATTTCCTTTGGCCCTATAGTCTTCAAAGGGATCCGAAATATCTCTTCTCAGGTTCCACAGAAATAAGGCTAGCAAAGAGATCCAAGAAATACAGATATAACTCTGTGAGTGGAAGTCACACATCACTGAGCAGTTTCTCAGAAAGCTTCTTTCCAGATTTCATCTGAGGATATTTCCTTTTTCACCATAGCCCTCTTCGGGCTTCCAAATATCACTTTGCCAATTCCACAAGAACTGCCTTACCGAAAGGCTTCTTGAAGGGAAAGCTGTAACTGTGTGAGATGATTTCACAGAACACAAAGAAGTTTCTCAGAAATCTTCTTTCTCTTTGTTATCGGAGGATATTTCCTTGGGCCCTATAGTCTTCAAAGGGATCCGAGATATCTGTTCTCAGAATCCACAGAAATAAGGCTAGCAAAGAGATCCACGAAATACAGATGTAACTCTGTGAGTGCAAGTCACACTTCACAGAGCAGTTTCTCAGAAAGCTTCTTTCCAGATTTCATCTGAGGATATTTCCTTTTTCACCATAGGCCTCTATGGGCTTCCAAATATCACTTTGCCAATTCCACAAGAACTGTCTTAGCGAAAGGCTTCTTGAGGGGAAAGCTGTAACTCTGTGAGATGATTTCCCAGAACACAAAGAAGTTTCTCAGAAATCTTCTTTCTCTTTGTTATCGGAGGATATTTCCTTTGGCCCTATAATCTTAAAAGGGATCCGAAATATCTGTTCTCAGATTCCACAGAAATAAGGCTAGCAAAGAGATCCACGAAATACAGGTGTAACTCTGTGAGTGGAACTCACACATCACAGAGCAGTTTCTCAGAAAGTTTCTTTCCAGATTTCATCTGAGGATATTTCCTTTTCTCCATAGCCCTCTATGGGCTTCCAAATATCACCTTTCCAATTCCACAAGAACTGTCGTTGCGAAAGGCTCCTTGAGGGGAAAGCTGTAACTCTGTGAGATGATTTCCCAGAACACAAAGAAGTTTCTCAGAAAGCTTCTTTCTCTTTGTTATCGGAGGATATTTCCTTCGGCCCTATAGTCTTTAAAGGCATCCGAAATATCTGTTCTCAGATTCCACAGAAATAAGGCTAGCAAAGAGATCCACGAAATACAGATGTAACTCTGTGAGTGGAAGTCACACATCACAGAGCAGTTAATCAGAAAGCTTCTTTCCAGATTTCATTTGAGGATATTTCCTTTTTCACCATATCCCTCTAAGGGCTTCCAAATATCACTGTGCGAATTCCACAAGAACTGTTTTAGCGAAAGGCTTCTTGAGGGGAAAGCTGTAACTCTGTGAGATGATTTCAGAGAACACAAAGAAGTTTCTCAGAAAGCTTCTATGTCTTTGTTATCGGAGGATATTTCCTTTGGCCCTATAGTCTTCAAAGGGATCCGAAATATCTGTTCTCAGATTCCACAGAAATAAGGCTAGCAAAGAGATCCACGAAATACAGATGTAACACTGTGAGTGCAAGTCACACATCACAGAGCAGTTTCTCAGAAAGCTTCTTTCCAGATTTCATCTGAGGATATTTACTTTTTCACCATAGCCCTCTATGGGCTTCCAAATATCACTTTGCCAATTCCACAAGAACTGTCGTAGCGAAAGGCTTCTTGAGGGGAAATCTGTAACTCTGTGAGATGATTTCACAGAACACAAAGAAGTTTCTCAGAAAGCTTCTTTCTCTTTGTTAGCGGAGGATATTTCTTTGGCCCTATAGATTTCAAAGGGATCCGAAATATCTGTTCTCAGATTCCACAGAAATAAGGCTAGCAAAGAGATCCACGAAATACAGATGTAACTCTGTGAGTGCAAGTGACACATCACACAGCAGTTTCTCAGAAAGCTTCTTTCCAGATTTCATCTGAGGATATTTCCTTTTCACCATAGCCCTCTATGGGCTTCCAAATATCACTTTTCCAATTCCACAAGAACTGTCTTAGCGAAAGTCTTCTTGAGGGGAAAGCTTAACTCTGTGAGACGATTTCACAAAACACCAGGAAGTTTCTCAAAAAGCTTCTTTCTCTCTGTTAACCTAGGATATTTCCTTTGGCCCTATAGTCTTCAAAAGGATCCGAAATATCTGTTCTCAGATTCCACAGAAATAAGGCTAGCAAAGAGATCCACGAAATACAGATGTAACTCTGTGAGTGCAAGTCACACTTCACAGAGCAGTTTTTCAGAAAGCTTCTTTCCAGATTTCATCTGAGGATATTTCCTTTTTCACCATAGGCCTCTATGGGCTTCCAAATATCACTTTGCCAATTCCACAAGAACTGTCTTAGCGAAAGGCTTCTTGAGCGGAAAGCTGTAACTCTGTGAGATGATTTCACAGAACACAAAGAAGTTTCTCAGAAAGCTTCTTTCTCTTTGTTATCGGAGGATATTTCCTTTGGCCCTATAGTCTTCAAAGGGATCCGAAATATCTGTTCTCAGATTCCACAAAAATAAGGCTAGCAAAGAGATCCACGAAATACAGGTGTAACTCTGTGAGTGGAACTCACACATCACAGAGCAGTTTCTCAGAAAGCTTCTTTCCAGATTTCACCTGAGGATATTTCCTTTTTCACCATAGCCCTCTATGTTCTTCCAAATATCACTGTGCGAATTCCACAGGAACTGTCTTAGGGAAAGTCTTCTTGAGGGGAAAGCTGTAACTCTGTGAGATGATTTCACAGAACACAAAGAAGTTTTTCAGAAAGCTTCTTTCTCTTTGTTATCGGAGGATATTTCCTTTGGCCCTATAGTCTTCAAAGGGATCCGAAATATCTGTTCTCAGATTCCACACAAATAAGGCTAGCAAGGAGATCCACGAAATACAGATGTAACTCTGTGAGTGCAAGTCACACATCACAGAGCAGTTTCTCAGAAAGCTTCTTTCCAGATTTCGTCTGAGGATATTTCCTTTTTCAACATAGCCCTCTATGGGCTTCCAAATATCACTTTGCCAATTCCACAAGAACTGTGTTAGCGAAAGGCTTCTTGAGGGGAAAGCTGTAACTCTGTGAGATGATTTCACAGAACACAAAGAAGTTTCTCAGAAAGCATCTTTCTCTTTGTTATCGGAGGATATTTCCTTTGGCCCTATAGTCTTCAAAGGGATCCGAAATATCTGTTCTCAGATTCCACAGAAATAAGGCTAGCAAAGAGATCCACGAAATACAGATGTAACTCTCTGAGAGCAAGTGACACATCACAGAGCAGATTCTCAGAAAGCTTCTTTCCAGATTTCATCTGAGGATATTTCGTTTTCACCATAGCCTTCTATGGGCTTCAAAATATCACTTTGCCAATTCCACAAGAACCGTCTTAGCGAAAGGCATCTTGAGGGGAAAGCTGTAACTCTGTGAGATGATTTCACAGAACACAAAGAAGTTTCTCAGAAAGCTTCTTTCTCTTTGTTAGCGGAGGATATTTCCTTTGCCCCTATAGTCTTCAAAGGGATCCGAAATATCTGTTCTCAGGTTCCACAGAAATAAGGCTAGCAAAGAGATCCACGAAATACAGATGTAACTCTGTGAGTGCAAGTGACACATCACACAGCAGTTTCTCAGAAAGCTTCTTTCCAGATTTCATCTGAGGATATTTCCTTTTCACCATAGCCCTCTATGGGCTTCCAAATATCACTTTTCCAATTCCACAAGAACTGTCTTAGCGAAAGGCTTCTTGAGGGGAAAGCTTAACTCTGTGAGACGATTTCACGAAACACCGAGAAGTTTCTCAAAAAGCTTCTTTCTCTCTGTTAACCTAGGATATTTCCTTTGGCACTATAGTCTTCAAAAAGAACCGAAATATCTGTTCTCAGATTCCACAGAAATAAGGCTAGCAAAGAGATCCACGAAATACAGATGTAACTCTGTGAGTGCAAGTGACACATCACACAGCAGTTTCTCAGAAAGCTTCTTTCCAGATTTTATCTGAGGATATTTCCTTTTCACCATAGCCCTCTATGGGCTTCCAAATATCACTTTTCCAATTCCACAAGAACTGTCTTAGCGAAAGGCTTCTTGAGGGGAAAGCTTAACTCTGTGAGACGATTTCACAAAACACCAAGAAGTTTCTCAAAAAGCTTCTTTCTCTCTGTTAACCTAGGATATTTCCTTTGGCCCTATAGTCTTCAAAAGGATCCGAAATATCTGTTCTCAGATTCCACAGAAATAAGGCTAGCAAAGAGATCCACGAAATACAGATGTAACTCTGTGAGTGCAAGTAACACTTCACAGAGCAGTTTCTCAGAAAGCTTCTTTCCAGATTTCATCTGAGGATATTTCCTTTTTCACCATAGGCCTCTATGGGCTTCCAAATATCACTTTGCCAATTCCACAAGAACTGTCTTAGCGAAAGGCTTCTTCAGCGGAAAGCTGTAACTCTGTGAGATGATTTCACAGAACACAAAGAAGTTTCTCAGAAAGCTTCTTTCTCTTTGTTATCGGAGGATATTTCCTTTGGCCCTATAGTCTTCAAAGGCATCCGAAATATCTGTTCTCAGATTCCACAGAAATAAGGCTAGCAAAGAGATCCAGGAAATACAGGTGTAACTCTGTGAGTGGAACTCACACATCACAGAGCAGTTTCTCAGAAAGCTTCTTTCCAGATTTCACCTGAGGATATTTCCTTTTTCACCATAGCCCTCTATGTTCTTCCAAATATAACTGTGCGAATTCCACAGGAACTGTCTTAGGGAAAGGCTTCTTGAGGGGAAAGCTGTAACTCTGTGAGATGATTTCACAGAACACAAAGAAGTTTTTCAGAAAGCTTCTTTCTCTTTGTTATCGAAGGATATTTCCTTAGGCCCTATAGACTTCAAAGGGATCCGAAATATCTGTTCTCAGATTCCACACAAATAAGGGCAGCAAGGAGATCCACGAAATACAGATGTAACTCTGTGAGTGCAAGTCACACATCACAGAGCAGTTTCTCAGAAAGCTTCTTTCCAGATTTCATCTGAGGATATTTCCTTTTTCAACATAGCCCTCTATGGGCTTCCAAATATCACTTTGCCAATTCCACAAGAACTGTCTTAGCGAAAGGCCTCTTGAAGGGAAAGCTGTAACTCTGTGAGATGATTTCACAGAACACAAAGAAGTTTCTCAGAAAGCTTCTTTCTCTTTGTTATCGGAGGATATTTTCTTTGGCCCTATAGTCTTCAAAGGGATCCGAAATATCTGTTCTCAGATTCCACAGAAATAAGGCTAGCAAAGAGATCCACGAAATACAGATGTAACTCTGTGAGTGCAAGTGACACATCACACAGCAGTTTCTCAGAAAGCTTCTTTCCAGATTTCATCTGAGGATATTTCCTTTTCACCATAGCCCTCTATGGGCTTCCAAATATCACTTTTCCAATTCCACAAGAACTGTCTTAGCGAAAGGCTTCTTGAGGGGAAAGCTTAACTCTGTGAGTCGATTTCACAAAACACCGAGAAGTTTCTCAAAAAGTTTCTTTCTCTCTGTTACCCTAGGATATTTCCTTTGGCCCTATAGTCTTCAAAGGGATCCGAAATATCTGTTCTCAGATTCCACAGAAATAAGGCTAGCAAAGAGATCCACGAAACAGAGATGTAACTCTGTGAGTGCAAGTCACACATCACAGAGCAGTTTCTAAGAAAGCTTCTTTCCAGATTTCATCTGAGTGTATTTCCTTTTTCACCATAGCCCTCTAGGGGCTTCCAAATATCACTTTGCCAATTCCACAAGAACTGCCTTACCGAAAGGCTTCTTGAAGGGAAAGCTGTAACTCTGTGAGATGATTTCACAGAACACAAAGAAGTTTCTCAGAAAGCTTCTTTCTCTTTGTTATCGGAGGATATTTCCTTTGGCCCTATAGTCTTCAAAGGGATCCGAAATATCTGTTCTCAGATTCCACAGAAATAAGGCTAACAAAGAGATCCACGAAATACAGATGTCACTCTGTGAGTATAAGTCACACATCACAGAGCAGTTTCTCAGAAAGCTTCTTTCCAGATTTCATCTGAGGATATTTCCTTTTTCACCATAGCCCTCTATGGGCTTCAAATATCACTTTGCCAATTCCACAAGAACTGTCTTAGCAAAAGGCTTCTAGAGGGGATAGCTGTAACTCTGTGAGATGATTTCACAGAACACAAAGAAGTTTCTCAAAAAGCTTCTTTCTCTCTGTTATCAGAGGATATTTCCTTTGGCCCTATAGTCTTCAAAGGGATCCGAAATATCTGTTCTCAGATTCCACAGAAATAAGGCTAGAAAAGAGATCCACGAAATACAGATGTAACTCTGTGAGTGCAAGTCACACATCACAGAGCAGTTTCTCAGAAAGCTTCTTTCCAGATTTCATCTGAGGATATTTCCTTTTTCACCGTAGCCCTCTATGGGCTTCCAAATATCACTTTGCCAATTCCACAAGAACTGCCTTACCGAAAGGCTTCTTGAAGGGAAACCTGTAATCTGTGAGATGATTTCACAGAACACAAAGAAGTTTCTCAGAAAGCTTATTTCTCTTTGTTATCGGAGGATATTTCCATTGGCCCTATAGTCTTCAAAGGGATCCGAAATATCTGTTCTCAGATTCCACAGAAATAAGGCTAGCAAATAGATCCACGAAATACAGATGTAACTCTGTGAGATGTATTAACAGAACACTAAGCAGTTTCTCAGAAAGCTTCTTTCCAGATTTCATCTGGGGATTTTTCCTTTTTCACCATAGCCCTCTATGGGCTTCCAAATATCACATTTCCAATTCCACAAGAACTGCCTTACCGAAAGGCTTCTTGAAGGGAAAGCTGTAACTCTGTGAGATGATTTCACAGAACACAAAGAAGTTTCTCAGAAAGCTTCTTTCTCTTTGTTATCGGAGTATATTTCCTTTGGCCCTATAATCTTCAAAAGGATCCGAATTATCTGTTCTCAGATTCCACAGAAATAAGTCTAGCAAAGAGATCCACGAAATACAGATGTAACTCTTTGAGTACAATTCACACATCACAGAGCAGTTTCTCAGAAAGCTTCTTTCCAGATTTCATCTGAGGATATTTCCTTTTTCACCATAGCCCTCTATGGGCTTCCAAATATCACTTTGCCAATTCCGCAAGAACTGTCTTAGCGAAAGGCTTCTTGAGGGGAAAGCTGTAACTCCGTGAGATGATTTCACAGAACACAAAGAAGTTTCTCAGAAAGCTTCTTGCTCTTTGTTATCGGAGGATATTACCTTTGGCCCTATAGTCTCCAAGGGATCCGAAATATCTGTTCTCAGATTCCACAGAAATAAGGCTAGCAAAGAGATTCACGAAATACAGATGTAACTCTGTGAGATGAATTAACAGAACAATAAGCAGTACCTCAGAAATCTTGTTTTCGGATTTCATCTGGGGATATTTCCTTTTTCACCATAGCCCTCTATGGGCTTCCAAATATCACTTTGCCAATTCCACAAGAACTGCTTAACCGAAAGGCTTCTTGAAGGGAAAGCTCTAACTCTGTGAGGTGATTTCAGAGAACACAAAGAAGTTTCTCAGAAAGCTTATTTCTCTTTGTTATCGGAGGATATTTCCTTTGGCCCTATAGTCTTCAAAGGGATCCGAAATATCTGTTCTCAGATTCCACAGAAATAAGGCTAGCAAAGAGATCCACGAAATATAGATGTAACTCTGTGAGTGGAAGTCACACATCACAGAGCAGATTCTCAGAAAGCTTCTTTCCAGATTTTATCTGAGGATATTTCCTTTTTCACCCTAGCCCTCTATGGGCTTCCAAATATCACTTTTCCAATTCCACAAGAACTGCCTTACCGAAAGGCTTCTTGAAGAGAAAGCTGTAACTCTGTGAGATGATTTCACAGAACACAAAGAAGTTTCTCAGAAAGCTTCTTTCTCTTTGTTATCGGAGGATATTTCCTTTGGCCCTATAGTCTTCAAAGGGATCCGAAATATCTGTTCTCAGATTCCACAGAAATAAGGAGAGCAAAGAGATCCACGAAATACAGATATAACTCTGTGAGTGCAAGTCACACATCACAGAGCAGTTTCTCAGAAAGCTTCTTTCCAGATTTAATCTGAGGATATTTCCTTTTTCATCATAGCCCTCTATGGGCTTCCAAATATCACTTTGCCAATTCCACAAGAACTGCCTTACCGAAAGGCTTCTTGAAGGGAAAGCTGTAACTCTGTGAGATGATTTCACAGAACACAAAGAAGTTTCTCAGAAAGCTTCTTGCTCTTTGTTATCGGAGGATATTTCCTTTGGCCCTATAGTCTTCAAAGGGATCCGAAATATCTGTTCTCAGATTCCACAGAAATAATGCTAGCAAAGAGATCCACGAAATACAGATGTCACTCTGTGAGTGTAAGTCACACATCACAGAGCATTTTCTCAGAAAGCTTCTTTCCAGATTTCATCTGAGGATATTTCCTTTTTCACCATAGCCCTCTAGGGGCTTCCAAATATCACTTTGCCAATTCCACAAGAACTGTCTTAGCGAAAGGCTTATTGAGGAGAAAGCTGTAACTCTGTGAGTTGATTTCACAGAACACAAAAAAGTTTCTCAGAAAGCTTCTTTCTCTTTGTTATCGAAGGATATTTCCTTTGGCACTATAGTCTTCAAAGGAATCCGAAATATCTGTTCTCAGATTCCACAGAAATAAGGATAGCAAATTGATCCACGAAATACAGATGTAACTCTGTGAGTGGAAGTCACACATCACAGAGCAGTTTCTCAGAAAGCTTCTTTCCAGATTTCATCTGAGGATATTTCCTTTTTCGCCATAGCCCTCTATGGGCTTCCAAATATCACTTTGCCAATTCCACAAGAACTGCCTTATCGAAAGGCTTCTTGAAGGGAAAGCTGTAACTCTGTGAGATGATTTCACAGAACACAAAGAAGTTTCTCAGAAAGTTTCTTGCTCTTTGTTATCGGAGGATATTTTCTTTGGCCCTACAGTCTTCAAAGGGATCCGAAATATCTGTTCTCAGATTCCACAGAAATAAGGCTAGCAAGGAGATCCACGAAATACAGATGTAACTCTGTGAGTGGAAGTCACACAACACAGAGCAGTTTCTCAAAAAGCTTCTTTCCAGATTTTATCTGAGGATATTTCCTTTTTCACCAGAGCCCTCTATGGGCTTCCAAATATCACTTTGCCAATTCCACAAGAACTGTCTTAGCGAAAGGCTTCTTGAGGGGAAAGCTGTAACTCTGTGAGATGATTTCACAGAACACAAAGAAGTTTCTCAGAAAGCTTCTTTCTCTTTGTTATCGGAGGATATTTCCTTTGGCCCTATAGTCTTCAAAGGGATCCGAAATATCTGTTCTCAGATTCCACAGAAATAAGGCTAGCAAAGAGATCCACCAAATACAGATGTAACTCTGTGAGTGGAAGACACACATCACAGAGCAGTTTATCAGAAAGCTTCTTTCCAGATTTCATCTGAGGATATTTCCTTTTTCACCATAGCCCTCTAAGGGCTTCCAAATATCACTTTGCCAATTCCACAAGAACTGCCTTACCGAAAGGCTTCTTGAAGGGAAAGCTGTAACTCTGTGAGATGATTTCACAGAACACAAAGAAGTTTCTCAGAAAGCTTCTTTCTCTTTGTTATCGGAGGATATTTCCTTTGGCCCTATAGTCTTCAAAGGGATCCGAAATATCTGTTCTCAGATTCCACAGAAATAACGCTAGCAAAGAGATCCACGAAATACAGATGTAACTCTGTGAGATGAAATAACAGAACACTAAGCAGTTTCTCCGAAAGCTTCTTTCCAGATTTCATCTGGGGATATTTCTTTTTTCACCATAGCCCTCTGTGGGCTTCCAAATATCACTTTGCCAATTCCACAAGAACTGCCTAACCGAAAGGCTTCTTGAAGGGAAAGCTCTAACTCTGTTAGATGATTTCAGAGAACAGAAAGAAGTTTCTCAGAAAGCTTCTTTCTCTTTGTTATCGGAGGATACTTCCTTTGGTCCTATAGTTTTCAAAGGGATCCGAAATATCTGTTCTCAGATTCCAAAGAAATAAGGCGAGCAAAGAGATCCACGAAATACAGATGTAACTCTGTGAGTGCAATTCACACATCACAGAGCAGTTTCTCAGAAAGCTTCTTTCCAGATTTCATCTGAGGATATTTCCTTTTTCACCGTAGCCCTCTATGGGCTTCCAAATATCACTTTGCCAATTCCACAAGAACTGTCTTAGCGAAAGGCTTCTTGAGGGGAAAGCTGTAACTCTGTGAGATGATTTCACAGAACACAAAGAAGTTTCTCAGAAAGCTTCTTTCTCTTTGTTATCGGAGGATATTTCCTTTGGCCCTATAGTCTTCAAAGGGATCCGAAATATCTGTTCTCAGATTCCACAGAAATAAGGCTAGCAAAGAGATCCACGAAATACAGATGTAACTCTGTGAGATGAAATAACAGAACACTAAGCAGTTTCTCCGAAAGCTTCTTTCCAGATTTCATCTGGGGATATTTCCTTTTTCACCATAGCCCTCTATGGGCTTCCAAATATCACTTTGCCAATTCCACAAGAGCTGTCTTAGCGAAAGGCTTGTTGAGGGGAAAACTGTAACTCTGTGAGATGATTTCACAGAACACAAAGACGTTTCTCAGAAAGCTTCTTTGTCTTTGTTATCGGAGGATATGTCCTTTGCCCCTATAGTCTTCATAGTGATCCGAAATATCTGTTCTCAGATTCCAAAGAAATAAGGATAGCAAAGAGATCCACGAAATACAGATGTAACTCTGTGAGTGCAAGTCACACATCACAGAGAATTTTCTCAGAAAGCTTCTTTACAGGTTTCATCTGAGGATATTTCCTTTTTCACCATAGCCCTCTATGGGCTTCCAATTATCACTTTGCCAATTCCACAAGAACTGCCTTACCGAAAGGCTTCTTGAAGGGAAAGCTGTAACTGTGTGAGGTGATTTCACAGAACACAAAGAAGTTTCTCAGAAAGCTTCTTTCTCTTTGTTATCGGAGGATATTTCCTTTGGCCCTAAGTCTTCAAAGGGATCCGAAATATCTGTTCTCAGATTCCACAGAAATAAGGCTAGCAAAGAGATCCACGAAATACAGATGTAACTCTGTGAGTGGAAGTCACACATCACAGAGCAGTTTCTCAGAAAGCTTCTTTCCAGATTTCATCTTAGGATATTTACTTTTTCACCCTAGCCATCTATGGGATTCCAAATATCACTTTTCCAATTCCACAAGAACTGCCTTACCGAAAGGCTTCTTGAAGAGAAAGCTGTAACTCTGTGAGATGATTTCACAGACCACAAAGAAGTTTCTCAGAAAGCTTCTTTGTCTTTGTTATCGGAGGATATTTCCTTTGGCCCTATAGTCTTCAAAGGAATCCGAAATATCTGTTCTCAGATTACACAGAAATAAGGATAGCAAATTGATCCACGAAATACAGATGTAACTCTGTGAGTGGAAGTCACACATCACAGAGCAGTTTCTCCGAAAGCTTCTTTCCAGATTTCATCTGAGGATATTTCCTATTTCGCCATAGCCCTCTATGGGCTTCCAAATATCACTTTGCCAATTCCACAAGAACTGCCTTACCGAAAGTCTTCTTGAAGGGAAAGATGTAAGTCTGTGAGATGATTTCACAGAACACAAAGAAGTTTCTCAGAAAGTTTCTTGCTCTTTGTTATCGGAGGATATTTCCTTTGGCCCTATAGTCTTCAAAGGGATCCGAAATATCTGTTCTCAGATTCCACAGAAATAAGGCTAGCAAAGAGATCCACGAAATACAGATGTAACTCTGTGAGTGGAAGTCACACAACACAGAGCAGTTTCTCAGAAAGCTTCTTTCCAGATTTCATCTGAGGATATTTCCTTTTTCACCAGAGCCCTCTATGGGCTTCCAAATATCACTTTGCCAATTCCAAAAGAACTGTCTTAGCGAAAGGCTTCTTGAGGGGAAAGCTGTAACTCTGTGAGATGATTTCACAGAACACAAAGAAGTTTCTCAGAAAGCTTCTTTCTCTTTGTTATCAGAGGATATTTCCTTTGGCCCTATAGTATTCAAAGGGATCCGAAATATCTGTTCTCAGATTCCACAGAAATAAGGCTAGCAAAGAGATCCACGAAATACAGATGTAAGTCTGTGAGTGGAAGACACACATCACAGAGCAGTTTCTCAGAAAGCTTCTTTCCAGATTTCATCTGAGGATATTTCCTTTTTCACCATAGCCCTCTATGGGCTTCCAAATATCACTTTGCCAATTCCACAAGAACTGCCTTACCGAAAGGCTTCTTGAAGGGAAATCTGTAACTCTGTGAGATGATTTCACAGAACACAAAGAAGTTTCTCAGAAAGCTTCTTTCTCTTTGTTATCGGAGGATATTTCCTTTGGCCCTATAGTCTTCAAAGGGATCCGAAATATCTGTTCTCAGATTCCACAGAAATAAGGCTAGCAAAGAGATCCACGAAATACAGATGTAACTCTGTGAGATGAAATAACAGAACACTAAGCAGTTTCTCTGAAAGCTTCTTTCCAGATTTCATCTGGGGATATTTCCTTTTTCACCATAGCCCTCTGTGGGCTTCCAAATATCACTTTGCCAATTCCACAAGAACTGCCTAACTGAAAGGCTTCTTGAAGGGAAAGCTCTAACTCTGTTAGACGATTTCAGAGAACACAAAGAAGTTTCTCAGAAAGCTTCTTTCTCTTTGTTATCGGAGGATATTTCCTTTGGTCCTATAGTTTTCAAAGGGATCCGAAATATCTGTTCTCAGATTCCAAAGAAATAAGGCTAGCGAAGAGATCCACGAAATACAGATGTAACTCTGTGAGTGCAATTCACACATCACAGAGCAGTTTCTCAGAAAGCTTCTTTCCAGATTTCATCTGAGGATATTTCCTTTTTCACCATAGCCCTCTATGGGCTTCCAAATATCACTTTGCCAATTCCACAAGAACTGTCTTAGCGAAAGGCTTCTTGAGCGGAAAGCTTAACTCTGTGAGATGATTTCACAGAACACAAAGAAGTTTTTCAGAAAGCTTCTTTCTCTTTGTTATCGGAGGATATTTCCTTTGGCCCTATAGTCTTCAAAGGGATCCGAAATATCTGTTCTCAGATTCCACAGAAATAAGGCTAGCAAAGAGATCCACGAAATACAGATGTAACTCTGTGAGATGAATTAACAGAACACTAAGCAGTTTCTCCGAAATCTTCTTTCCAGATTTCTTCTGGGGATTTTTCCTTTTTCACCATAGCCCTCTATGGGCTTCCAAATATCACTTTGCCAATTGCACAAGAACTGCCTAACTGAAAGCCTTCTTGAAGGGAAAGCTCTAACTCTGTGAGATGATTTCAGAGTACACAAAGAAGTTTCTCAGAAAGCTTCTTTCTGTTTGTTATCGGAGGATATTTCCTTTGGTCCTATAGTTTTCAAAAGGATCCGAAATATCTGTTCTCAGATTCCACAGAAATAAGGCTAGCAAAGAGATCCACGAAATACAGATGTAACTCTGTGAGATGAAATAACAGAACACTAAGCAGTTTCTCCGAAAGCTTCTTTCCAGATTTCATCTGAGGATATTTCCTTTTTCACCATAGCCCTCTATGGGCTTCCAAATATCACTTTGCCAATTCCACAAGAGCTGTCTTAGCGAAAGGCTTCTTGAGGGGAAGGCTTAACTCTGTGAGACGATTTCACAAAACACCAGGAAGTTTCTCAAAAAGCTTCTTTCTCTCTGTTAACCTAGGATATTTCCTTTGGCCCTATAGTCTTCAAAAGGATCCGAAATATCTGTTCTCAGATTCCACAGAAATAAGGCTAGCAAAGAGATCCACGAAATACAGATGTAACTCTGTGAGTGCAAGTCACACTTCACAGAGCAGTTTTTCAGAAAGCTTCTTTCCAGATTTCATCTGAGGATATTTCCTTTTTCACCATAGGCCTCTATGGGCTTCCAAATATCACTTTGCCAATTCCACAAGAACTGTCTTAGCGAAAGGCTTCTTGAGCGGAAAGCTGTAACTCTGTGAGATGATTTCACAGAACACAAAGAAGTTTCTCAGAAAGCTTCTTTCTCTTTGTTATCGGAGGATATTTCCTTTGGCCCTATAGTCTTCAAAGGGATCCGAAATATCTGTTCTCAGATTCCACAAAAATAAGGCTAGCAAAGAGATCCACGAAATACAGGTGTAACTCTGTGAGTGGAACTCACACATCACAGAGCAGTTTCTCAGAAAGCTTCTTTCCAGATTTCACCTGAGGATATTTCCTTTTTCACCATAGCCCTCTATGTTCTTCCAAATATCACTGTGCGAATTCCACAGGAACTGTCTTAGGGAAAGTCTTCTTGAGGGGAAAGCTGTAACTCTGTGAGATGATTTCACAGAACACAAAGAAGTTTTTCAGAAAGCTTCTTTCTCTTTGTTATCGGAGGATATTTCCTTTGGCCCTATAGTCTTCAAAGGGATCCGAAATATCTGTTCTCAGATTCCACACAAATAAGGCTAGCAAGGAGATCCACGAAATACAGATGTAACTCTGTGAGTGCAAGTCACACATCACAGAGCAGTTTCTCAGAAAGCTTCTTTCCAGATTTCGTCTGAGGATATTTCCTTTTTCAACATAGCCCTCTATGGGCTTCCAAATATCACTTTGCCAATTCCACAAGAACTGTGTTAGCGAAAGGCTTCTTGAGGGGAAAGCTGTAACTCTGTGAGATGATTTCACAGAACACAAAGAAGTTTCTCAGAAAGCATCTTTCTCTTTGTTATCGGAGGATATTTCCTTTGGCCCTATAGTCTTCAAAGGGATCCGAAATATCTGTTCTCAGATTCCACAGAAATAAGGCTAGCAAAGAGATCCACGAAATACAGATGTAACTCTCTGAGAGCAAGTGACACATCACAGAGCAGATTCTCAGAAAGCTTCTTTCCAGATTTCATCTGATGATATTTCGTTTTCACCATAGCCTTCTATGGGTTTCAAAATATCACTTTGCCAATTCCACAAGAACCGTCTTAGCGAAAGGCATCTTGAGGGGAAGGCTGTAACTCTGTGAGATGATTTCACAGAACACAAAGAAGTTTCTCAGAAAGCTTCTTTCTCTTTGTTAGCGGAGGATATTTCCTTTGCCCCTATAGTCTTCAAAGGGATCCGAAATATCTGTTCTCAGGTTCCACAGAAATAAGGCTAGCAAAGAGATCCACGAAATACAGATGTAACTCTGTGAGTGCAAGTGACACATCACACAGCAGTTTCTCAGAAAGCTTCTTTCCAGATTTCATCTGAGGATATTTCCTTTTCACCATAGCCCTCTATGGGCTTCCAAATATCACTTTTCCAATTCCACAAGAACTGTCTTAGCGAAAGGCTTCTTGAGGGGAAAGCTTAACTCTGTGAGACGATTTCACGAAACACCGAGAAGTTTCTCAAAAAGCTTCTTTCTCTCTGTTAACCTAGGATATTTCCTTTGGCACTATAGTCTTCAAAAAGAACCGAAATATCTGTTCTCAGATTCCACAGAAATAAGGCTAGCAAAGAGATCCACGAAATACAGATGTAACTCTGTGAGTGCAAGTGACACATCACACAGCAGTTTCTCAGAAAGCTTCTTTCCAGATTTTATCTGAGGATATTTCCTTTTCACCATAGCCCTCTATGGGCTTCCAAATATCACTTTTCCAATTCCACAAGAACTGTCTTAGCGAAAGGCTTCTTGAGGGGAAAGCTTAACTCTGTGAGACGATTTCACAAAACACCAAGAAGTTTCTCAAAAAGCTTCTTTCTCTCTGTTAACCTAGGATATTTCCTTTGGCCCTATAGTCTTCAAAAGGATCCGAAATATCTGTTCTCAGATTCCACAGAAATAAGGCTAGCAAAGAGATCCACGAAATACAGATGTAACTCTGTGAGTGCAAGTAACACTTCACAGAGCAGTTTCTCAGAAAGCTTCTTTCCAGATTTCATCTGAGGATATTTCCTTTTTCACCATAGGCCTCTATGGGCTTCCAAATATCACTTTGCCAATTCCACAAGAACTGTCTTAGCGAAAGGCTTCTTCAGCGGAAAGCTGTAACTCTGTGAGATGATTTCACAGAACACAAAGAAGTTTCTCAGAAAGCTTCTTTCTCTTTGTTATCGGAGGATATTTCCTTTGGCCCTATAGTCTTCAAAGGCATCCGAAATATCTGTTCTCAGATTCCACAGAAATAAGGCTAGCAAAGAGATCCAGGAAATACAGGTGTAACTCTGTGAGTGGAACTCACACATCACAGAGCAGTTTCTCAGAAAGCTTCTTTCCAGATTTCACCTGAGGATATTTCCTTTTTCACCATAGCCCTCTATGTTCTTCCAAATATAACTGTGCGAATTCCACAGGAACTGTCTTAGGGAAAGGCTTCTTGAGGGGAAAGCTGTAACTCTGTGAGATGATTTCACAGAACACAAAGAAGTTTTTCAGAAAGCTTCTTTCTCTTTGTTATCGAAGGATATTTCCTTTGGCCCTATAGACTTCAAAGGGATCCGAAATATCTGTTCTCAGATTCCACACAAATAAGGGCAGCAAGGAGATCCACGAAATACAGATGTAACTCTGTGAGTGCAAGTCACACATCACAGAGCAGTTTCTCAGAAAGCTTCTTTCCAGATTTCATCTGAGGATATTTCCTTTTTCAACATAGCCCTCTATGGGCTTCCAAATATCACTTTGCCAATTCCACAAGAACTGTCTTAGCGAAAGGCCTCTTGAAGGGAAAGCTGTAACTCTGTGAGATGATTTCACAGAACACAAAGAAGTTTCTCAGAAAGCTTCTTTCTCTTTGTTATCGGAGGATATTTTCTTTGGCCCTATAGTCTTCAAAGGGATCCGAAATATCTGTTCTCAGATTCCACAGAAATAAGGCTAGCAAAGAGATCCACGAAATACAGATGTAACTCTGTGAGTGCAAGTGACACATCACACAGCAGTTTCTCAGAAAGCTTCTTTCCAGATTTCATCTGAGGATATTTCCTTTTCACCATAGCCCTCTATGGGCTTCCAAATATCACTTTTCCAATTCCACAAGAACTGTCTTAGCGAAAGGCTTCTTGAGGGGAAAGCTTAACTCTGTGAGTCGATTTCACAAAACACCGAGAAGTTTCTCAAAAAGCTTCTTTCTCTCTGTTACCCTAGGATATTTCCTTTGGCCCTATAGTCTTCAAAGGGATCCGAAATATCTGTTCTCAGATTCCACAGAAATAAGGCTAGCAAAGAGATCCACGAAACAGAGATGTAACTCTGTGAGTGCAAGTCACACATCACAGAGCAGTTTCTAAGAAAGCTTCTTTCCAGATTTCATCTGAGTGTATTTCCTTTTTCACCATAGCCCTCTAGGGGCTTCCAAATATCACTTTGCCAATTCCACAAGAACTGCCTTACCGAAAGGCTTCTTGAAGGGAAAGCTGTAACTCTGTGAGATGATTTCACAGAACACAAAGAAGTTTCTCAGAAAGCTTCTTTCTCTTTGTTATCGGAGGATATTTCCTTTGGCCCTATAGTCTTCAAAGGGATCCGAAATATCTGTTCTCAGATTCCACAGAAATAAGGCTAACAAAGAGATCCACGAAATACAGATGTCACTCTGTGAGTATAAGTCACACATCACAGAGCAGTTTCTCAGAAAGCTTCTTTCCAGATTTCATCTGAGGATATTTCCTTTTTCACCATAGCCCTCTATGGGCTTCAAATATCACTTTGCCAATTCCACAAGAACTGTCTTAGCAAAAGGCTTCTAGAGGGGATAGCTGTAACTCTGTGAGATGATTTCACAGAACACAAAGAAGTTTCTCAAAAAGCTTCTTTCTCTCTGTTATCAGAGGATATTTCCTTTGGCCCTATAGTCTTCAAAGGGATCCGAAATATCTGTTCTCAGATTCCACAGAAATAAGGCTAGAAAAGAGATCCACGAAATACAGATGTAACTCTGTGAGTGCAAGTCACACATCACAGAGCAGTTTCTCAGAAAGCTTCTTTCCAGATTTCATCTGAGGATATTTCCTTTTTCACCGTAGCCCTCTATGGGCTTCCAAATATCACTTTGCCAATTCCACAAGAACTGCCTTACCGAAAGGCTTCTTGAAGGGAAACCTGTAATCTGTGAGATGATTTCACAGAACACAAAGAAGTTTTTCAGAAAGCTTATTTCTCTTTGTTATCGGAGGATATTTCCATTGGCCCTATAGTCTTCAAAGGGATCCGAAATATCTGTTCTCAGATTCCACAGAAATAAGGCTAGCAAATAGATCCACGAAATACAGATGTAACTCTGTGAGATGTATTAACAGAACACTAAGCAGTTTCTCAGAAAGCTTCTTTCCAGATTTCATCTGGGGATTTTTCCTTTTTCACCATAGCCCTCTATGGGCTTCCAAATATCACATTTCCAATTCCACAAGAACTGCCTTACCGAAAGGCTTCTTGAAGGGAAAGCTGTAACTCTGTGAGATGATTTCACAGAACACAAAGAAGTTTCTCAGAAAGCTTCTTTCTCTTTGTTATCGGAGTATATTTCCTTTGGCCCTATAATCTTCAAAAGGATCCGAATTATCTGTTCTCAGATTCCACAGAAATAAGTCTAGCAAAGAGATCCACGAAATACAGATGTAACTCTTTGAGTACAATTCACACATCACAGAGCAGTTTCTCAGAAAGCTTCTTTCCAGATTTCATCTGAGGATATTTCCTTTTTCACCATAGCCCTCTATGGGCTTCCAAATATCACTTTGCCAATTCCGCAAGAACTGTCTTAGCGAAAGGCTTCTTGAGGGGAAAGCTGTAACTCCGTGAGATGATTTCACAGAACACAAAGAAGTTTCTCAGAAAGCTTCTTGCTCTTTGTTATCGGAGGATATTACCTTTGGCCCTATAGTCTCCAAGGGATCCGAAATATCTGTTCTCAGATTCCACAGAAATAAGGCTAGCAAAGAGATTCACGAAATACAGATGTAACTCTGTGAGATGAATTAACAGAACAATAAGCAGTACCTCAGAAATCTTGTTTTCGGATTTCATCTGGGGATATTTCCTTTTTCACCATAGCCCTCTATGGGCTTCCAAATATCACTTTGCCAATTCCACAAGAACTGCTTAACCGAAAGGCTTCTTGAAGGGAAAGCTCTAACTCTGTGAGGTGATTTCAGAGAACACAAAGAAGTTTCTCAGAAAGCTTCTTTCTCTTTGTTATCGGAGGATATTTCCTTTGGCCCTATAGTCTTCAAAGGGATCCGAAATATCTGTTCTCAGATTCCACAGAAAT
Organism: Macaca mulatta; assembly: GCF_049350105.2. Classification (NCBI taxonomy): domain Eukaryota; kingdom Metazoa; phylum Chordata; class Mammalia; order Primates; family Cercopithecidae; genus Macaca; species Macaca mulatta. The sequence goes on along the minus strand of NC_133407.1, from coordinate 72,967,118 downwards.
AAGGCTAGCAAAGAGATCCACGAAATACAGATGTAACTCTGTGAGTGGAAGTCACACATCACAGAGCAGATTCTCAGAAAGCTTCTTTCCAGATTTTATCTGAGGATATTTCCTTTTTCACCCTAGCCCTCTATGGGCTTCCAAATATCACTTTTCCAATTCCACAAGAACTGCCTTACCGAAAGGCTTCTTGAAGAGAAAGCTGTAACTCTGTGAGATGATTTCACAGAACACAAAGAAGTTTCTCAGAAAGCTTCTTTCTCTTTGTTATCGGAGGATATTTCCTTTGGCCCTATAGTCTTCATAGGGATCCGAAATATCTGTTCTCAGATTCCACAGAAATAAGGAGAGCAAAGAGATCCACGAAATACAGATATAACTCTGTGAGTGCAAGTCACACATCACAGAGCAGTTTCTCAGAAAGCTTCTTTCCAGATTTAATCTGAGGATATTTCCTTTTTCATCATAGCCCTCTATGGGCTTCCAAATATCACTTTGCCAATTCCACAAGAACTGCCTTACCGAAAGGCTTCTTGAAGGGAAAGCTGTAACTCTGTGAGATGATTTCACAGAACACAAAGAAGTTTCTCAGAAAGCTTCTTACTCTTTGTTATCGGAGGATATTTCCTTTGGCCCTATAGTCTTCAAAGGGATCCGAAATATCTGTTCTCAGATTCCACAGAAATAATGCTAGCAAAGAGATCCACGAAATACAGATGTCACTCTGTGAGTGTAAGTCACACATCACAGAGCATTTTCTCAGAAAGCTTCTTTCCAGATTTCATCTGAGGATATTTCCTTTTTCACCATAGCCCTCTAGGGGCTTCCAAATATCACTTTGCCAATTCCACAAGAACTGTCTTAGCGAAAGGCTTATTGAGGAGAAAGCTGTAACTCTGTGAGTTGATTTCACAGAACACAAAAAAGTTTCTCAGAAAGCTTCTTTCTCTTTGTTATCGAAGGATATTTCCTTTGGCACTATAGTCTTCAAAGGAATCCGAAATATCTGTTCTCAGATTCCACAGAAATAAGGATAGCAAATTGATCCACGAAATACAGATGTAACTCTGTGAGTGGAAGTCACACATCACAGAGCAGTTTCTCAGAAAGCTTCTTTCCAGATTTCATCTGAGGATATTTCCTTTTTCGCCATAGCCCTCTATGGGCTTCCAAATATCACTTTGCCAATTCCACAAGAACTGCCTTATCGAAAGGCTTCTTGAAGGGAAAGCTGTAACTCTGTGAGATGATTTCACAGAACACAAAGAAGTTTCTCAGAAAGTTTCTTGCTCTTTGTTATCAGAGGATATTTTCTTTGGCCCTACAGTCTTCAAAGGGATCCGAAATATCTGTTCTCAGATTCCACAGAAATAAGGCTAGCAAAGAGATCCACGAAATACAGATGTAACTCTGTGAGTGGAAGTCACGCAACACAGAGCAGTTTCTCAAAAAGCTTCTTTACAGATTTTATCTGAGGATATTTCCTTTTTCACCAGAGCCCTCTATGGGCTTCCAAATATCACTTTGCCAATTCCACAAGAACTGTCTTAGCGAAAGGCTTCTTGAGGGGAAAGCTGTAACTCTGTGAGATGATTTCACAGAACACAAAGAAGTTTCTCAGAAAGCTTCTTTCTCTTTGTTATCGGAGGATATTTCCTTTGGCCCTATAGTCTTCAAAGGGATCCGAAATATCTGTTCTCAGATTCCACAGAAATAAGGCTAGCAAAGAGATCCACCAAATACAGATGTAACTCTGTGAGTGGAAGACACACATCACAGAGCAGTTTATCAGAAAGCTTCTTTCCAGATTTCATCTGAGTATATTTCCTTTTTCACCATAGCCCTCTAAGGGCTTCCAAATATCACTTTGCCAATTCCACAAGAACTGCCTTACCGAAAGGCTTCTTGAAGGGAAAGCTGTAACTCTGTGAGATGATTTCACAGAACACAAAGAAGTTTCTCAGAAAGCTTCTTTCTCTTTGTTATCGGAGGATATTTCCTTTGGCCCTATAGTCTTCAAAGGGATCCGAAATATCTGTTCTCAGATTCCACAGAAATAACGCTAGCAAAGAGATCCACGAAATACAGATGTAACTCTGTGAGATGAAATAACAGAACACTAAGCAGTTTCTCCGAAAGCTTCTTTCCAGATTTCATCTGGGGATATTTCTTTTTTCACCATAGCCCTCTGTGGGCTTCCAAATATCACTTTGCCAATTCCACAAGAACTGCCTAACCGAAAGGCTTCTTGAAGGGAAAGCTCTAACTCTGTTAGATGATTTCAGAGAACAGAAAGAAGTTTCTCAGAAAGCTTCTTTCTCTTTGTTATCGGAGGATACTTCCTTTGGTCCTATAGTTTTCAAAGGGATCCGAAATATCTGTTCTCAGATTCCAAAGAAATAAGGCGAGCAAAGAGATCCACGAAATACAGATGTAACTCTGTGAGTGCAATTCACACATCACAGAGCAGTTTCTCAGAAAGCTTCTTTCCAGATTTCATCTGAGGATATTTCCTTTTTCACCGTAGCCCTCTATGGGCTTCCAAATATCACTTTGCCAATTCCACAAGAACTGTCTTAGCGAAAGGCTTCTTGAGGGGAAAGCTGTAACTCTGTGAGATGATTTCACAGAACACAAAGAAGTTTCTCAGAAAGCTTCTTTCTCTTTGTTATCGGAGGATATTTCCTTTGGCCCTATAGTCTTCAAAGGGATCCGAAATATCTGTTCTCAGATTCCACAGAAATAAGGCTAGCAAAGAGATCCACGAAATACAGATGTAACTCTGTGAGATGAAATAACAGAACACTAAGCAGTTTCTCCGAAAGCTTCTTTCCAGATTTCATCTGGGGATATTTCCTTTTTCACCATAGCCCTCTATGGGCTTCCAAATATCACTTTGCCAATTCCACAAGAGCTGTCTTAGCGAAAGGCTTGTTGAGGGGAAAACTGTAACTCTGTGAGATGATTTCACAGAACACAAAGACGTTTCTCAGAAAGCTTCTTTGTCTTTGTTATCGGAGGATATGTCCTTTGCCCCTATAGTCTTCATAGTGATCCGAAATATCTGTTCTCAGATTCCACAGAAATAAGGATAGCAAAGAGATCCACGAAATACAGATGTAACTCTGTGAGTGCAAGTCACACATCACAGAGAATTTTCTCAGAAAGCTTCTTTACAGGTTTCATCTGAGGATATTTCCTTTATCACCATAGCCCTCTATGGGCTTCCAATTATCACTTTGCCAATTCCACAAGAACTGCCTTACCGAAAGGCTTCTTGAAGGGAAAGCTGTAACTGTGTGAGGTGATTTCACAGAACACAAAGAAGTTTCTCAGAAAGCTTCTTTCTCTTTGTTATCGGAGGATATTTCCTTTGGCCCTAAGTCTTCAAAGGGATCCGAAATATCTGTTCTCAGATTCCACAGAAATAAGGCTAGCAAAGAGATCCACGAAATACAGATGTAACTCTGTGAGTGGAAGTCACACATCACAGAGCAGTTTCTCAGAAAGCTTCTTTCCAGATTTCATCTTAGGATATTTACTTTTTCACCCTAGCCATCTATGGGATTCCAAATATCACTTTTCCAATTCCACAAGAACTGCCTTACCGAAAGGCTTCTTGAAGAGAAAGCTGTAACTCTGTGAGATGATTTCACAGACCACAAAGAAGTTTCTCAGAAAGCTTCTTTGTCTTTGTTATCGGAGGATATTTCCTTTGGCCCTATAGTCTTCAAAGGAATCCGAAATATCTGTTCTCAGATTCCACAGAAATAAGGATAGCAAATTGATCCACGAAATACAGATGTAACTCTGTGAGTGGAAGTCACACATCACAGAGCAGTTTCTCCGAAAGCTTCTTTCCAGATTTCATCTGAGGATATTTCCTATTTCGCCATAGCCCTCTATGGGCTTCCAAATATCACTTTGCCAATTCCACAAGAACTGCCTTACCGAAAGTCTTCTTGAAGGGAAAGATGTAAGTCTGTGAGATGATTTCACAGAACACAAAGAAGTTTCTCAGAAAGTTTCTTGCTCTTTGTTATCGGAGGATATTTCCTTTGGCCCTATAGTCTTCAAAGGGATCCGAAATATCTGTTCTCAGATTCCACAGAAATAAGGCTAGCAAAGAGATCCACGAAATACAGATGTAACTCTGTGAGTGGAAGTCACACAACACAGAGCAGTTTCTCAGAAAGCTTCTTTCCAGATTTCATCTGAGGATATTTCCTTTTTCACCAGAGCCCTCTATGGGCTTCCAAATATCACTTTGCCAATTCCAAAAGAACTGTCTTAGCGAAAGGCTTCTTGAGGGGAAAGCTGTAACTCTGTGAGATGATTTCACACAACACAAAGAAGTTTCTCAGAAAGCTTCTTTCTCTTTGTTATCAGAGGATATTTCCTTTGGCCCTATAGTATTCAAAGGGATCCGAAATATCTGTTCTCAGATTCCACAGAAATAAGGCTAGCAAAGAGATCCACGAAATACAGATGTAAGTCTGTGAGTGGAAGACACACATCACAGAGCAGTTTCTCAGAAAGCTTCTTTCCAGATTTCATCTGAGGATATTTCCTTTTTCACCATAGCCCTCTATGGGCTTCCAAATATCACTTTGCCAATTCCACAAGAACTGCCTTACCGAAAGGCTTCTTGAAGGGAAATCTGTAACTCTGTGAGATGATTTCACAGAACACAAAGAAGTTTCTCAGAAAGCTTCTTTCTCTTTGTTATCGGAGGATATTTCCTTTGGCCCTATAGTCTTCAAAGGGATCCGAAATATCTGTTCTCAGATTCCACAGAAATAAGGCTAGCAAAGAGATCCACGAAATACAGATGTAACTCTGTGAGATGAAATAACAGAACACTAAGCAGTTTCTCTGAAAGCTTCTTTCCAGATTTCATCTGGGGATATTTCCTTTTTCACCATAGCCCTCTGTGGGCTTCCAAATATCACTTTGCCAATTCCACAAGAACTGCCTAACTGAAAGGCTTCTTGAAGGGAAAGCTCTAACTCTGTTAGACGATTTCAGAGAACACAAAGAAGTTTCTCAGAAAGCTTCTTTCTCTTTGTTATCGGAGGATATTTCCTTTGGTCCTATAGTTTTCAAAGGGATCCGAAATATCTGTTCTCAGATTCCAAAGAAATAAGGCTAGCAAAGAGATCCACGAAATACAGATGTAACTCTGTGAGTGCAATTCACACATCACAGAGCAGTTTCTCAGAAAGCTTCTTTCCAGATTTCATCTGAGGATATTTCCTTTTTCACCATAGCCCTCTATGGGCTTCCAAATATCACTTTGCCAATTCCACAAGAACTGTCTTAGCGAAAGGCTTCTTGAGCGGAAAGCTTAACTCTGTGAGATGATTTCACAGAACACAAAGAAGTTTTTCAGAAAGCTTCTTTCTCTTTGTTATCGGAGGATATTTCCTTTGGCCCTATAGTCTTCAAAGGGATCCGAAATATCTGTTCTCAGATTCCACAGAAATAAGGCTAGCAAAGAGATCCACGAAATACAGATGTAACTCTGTGAGATGAATTAACAGAACACTAAGAAGTTTCTCCGAAATCTTCTTTCCAGATTTCTTCTGGGGATTTTTCCTTTTTCACCATAGCCCTCTATGGGCTTCCAAATATCACTTTGCCAATTGCACAAGAACTGCCTAACTGAAAGCCTTCTTGAAGGGAAAGCTCTAACTCTGTGAGATGATTTCAGAGTACACAAAGAAGTTTCTCAGAAAGCTTCTTTCTGTTTGTTATCGGAGGATATTTCCTTTGGTCCTATAGTTTTCAAAAGGATCCGAAATATCTGTTCTCAGATTCCACAGAAATAAGGCTAGCAAAGAGATCCACGAAATACAGATGTAACTCTGTGAGATGAAATAACAGAACACTAAGCAGTTTCTCCGAAAGCTTCTTTCCAGATTTCATCTGAGGATATTTCCTTTTTCACCATAGCCCTCTATGGGCTTCCAAATATCACTTTGCCAATTCCACAAGAGCTGTCTTAGCGAAAGGCTTGTTGAGGGGAAAGCTGTAACTCTGTGAGATGATTTAACAGAACACAAAGACGTTTCTCAAAAAGCTTTTTCTCTATCTTATCGGAGGATATTTCCTTTGGCCCTATAGTCTTCAAAGGGATCCGAAATATCTGTTATCAGATTCCACAGAAATAAGGATAGCAAATTGATCCACGAAATACAGATGTAACTCTGTGAGTGGAAGTCACACATCACAGAGCAGTTTCTCAGAAAGCTTCTTTCCAGATTTCATCTGAGGATATTTCTTTTTCAACATAGCCCTCTATGGGCTTCCAATTATCACTTTGCCAATTCCACAAGAACTGCCTTACCGAAAGGCTTCTTGAAGGGAAAGCTGTAACTGTGTGAGGTGATTTCACAGAACACAAAGAAGTTTTTCAGAAAGCTTCTTTCTCTTTGTTATCGGAGGATATTTCCTTTGGCCCTATAGTCTTCAAAGGGATCCGAAATATCTGTTCTCAGATTCCACAGAAATAAGGCTAGGAAAGAGATCCACGAAATACAGATGTAACTCTGTGAGATGAATTAACAGAACACTAAGCAGTTTCTCCGAAATCTTCTTTCCAGATTTCTTCTGGGGATTTTTCCTTTTTCACCATAGCCCTCTATGGCCTTCCAAATATCACTTTGCCAATTGCACAAGAACTGCCTAACTGAAAGCCTTCTTGAAGGGAAAGCTCTAACTCTGTGAGATGATTTCAGAGTACACAAAGAAGTTTCTCAGAAAGATTCTTTCTCTTTGTTATCGGAGGATATTTCCTTTGGCCCTAAGTCTTCAAAGGGATCCGAAATATCTGTTCTCAGATTCCACAGAAATAAGGTTAGCAAAGAGATCCACGAAATACAGATGTAACTCTGTGAGTGTAAGTCACACATCACAGAGCAGTTTCTCAGAAAGCTTCTTTCCAGATTTCATCTGAGGATATTTCCTTTTTCACCATAGCCCTCTAGGGGCTTCCAAATATCACTTTGCCAATTCCACAAGAACTGTCTTAGCGAAAGGTTTATTGAGGAGAAAGCTGTAACTCTGTGAGTTGATTTCACAGAACACAAAGAAGTTTCTCAGAAAGCTTCTTTCTCTTTGTTATCGAAGGATATTTCCTTTGGCCCTATAGTCTTCAAAGGAATCCGAAATATATGTTCTCAGATTCCACAGAAATAAGGATAGCAAATTGATCCACGAAATACAGATGTAACTCTGTGAGTGGAAGTCACACGTCACAGAGCAGTTTCTCAGAAAGCTTCTTTCCAGATTTCATCTGAGGATATTTCCTTTTTCGCCATAGCCCTCTATGGGCTTCCAAATATCACTTTGCCAATTCCACAAGAACTGCCTTATCGAAAGGCTTCTTGAAGGGAAAGCTGTAACTCTGTGAGATGATTTCACAGAACACAAAGAAGTTTCTCAGAAAGTTTGTTGCTCTTTGTTATCGGAGGATATTTCCTTTGGCCCTATAGTCTTCAAAGGGATCCGAAATATCTGTTCTCAGATTCCACAGAAATAAGGCTAGCAAAGAGGTCCACGAAATACAGATGTAACTCTGTGAGGGGAAGTCACACAACACAGAGCAGTTTCTCAAAAAGCTTCTTTCCAGATTTCATCTGAGGATATTTCCTTTTTCACCAGAGCCCTCTATGGGCTTCCAAATATCACTTTGCCAATTCCAAAAGAACTGTCTTAGCGAAAGGCTTCTTGAGGGGAAAGCTGTAACTCTGTGAGATGATTTCACAGAACACAAAGAAGTTTCTCAGAAAGCTTCTTTCTCTTTGTTATCGGAGGATATTTCCTTTGGCCCTATAGTCTTCAAAGGGATCCGAAATATCTGTTCTCAGATTCCACAGAAATAAGGCTAGCAAAGAGATCCACGAAATACAGATGTAACTCTGTGAGTGGAAGACACACATCACAGAGCAGTTTATCAGAAAGCTTCTTTCCAGATTTCATCTGAGTATATTTCCTTTTTCACCATAGCCCTCTAAGGGCTTCCAAATATCACTTTGCCAATTCCACAAGAACTGCTTTACCGAAAGGCTTCCTGAAGGGAAAGCTGTAACTCTGTGAGATGATTTCACAGAACACAAAGAAGTTTCTCAGAAAGCTTCTTTCTCTTTGTTATCGGAGGATATTTCCTTTGGCCCTATAGTCTTCAAAGGGATCCGAAATATCTGTTCTCAGATTCCACAGAAATAACGCTAGCAAAGAGATCCACGAAATACAGATGTAACTGTGTGAGATGAAATAACAGAACACTAAGCAATTTCTCAGAAAGCTTCTTTCCAGATTTCATCTGGGGATATTTCTTTTTTCACCATAGCCCTCTGTGGGCTTCCAAATATCACTTTGCCAATTCCACAAGAACTGCCTAACCGAAAGGCTTCTTGAAGGGAAAGCTCTAACTCTGTTAGATGATTTCAGAGAACACAAAGAAGTTTCTCAGAAAGCTTCTTTCTCTTTGTTATCGGAGGATATTTCCTTTGGTCCTATAGTTTTCAAAGGGATCCGAAATATCTGTTCTCAGATTCCAAAGAAATAAGGCTAGCAAAGAGATCCACGAAATACAGATGTAACTCTGTGAGTGCAATTCACACATCACAGAGCAGTTTCTCAGAAAGCTTCTTTCCAGATTTCATCTGAGGATATTTCCTTTTTCACCATAGCCCTCTAGGGGTTCCAAATATCACTTTGCCAATTCCACAAGAACTGTCTTAGCGAAAGGCTTCTTGAGGGGAAAGCTTAACTCTGTGAGATGATTTCACAGAACACAAAGAAGTTTTTCAGAAAGCTTCTTTCTCTTTGTTATCGGAGGATATTTCCTTTGGCCCTATAGTCTTCAAAGGGATCCGAAATATCTGTTCTCAGATTCCACAGAAATAAGGCTAGCAAAGAGATCCGCGAAACACAGATGTAACTCTGTGAGATGAATTAACAGAACACTAAGCAGTTTCTCCGAAATCTTCTTTCCAGATTTCTTCTGGGGATTTTTCCTTTTTCACCATAGCCCTCTATGGGCTTCTAAATATCACTTTGCCAATTGCACAAGAACTGCCTAACTGAAAGCCTTCTTGAAGGGAAAGCTCTAACTCTGTGAGATGATTTCAGAGTACACAAAGAAGTTTCTCAGAAAGCTTCTTTCTCTTTGTTATCATAGGATATTTCCTTTGGTCCTATAGTTTTCAAAAGGATCCGAAATATCTGTTCTCAGATTCCACAGAAATAAGGCTAGCAAAGAGATCCACGAAATACAGATGTAACTCTGTGAGATGAAATAACAGAACACTAAGCAGTTTCTCCGAAAGCTTCTTTCCAGATTTCATCTGAGATTATTTCCTTTTTCACCATAGCCCTCTATGGGCTTCCAAATATCACTTTGCCAATTCCACAAGAGCTGTCTTAGCGAAAGGCTTGTTGAGGGGAAAGCTGTAACTCTGTGAGATGATTTCACAGAACACAAAGACGTTTCTCAAAAAGCTTCTTTCTCTATCTTATCGGAGGATATTTCCTTTGGCCCTATAGTCTTCAAAGGGATCCGAAATATCTGTTATCAGATTCCCCAGAAATAAGGCTAGCAAGAGATCCACGAAATACAGATGTAACTCTGTGAGTGCAAGTCACACATCACAGAGAATTTTCTCAGAAAGCTTCTTTCCAGGTTTCATCTGAGGATATTTCCTTTTTCACCATAGCCCTCTATGGGCTTCCAATTATCACTTTGCCAATTCCACAAGAACTGTTTACCGAAAGGCTTCTTGAAGGGAAAGCTGTAACTGTGTGAGGTGATTTCACAGAACACAAAGAAGTTTCTCAGAAAGCTTCTTTCTCTTTGTTATCGGAGGATATTTCCTTTGGCCCTAAGTCTTCAAAGGGATCCGAAATATCTGTTCTCAGATTCCACAGAAATAAGGCTAGCAAAGAGATCCACGAAATACAGATGTAACTCTGTGAGTGGAAATCACACATCACAGAGCAGATTCTCAGAAAGCTTCTTTCCAGATTTTATCTGAGGATATTTCCTTTTTCACCCTAGCCCTCTATGGGCTTCCAAATATCACTTTTCCAATTCCACAAGAACTGCCTTACCGAAAGGCTTCTTGAAGAGAAAGCTGTAACTCTGTGAGATGATTTCACAGAACACAAAGAAGTTTCTCAGAAAGCTTCTTTCTCTTTGTTATCGGAGGATATTTCCTTTGGCCATATAGTCTTCATAGGGATCCGAAATATCTGTTCTCAGATTCCACAGAAATAAGGATAGCAAAGAGATCCACGAAATACAGATGTAACTCTGTGAGTGCAAGTCACACATCACAGAGCAGTTTCTCAGAAAGCTTCTTTCCAGATTTAATCTGAGGATATTTCCTTTTTCATCATAGCCCTCTAAGGGCTTCCAAATATCACTTTGCCAATTCCACAAGAACTGCCTTACCGAAAGGCTTCTTGAAGAGAAAGCTGTAACTCTGTGAGATGATTTCACAGAACACAAAGAAGTTTCTCAGAAAGCTTCTTTCTCTTTGTTATCGGAGGATATTTCCTTTGGCCCTATAGTCTTCAAAGGGATCCGAAATATCTGTTCTCAGATTTCACAGAAATAAGGCTAGCAAAGAGATCCACGAAATACAGATGTAACTCTGTGAGTGGAAGTCACACATCACAGAGCAGTTTCTCAGAAAGCTTCTTTCCAGATTTCATCTGAGGATATTTCCTTTTTCACCATAGCCCTCTATGGGCTTCCAAATATCACTTTGCCAATTCCACAAGAATTGCCTTACCGAAAGGCTTCTTGAAGAAAAAACTGTAACTCTGTGAGATGATTTCACAATACACAAAGAAGTTTCTCAGAAAGCTTCTTTCTCTTTGTTATCGGAGGATATTTCCTTTGGCCCTATAGTCTTCAAAGGGATCCGAAATATCTGTTCTCCGATTCCACAGAAATAAGGCTAGCAAAGAGATCCACGAAATACAGATGTAACTCTGTGAGTGCAAGTCACACATCACGGATCGGTTTCTCAGAAAGCTTCTTTCCAGATTTCATCTGAGGATATTTCCTTTTTCACCATAGCCCTCTATGGGCTTCCAAATATCACTTTGCCAATTCCACAAGAACTGCCTTACCGTAAGGCTTCTTGAAGGGAAAGCTGTAACTCTGTGAGATGATTTCACAGAACACAAAGAAGTTTCTCAGAAAGCTTCTTTCTCTTTGTTATCGGAGGATATTTCCTTTGGCTCTATAGTCTTCAAAGAGAACCGAAATATCTGTTCTCATATTCCACAGAAATAATGCTAGCAAAGAGATCCACGAAATACAGATGTAACTCTGTGAGTGGAAGTCACACATCACAGAGCAGTTTCTCAGAAAGCTTCTTTCCAGATTTCATCTGAGTATATTTCCTTTTTCACCATAGCCCTCTATGGCCTTCCAAATATCACTTTGCCAATTCCACAAGAACTGTCTTAGCGAAATTCTTCTGAAGGGGAAAGCTGTAACTCTGTGAGATGATTTCACAGAACACAAAGAAGACTCTCAAAGAGCTTCTTTCTCTCTGTTATCGGAGGATATTTCCTTTGGCCCTATAGTCTTCAAAGGGATCCGAAATATCTGTTCTCAGATTCCACAGAAATAAGGCGAGCAAAGAGATCCACGAAATACAGATGTAACTCTGTGAGATGAATTAACAGAACACTAAGCAGTTTCTCCGAAATCTTCTTTCCAGATTTCTTCTGGGGATTTTTCCTTTTTCACCATAGCCCTCTATGGGCTTCCAAATATCACTTTGCCAATTGCACAAGAACTGCCTAACTGAAAGCCTTCTTGAAGGGAAAGCTCTAACTCTGTGAGATGATTTCAGAGTACAGAAAGAAGTTTCTCAGAAAGCTTCTTTCTCTTTGTTATCGGAGGATATTTCCTTTGGTCCTATAGTTTTCAAAAGGATCCGAAATATCTGTTCTCAGATTCCACAGAAATAAGGCTAGCAAAGAGATCCACGAAATACAGATGTAACTCTGTGAGATGAAATAACAGAACACTAAGCAGTTTCTCCGAAAGCTTCTTTCCAGATTTCATCTGAGGATATTTCCTTTTTCACCATAGCCCTCTATGGGCTTCCAAATATCACTTTGCCAATTCCACAAGAACTGTCTTAGCGAAAGGCTTGTTGAGGGGAAAGCTGTAACTCTGTGAGATGATTTCACAGAACACAAAGACGTTTCTCAAAAAGCTTCTTTCTCTATCTTATCGGAGGATATTTCCTTTGGCCCTATAGTCTTCAAAGGGATCCGAAATATCTGTTATCAGATTCCACAGAAATAAGGGTAGCAAGAGATCCACGAAATACAGATGTAACTCTGTGAGTGCAAGTCACACATCACAGAGAATTTTCTCAGAAAGCTTCTTTCCAGGTTTCATCTGAGGATATTTCCTTTTTCACCATAGCCCTCTATGGGCTTCGAAATATCACTTTGCCAATTCCACAAGAACTGTCTTAGCGAAAGGCTTCTTGAGGGGAAAGCTGTAACTCTGTGAGATCATTTCACAGAACACAAAGAAGTTTCTCAGAAAGCTTCTTTCTCTTTGTTATCGGAGGATATTTCCTTTGGCCCTATAGTCTTCAAAGGGATCCGAAATATCTGTTCTCAGATTCCACAGACATAAGGCTAGCAAAGAGATCCACGAAATACAGATGTATCTCTGTGAGTGCAAGTCACACATCACAGAGCAGTTTCTCAGAAAGCTTCATTCCAGATTTCATCTGAGGATATTTCCTTTTTCACCGTAGCCCTCTATGGGCTTCTAAATATCACTTTGCCAATTCCACAAGAACTGCCATACCGAAAGGCTTCTTGAAGGGAAAGCTGTAACTCTGTGAGATGATTTCACAGAACACAAAGAAGTTTCTCAGAAAGCTTCTTTCTCTCTGTTATCGGAAGATATTTCCTTTTGCCCTATAGTCTTCAAAGGGATCCGAAATATCTGCTCTCAGATTCCACAGAAATAAGGCTAGCAAAGACATCCCCGAAATACAGATGTAACTCTGTGAGTGCAATTCACACATCACAGAGAAGTTTCTCAGAAAGCTTCCTTCCAGATTTCATCTGAGGATATTTCCTTTTTCACCATAGCCTTCTATGGGCTTCCAAATATCACTTTTCCAATTCCACAAGAACTGTCTTAGCGAAAGGCTTCTTGAGGGGAAAGCTGTAACTCTGTGAGATGATTTCACAGAACACAAAGAAGTTTCTCAGAAAGCTTCTTTCTCTTTGTTATCGGAGGATATTTCCTTTGGCCCTATAGTCTTCAAAGGGATCCGAAATATCTGTTCTCAGATTCCACAGAAATAAGGCTAGCAAAGAGATCCACGAAATACAGATGTAACTCTGTGATTGCAAGTCACACATCACAGAGCAGTTTCTCAGAAAGCTTCTTTCCAGATTTCATCTGAGTTTGTTTCCTTTTTCAGCATAGCCCACTATGGGCTTCCAAATATCACTTTGCCAATTCCAGAAGAACTGCCTTACCGAAAGGCTTCTTGAAGGGAAAGCTGTAACTCTGTGAGATGATTTCAAAGAACACAAAGAAGTTTCTCAGAAAGCTTCTTTCTCTTTGTTATCGGAGGATATTTCCTTTGGCCCTATAGTCTTCAAAGGGATCCGAAATATCTGTTCTCAGATTCCACAGAAATAAGGCTAGCAAAGAGATCCACGAAATACAGATGTCACTCTGTGAGATGAAATAACAGAACACTAAGCAGTTTCTCAGAAAGCTTCTTTCCAGATTTCATCTGAGGATATTTCCTTTTTCACCATAGCCCTCTATGGGCTTCCAAATATCACTTTGCCAATTCCACAAGAACTGTCTTAGCAATAGGCTTCTTGAGGGGAAAGCTGTAACTCTGTGAAATGATTTCACAGAACCCAAAGAAGTCTCTCAAAAAGCTTCTTTCTCTCTGTTATCAGAGGATATTTCCTTTGGCCCTATAGTCTTCAAAGGGATCCGAAATATCTGTTCTCAGATTCCACAGAAATAAGGCTAGCAAAGAGATCCACGAAATACAGATGTAACTCTGTGAGATGAATTAACAGAACACTAAGCAGTTTCTCAGAAAGCTTCTTTCCAGATTTAATCTGGGGATATTTCCTTTTTCACCATAGCCCTCTATGGGCTTCCAAATATCACTTTGCAAATTCCACAAGAACTGCCTTACCGAAAGGCTTCTTGAAGGGAAAGCTGTAACTCTGTGAGATGATTTCACAGAACACAAAGAAGTTTCTCAGAAAGCTTCTTTCTCTTCGTTATCGGAGGATATTTCCATTGGCCCTATAGTCTTCAAAGGGATCCGAAATATCTGTTCTCAGATTCCACAGAAATAAGGCCAGCAAAGAGATCCACGAAATACAGATGTATCTCTGTGAGTGCATGTCACACATCACAGAGCAGTTTCTCAGAAAGCTTCATTCCAGATTTCATCTACGGATATTTCCTTTTTCACCATATCCCTCTATGGGCTTCCAAATATCACTTTGCCAATTCCACAAGAACTGCCATACCGAAAGGCTTCTTGAAGGGAAAGCTGTAATTCTGTGAGATGATTTCACAGAACACAAAGAAGTTTCTCAGAAAGCTTCTTTCTCTTTGTTATCGGAGGATATTTCCTTTGGCCCTATAGTCTTCAAAGGGATCCGAAATATCTGTTCTCAGATTCCACAGAAATAAGGCTAGCTAAGAGATCCACGAAATACAGATGTAACTCTGTGAGATGAATTAACAGAACACTAAGCAGTTTCTCAGAAAGCTTCTTTCCAGATTTAATCTGGGGATATTTCCTTTTTCACCATAGCCCTCTATGGGCTTCCAAATATCACTTTGCCAATTCCACAAGAACTGCCTTACCGAAAGGCTTCTTGAAGGGAAAGCTGTAACTCTGTGAGATGATTTCACAGAACACAAAGAAGTTTCTCAGAGAGCTTCTTTCTCTTTGTTATCGGAGGATATTTCCTTTGGCCCTATAGTCTTCAAAGGGATCCGAAATATCTGTTCTCAGATTCCACAGAAATAAGGCTAGCAAATATATCCACGAAATACAGATGTAACTCTGTGAGATGAATTAACAGAACACTAAGCAGTTTCTCAGAAAGCTTCTTTCCAGATTTCATCTGGGGATATTTCCTTTTTCACCATAGCCCTCTATGGGCTTCCAAATATCACAATGCAAATTCCACAAGAACTGCCTAACCGAAAGGCTTCTTGAAGGGAAAGCTCTAACTCTGTGAGATGATTTCAGAGTACACAAAGAAGTTTCTCAGAAAGCTTCTTTCTCTTTGTTATCGGAGGATATTTCCTTTAGTCCTATAGTTTTCAAAAGGATCCTAAATATCTGTTCTCAGATTCCACAGAAATAAGGCTAGCAAAGAGATCCACGAAATACAGATGTAACTCTGTGAGTGCAATTCACACATCACAGAGCAGTTTCTCAGAAAGCTTCTTTCCAGATTTCATCTGAGGATATTTCCTTTTTCACCATAGCCCTCTATGGGCTTCCAAGTATCACTTTGCCAATTGCTCAAGAACTGTCTTAGCGAAAGGCTTATTGAGGAGAAAGCTGTAACTCTGTGAGTTGATTTCACAGAACACAAAGAAGTTTCTCAGAAAGCTTCTTTCTCTTTGTTATCGGAGGATATTTCCTTTGGCCCTTTAGTCTTCAAAAGGATCCGAAATATCTGTTCTCAGATTCCACAGAAATAAGGCTAGCAAAGAGATCCACGAAATACAGATGTAACTCTGTGAGTGGAAGTCACACATCACAGAGCAGTTTCTCAGAAAGCTTCTTTCCAGATTTCATCTGAGGATATTTCCTTTTTCACCATAGCCCTCTATGGGCTTCCAAATATCACTTTGCCAATTCCACAAGAATTGCCTTACCGAAAGGCTTCTTGAAGGGAAAGCTGTAACTCTGTGAGATGATTTCACAAAACACAAAGAAGTTTCTCAGAAAGCTTCTTTCTCTTTTTTATCGGAGGATATTTCCTTTGGCCCTATAGTCTTCAAAGGGATCCGAAATATCTGTTCTCCGATTCCACAGAAATAAGGCTAGCAAAGAGATCCACGAAATACAGATGTAACTCTGTGAGTGCAAGTCACACATCACGGATCAGTTTCTCAGAAAGCTTCTTTACAGATTTCATCTGAGGATATTTCCTTTTTCACCCTAGCCCTCTATGGGCTTCCAAATATCACTTTGCCAATTCCACAAGAACTGCCTTACCGAAAGGCTTCTTGAAGAGAAAGCTGTAACTCTGTGAGATGATTTCACAGAACAGAAAGAAGTTTCTCAGAAAGCTTCTTTCTCTTTGTTATCGGAGGATATTTCCTTTGGCTCTATAGTCTTCAAAGAGAATAGAAATATCTGTTCTCAGATTCCACAGAAATAAGGCTAGCAAAGAGATCCACGAAATACAGATGTAACTCTGTGAGTGGAAGTCACACATCACAGAGCAGTTTCTCAGAAAGCTTCTTTCCAGATTTCATCTGAGGATATTTCCTTTTTCACGATAGCCCTCTATGGGCTTCCAAATATCACTTTGCCAATTCCACAAGAACTGTCTTAGCGAAATGCTTCTGAAGGGGAAAGCTGTAACTCTGTGAGATGATTTCACAGAACACAAAGAAGACTCTCAAAAAGCTTCTTTCTCTCTGTCATCGGAGGATATTTCCTTTGGCCCTATAGTCTTCAAAGGGATCCGAAATATCTGTTCTCAGATTCCACAGAAATAAGGCTAGCAAAGAGATCCACGAAATACAGATGTCACTCTGTGAGTGCAAGTCACACATCACAGAGCAGTTTCTCAGAAAGCTTCTTTCCAGATTTCATCTGAGGATATTTCCTTTTTCACCATAGCCCTCTATGGCCTTCCAAATATCACTTTGCCAATTCCACAAGAACTGTCTTAGCGAAAGGCTTCTTGAGGGGAAAGCTGTAACTCTGTGAGATGATTTCACAGAACACAAAGAAGTTTCTCAGAAAGCTTCTTTCTCTCTGTTATCGGAGGATATTTCCTTTGGCCCTATAGTCTTCAAAGGGATCCGAAATATCTGTTCTCAGATTCCACAGAAATAAGGCTAGCAAAGAGATCCACGAAATACATATGTAACTCTGTGAGTGGAAGACACACATCACAGAGCAGTTTATCAGAAAGCTTCTTTCCAGATTTCATCTGAGGATATTTCCTTTTTCACCATAGCCCTCTATGGGCTTCCAAATATCACTTTGCCAATTCCACAAGAACTGCCTTACCGAAAGGCTTCTTGAAGGGAAAGCTGTAACTCTGTGAGATGATTTCACAGAACACAAAGAAGTTTCTCAGAAAGCTTCTTTCTCTTTGTTATCGGAGGATATTTCCTTTGGCCCTATAGTCTTCAAAGGGATCCGAAATATCTGTTCTCAGATTCCACAGAAATAACGCTAGCAAAGAGATCCACGAAATACAGATGTAACTCTGTGAGATGAAATAACAGAACACTAAGCAGTTTCTCCGAAAGCTTCTTTCCAGATTTCATCTGGGGATATTTCCTTTTTCACCGTAGCCCTCTGTGGGCTTCCAAATATCACTTTGCCAATTCCACAAGAACTGCCTAACCGAAAGGCTTCTTGAAGGGAAAGCTCTAAATCTGTTAGATGATTTCAGAGAACACAAAGAAGTTTCTCAGAAAGCTTCTTTCTCTTTGTTATCGGAGGATATTTCCTTTGGTCCTATAGTTTTCAAAGGGATCCGAAATATCTGTTCTCAGTTTCCAAAGAAATAAGGCTAGCAAAGAGATCCACGAAATACAGATGTAACTCTGTGAGTGCAATTCACACATCACAGAGCAGTTTCTCAGAAAGCTTCTTTCCAGATTTCATCTGAGGATATTTCCTTTTTCACCATAGCCCTCTATGGGCTTCCAAATATCACTATGCCAATTCCACAAGAACTGTCTTAGCGAAAGGCTTCTTGAGGGGAAAGCTGTAACTCTGTGAGATGATTTCACAGAACACAAAGAAGTTTCTCAGAAAGCTTCTTTCTCTTTGTTATCGGAGGATATTTCCTTTGGCTCTATAGTCTTCAAAGGGATCCGAAATATCTGTTCTCAGATTCCACAGAAATAAGGCTAGCAAAGAGATCCACGAAATACAGATGTAACTCTGTGAGATGAATTAACAGAACACTAAGCAGTTTCTCCGAAATCTTCTTTCCAGATTTCTTCTGGGGATTTTTCCTTTTTCACCATAGCCCTCTATGGCCTTCCAAATATCACTTTGCCAATTGCACAAGAACTGCCTAACTGAAAGCCTTCTTGAAGGGAAAGCTCTAACTCTGTGAGATGATTTCAGAGTACACAAAGAAGTTTCTCAGAAAGCTTCTTTCTCTTTGTTATCGGAGGATATTTCCTTTTTCCTATAGTTTTCAAAAGGATCCGAAATATCTGTTCTCAGATTCCACAGAAATAAGGCTAGCAAAGAGATCCACGAAATACAGATGTAACTCTGTGAGTGCAATTCACACATCACAGAGCAGTTTCTCAGAAAGCTTCTTTCCAGATTTCATCTGAGGATATTTCTTTTTTCACCATAGCCCTCTATGGGCTTCCAAATATCACTTTGCCAATTCCACAAGAGCTGTCTTAGTGAAAGGCTTGTGAGGGGAAAGCTGTAACTCTGTGAGATGATTTCACAGAACACAAAGACGTTTCTCAAAAAGCTTCTTTCTCTATCTTATCGGAGGATATTTCCTTTGGCCCTATAGTCTTCAAAGGGATCTGAAATATCTGTTCTCAGATTCCACAGAAATAAGGCTAGCAAGAGATCCACGAAATACAGATGTAACTCTGTGAGTGCAAGTCTCACATCACAGAGAATTTTCTCAGAAAGCTTCTTTCCAGGTTTCCTCTGAGGATATTTCCTTTTTCACCATAGCCCTCTATGGGATTCCAATTATCACTTTGCCAATTCCACAAGAACTGCCTTACCGAAAGGCTTCTTGAAGGGAAAGCTGTAACTGTGTGAGGTGATTTCACAGAACACAAAGAAGTTTCTCAGAAAGCTTCTTTCTCTTTGTTATCGGAGGATATTTCCTTTGGCCCTATAGTCTTCAAAGGTCTCCGAAATATCTGTTCTCATATTCCACAGAAATAAGGCTAGCAAAGAGATCCACGAAATACAGATGTAACTCTGTGAGTGCAATTCACACATCACAGAGCAGTTTCTCAGAAAGCTTCTTTCCAGATTTCATCTGAGGATATTTCCTTTTTCACCATAGCCCTCTATGGGCTTCCAAATATCACTTTGCCAATTCCACAAGAACTGTCTTAGCGAAAGGCTTCTTGAGGGGAAAGCTGTAACTCTGTGAGATGATTTCACAGAACACAAAGAAGTTTCTCAGAAGGTTTGTTGCTCTTTGTTATCGGAGGATATTTCCTTTGGCCCTATAGTCTTCAAAGGGATCCGAAATATCTGTTCTCAGATTCCACAGAAATAAGGCTAGCAAAGAGGTCCACGAAATACAGATGTAACTCTGTGAGGGGAAGTCACACAACACAGAGCAGTTTCTCAAAAAGCTTCTTTCCAGATTTCATCTGAGGATATTTCCTTTTTCACCAGAGCCCTCTATGGGCTTCCAAATATCACTTTGCCAATTCCAAAAGAACTGTCTTAGCGAAAGGCTTCTTGAGGGGAAAGCTGTAACTCTGTGAGATGATTTCACAGAACACAAAGAAGTTTCTCAGAAAGCTTCTTTCTCTTTGTTATCGGAGGATATTTCCTTTGGCCCTATAGTCTTCAAAGGGATCCGAAATATCTGTTCTCAGATTCCACAGAAATAAGGCTAGCAAAGAGATCCACGAAATACAGATGTAACTCTGTGAGTGGAAGACACACATCACAGAGCAGTTTATCAGAAAGCTTCTTTCCAGATTTCATCTGAGTATATTTCCTTTTTCACCATAGCCCTCTAAGGGCTTCCAAATATCACTTTGCCAATTCCACAAGAACTGCTTTACCGAAAGGCTTCCTGAAGGGAAAGCTGTAACTCTGTGAGATGATTTCACAGAACACAAAGAAGTTTCTCAGAAAGCTTCTTTCTCTTTGTTATCGGAGGATATTTCCTTTGGCCCTATAGTCTTCAAAGGGATCCGAAATATCTGTTCTCAGATTCCACAGAAATAACGCTAGCAAAGAGATCCACGAAATACAGATGTAACTGTGTGAGATGAAATAACAGAACACTAAGCAATTTCTCAGAAAGCTTCTTTCCAGATTTCATCTGGGGATATTTCTTTTTTCACCATAGCCCTCTGTGGGCTTCCAAATATCACTTTGCCAATTCCACAAGAACTGCCTAACCGAAAGGCTTCTTGAAGGGAAAGCTCTAACTCTGTTAGATGATTTCAGAGAACACAAAGAAGTTTCTCAGAAAGCTTCTTTCTCTTTGTTATCGGAGGATATTTCCTTTGGTCCTATAGTTTTCAAAGGGATCCGAAATATCTGTTCTCAGATTCCAAAGAAATAAGGCTAGCAAAGAGATCCACGAAATACAGATGTAACTCTGTGAGTGCAATTCACACATCACAGAGCAGTTTCTCAGAAAGCTTCTTTCCAGATTTCATCTGAGGATATTTCCTTTTTCACCATAGCCCTCTAGGGGTTCCAAATATCACTTTGCCAATTCCACAAGAACTGTCTTAGCGAAAGGCTTCTTGAGGGGAAAGCTTAACTCTGTGAGATGATTTCACAGAACACAAAGAAGTTTTTCAGAAAGCTTCTTTCTCTTTGTTATCGGAGGATATTTCCTTTGGCCCTATAGTCTTCAAAGGGATCCGAAATATCTGTTCTCAGATTCCACAGAAATAAGGCTAGCAAAGAGATCCGCGAAATACAGATGTAACTCTGTGAGATGAATTAACAGAACACTAAGCAGTTTCTCCGAAATCTTCTTTCCAGATTTCTTCTGGGGATTTTTCCTTTTTCACCATAGCCCTCTATGGGCTTCTAAATATCACTTTGCCAATTGCACAAGAACTGCCTAACTGAAAGCCTTCTTGAAGGGAAAGCTCTAACTCTGTGAGATGATTTCAGAGTACACAAAGAACTTTCTCAGAAAGCTTCTTTCTCTTTGTTATCATAGGATATTTCCTTTGGTCCTATAGTTTTCAAAAGGATCCGAAATATCTGTTCTCAGATTCCACAGAAATAAGGCTAGCAAAGAGATCCACGAAATACAGATGTAACTCTGTGAGATGAAATAACAGAACACTAAGCAGTTTCTCCGAAAGCTTCTTTCCAGATTTCATCTGAGATTATTTCCTTTTTCACCATAGCCCTCTATGGGCTTCCAAATATCACTTTGCCAATTCCACAAGAGCTGTCTTAGCGAAAGGCTTGTTGAGGGGAAAGCTGTAACTCTGTGAGATGATTTCACAGAACACAAAGACGTTTCTCAAAAAGCTTCTTTCTCTATCTTATTGGAGGATATTTCCTTTGGCCCTATAGTCTTCAAAGGGATCCGAAATATCTGTTATCAGATTCCACAGAAATAAGGCTAGCAAGAGATCCACGAAATACAGATGTAACTCTGTGAGTGCAAGTCACACATCACAGAGAATTTTCTCAGAAAGCTTCTTTCCAGGTTTCATCTGAGGATATTTCCTTTTTCACCATAGCCCTCTATGGGCTTCCAATTATCACTTTGCCAATTCCACAAGAACTGTTTACCGAAAGGCTTCTTGAAGGGAAAGCTGTAACTGTGTGAGGTGATTTCACAGAACACAAAGAAGTTTCTCAGAAAGCTTCTTTCTCTTTGTTATCGGAGGATATTTCCTTTGGCCCTAAGTCTTCAAAGGGATCCGAAATATCTGTTCTCAGATTCCACAGAAATAAGGCTAGCAAAGAGATCCACGAAATACAGATGTAACTCTGTGAGTGCAAGTCACACATCACGGATCGGTTTCTCAGAAAGCTTCTTTCCAGATTTCATCTGAGGATATTTCCTTTTTCACCATAGCCCTCTATGGGCTTCCAAATATCACTTTGCCAATTCCACAAGAACTGCCTTACCGTAAGGCTTCTTGAAGGGAAAGCTGTAACTCTGTGAGATGATTTCACAGAACACATAGAAGTTTCTCAGAAAGCTTCTTTCTCTTTGTTATCGGAGGATATTTCCTTTGGCTCTATAGTCTTCAAAGAGAACCGAAATATCTGTTCTCAGATTCCACAGAAATAATGCTAGCAAAGAGATCCACGAAATACAGATGTAACTCTGTGAGTGGAAGTCACACATCACAGAGCAGTTTCTCAGAAAGCTTCTTTCCAGATTTCATCTGAGTATATTTCCTTTTTCACCATAGCCCTCTATGGCCTTCCAAATATCACTTTGCCAATTCCACAAGAACTGTCTTAGCGAAATTCTTATGAAGGGGAAAGCTGTAACTCTGTGAGATGATTTCACAGAACACAAAGAAGTTTCTCAGAAAGCTTCTTTCTCTTTGTTATCGGAGGATATTTCCTTTGGCCCTATAGTCTTCAAAGGGATCCGAAATATCTGTTCTCAGATTCCACAGAAATAAGGCTATCAAAGAGATCCACGAAATACAGATGTAACTCTGTGATTGCAAGTCACACATCACAGAGCAGTTTCTCAGAAAGCTTCTTTCCAGATTTCATCTGAGTTTGTTTCCTTTTTCACCATAGCCCACTATGGGCTTCCAAATATCACTTTGCCAATTCCAGAAGAACTGCCTTACCGAAAGGCTTCTTGAAGGGAAAGCTGTAACTCTGTGAGATGATTTCACAGAACACAAAGAAGTTTCTCAGAAAGCTTCTTTCTCTTTGTTATCGGAGGATATTTCCTTTGGCCCTATAGTCTTCAAAGGGATCCGAAATATCTGTTCTCAGATTCCACAGAAATAAGGCTAGCAAAGAGATCCACGAAATACAGATGTCACTCTGTGAGATGAAATAACAGAACACTAAGCAGTTTCTCAGAAAGCTTCTTTCCAGATTTCATCTGAGGATATTTCCTTTTTCAACATAGCCCTCTATGGGCTTCCAAATATCACTTTGCCAATTCCACAAGAACTGTCTTAGCAATAGGCTTCTTGAGGGGAAAGCTGTAACTCTGTGAAATGATTTCACAGAACCCAAAGAAGTCTCTCAAAAAGCTTCTTTCTCTCTGTTATCAGAGGATATTTCCTTTGGCCCTATAGTCTTCAAAGGGATCCGAAATATCTGTTCTCAGATTCCACAGAAATAAGGCTAGCAAAGAGATCCACGAAATACAGATGTAACTCTGTGAGATGAATTAACAGAACACTAAGCAGTTTCTCAGAAAGCTTCTTTCCAGATTTAATCTGGGGATATTTCCTTTATCACCATAGCCCTCTATGGGCTTCCAAATATCACTTTGCCAATTCCACAAGAACTGCCTTACCGAAAGGCTTCTTGAAGGGAAAGCTGTAACTCTGTGAGATGATTTCACAGAACACAAAGAAGTTTCTCAGAAAGCTTCTTTCTCTTTGTTATCGGAGGATATTTCCATTGGCCCTATAGTCTTCAAAGGGATCCGAAATATCTGTTCTCAGATTCCACAGACATAAGGCCAGCAAAGAGATCCACGAAATACAGATGTATCTCTGTGAGTGCATGTCACACATCACAGAGCAGTTTCTCAGAAAGCTTCATTCCAGATTTCATCTACGGATATTTCCTTTTTCACCATAGCCCTCTATGGGCTTCCAAATATCACTTTGCCAATTCCACAAGAACTGCCATACCGAAAGGCTTCTTGAAGGGAAAGCTGTAACTCTGTGAGATGATTTCACAGAACACAAAGAAGTTTCTCAGAAAGCTTCTTTCTCTCTGTTATCGGAAGATATTTCCTTTTGCCCTATAGTCTTCAAAGGGATCCGAAATATCTGCTCTCAGATTCCACAGATATAAGGCTAGCAAAGAGATCCCCGAAATACAGATGTAACTCTGTGAGTGCAATTCACACATCACAGAGAAGTTTCTCAGAAAGCTTCTTTCCAGATTTCATCTGAGGATATTTCCTTTTTCACCATAGCCCTCTATGGGCTTCTAAATATCACTTTGCCAATTCCACAAGAACTGTCTTAGCGAAAGGCTTCTTGAGGGGAAAGCTGTAACTCTGTGAGATGATTTCACAGAACACAAAGAAGTTCCTCAGAAAGCTTCTTTCTCTTTGTTATCGGAGGATATTTCCTTTGGCCCTGTAGTCTTCAAAGGGATCCGAAATATCTGTTCTCAGATTCCACAGACATAAGGCTAGCAAAGAGATCCACGAAATACAGATGTAACTCTGTGATTGCAAGTCACACATCACAGAGCAGTTTCTCAGAAAGCTTCTTTCCAGATTTCATCTGAGTTTGTTTCCTTTTTCAAAATAGCCAACTATGGGCTTCCAAATATCACTTTGCCAATTCCAGAAGAACTGCCTTACCGAAAGGCTTCTTGAAGGGAAAGCTGTAATTCTGTGAGATGATTTCACAGAACACAAAGAAGTTTCTCAGAAAGCTTCTTTCTCTTTGTTATCGGAGGATATTTCCTTTGGCCCTATAGTCTTCAAAGGGATCCGAAATATCTGTTCTCAGATTCCACAGAAATAAGGCTAGCAAAGAGATCCACGAAATACAGATGTAACTCTGTGAGATGAAATAACAGAACACTAAGCAGTTTCTCAGAAAGCTTCTTTCCAGATTTCATCTGAGGATATTTCCTTTTTCACCATAGCCCTCTATGGGCTTCCAAATATCACTTTGCCAATTCCACAAGAACTGTCTTAGCAATAGGCTTCTTGAGGGGAAAGCTGTAACTCTGTGAGATGATTTCGCAGAACCCAAAGAAGTCTCTCAAAAAGCTTCTTTCTCTCTGTTATCGGAGGATATTTCCTTTGGCCCTATAGTCTTCAAAGGGATCCGAAATATCTGTTCTCAGATTCCACAGAAATAAGGTTAGCAAAGAGATCCACGAAATACAGATGTAACTCTGTGAGATGAATTAACAGAACACTAAGCAGTTTCTCAGAAAGCTTCTTTCCAGATTTAATCTGGGGATATTTCCTTTTTCACCATAGCCCTCTATGGGCTTCCAAATATCACTTTGCCAATTCCACAAGAACTGCCTTACCGAAAGGCTTCTTGAAGGGAAAGCTGTAACTCTGTGAGATGAATTCACAGAACACAAAGAAGTTTCTCAGAGAGCTTCTTTCTCTTTGTTATCGGAGGATATTTCCATTGGCCCTATAGTCTTCAAAGGGATCCGAAATATCTGTTCTCAGATTCCACAGAAATAAGGCTAGCAAATATATCCACGAAATACAGATGTAACTCTGTGAGATGAATTAACAGAACACTAAGCAGTTTCTCAGAAAGCTTCTTTCCAGATTTCATCTGGGGATATTTCCTTTTTCACCATAGCCCTCTATGGGCTTCCAAATATCACAATGCAAATTCCACAAGAACTGCCTAACCGAAAGGCTTCTTGAAGGGAAAGCTCTAACTCTGTGAGATGATTTCAGAGTACACAAAGAAGTTTCTCAGAAAGCTTCTTTCTCTTTGTTATCGGAGGATATTTCCTTTAGTCCTATAGTTTTCAAAAGGATCCGAAATATCTGTTCTCAGATTCCACAGAAATAAGGCTAGCAAAGAGATCCACGAAATACAGATGTAACTCTGTGAGTGCAATTCACACATCACAGAGCAGTTTCTCAGAAAGCTTCTTTCCAGCTTTCATCTGAGGATATTTCTTTTTTCACCATAGCCCTCTATGGGCTTCCAAATATCACTTTGCCAATTCCACAAGAGCTGTCTTAGTGAAAGGCTTGTGAGGGGAAAGCTGTAACTCTGTGAGATGATTTCACAGAACACAAAGACGTTTCTCAAAAAGCTTCTTTCTCTATCTTATCGGAGGATATTTCCTTTGGCCCTATAGTCTTCAAAGGGATCCGAAATATCTGTTATCAGATTCCACAGAAATAAGGCTAGCAAGAGATCCACGAAATACAGATGTAACTCTGTGAGTGCAAGTCTCACATCACAGAGAATTTTCTCAGAAAGCTTCTTTCCAGGTTTCATCTGAGGATATTTCCTTTTTCACCATAGCCCTCTATGGGATTCCAATTATCACTTTGCCAATTCCACAAGAACTGCCTTACCGAAAGGCTTCTTGAAGGGAAAGCTGTAACTGTGTGAGGTGATTTCACAGAACACAAAGAAGTTTCTCAGAAAGCTTCTTTCTCTTTGTTATCGGAGGATATTTCCTTTGGCCCTATAGACTTCAAAGGGATCCGAAATATCTGTTCTCATATTCCACAGAAATAAGGCTAGCAAAGAGATCCACGAAATACAGATGTAACTCTGTGAGTGCAATTCACACATCACAGAGCAGTTTCTCAGAAAGCTTCTTTCCAGATTTCATCTGAGGATATTTCCTTTTTCACCATAGCCCTCTATGGGCTTCCAAATATCACTTTGCCAATTCCACAAGAACTGTCTTAGCGAAAGGCTTCTTGAGGGGAAAGCTGTAACTCTGTGAGATGATTTCACAGAACACAAAGAAGTTTCTCAGAAAGCTTCTTTCTCTTTGTTATCGGAGGATATTTCCTTTGGCCCTATAGTCTTCAAAGGGATCCGAAATATCTGTTCTCAGATTCCACAGAAATAAGGCTAGCAAAGAGATCCACGAAATACAGATGTAACTCTGTGATTGCAAGTCACACATCACAGAGCAGTTTCTCAGAAAGCTTCTTTCCAGATTTCATCTGAGGTTGTTTCCTTTTTCACCATAGCCCTCTATGGGCTTCCAAATATCACTTTGCCAATTCCACAAGAACTGACTTACCGAAAGGCTTCTTGAAGGGAAAGCTGTAACTCTGTGAAATGATTTCACAGAACACAAAGAAGTTTCTCAGAAAGCTTCTTTCTCTTTGTTATCGGAGGATATTTCCTTTGGCCCTATAGTCTTCAAAGGGATCCGAAATATCTGTTCTCAGATTCCACAGAAATAAGGCTAACAAAGTGATCCACGAAATACAGATGTCACTCTGTGAGTGTAAGTCACACATCACAGAGCAGTTTCTCAGAAAGCTTCTTTCCAGATTTCATTTGAGGATATTTCCTTTTTCACCATAGCCCTCTATGGGCTTTCAAATATCACTTTGCCAATTCCACAAAAACTGTCTTAGCGAAAGGCTTCTTGAAGAGAAAGCTGTTACTTTGTGAGATGATTTCACAGAACACAAAGACGTTTCTCAGAAAGCTTCTTTCTCTTTGTTATCGGAGGATATTTCCTTTGGCCCTATAGTCTTCAAAGGGATCCGAAATATCTGTTCTCAGATTCCACAGAAATAAGGCTAGCAAAGAGATCCACGAAATACAGATGTAACTCTGTGAGTGGAAGTCACACATCACAGAGCAGTTTCTCAGAAAGCTTCTTTCCAGATTTCATCTGAGGATATTTCCTTTTCACCATAGCCCTCTATGGGCTTCCCAATATCACTTTGCCAATTCCACAAGAATTGCCTTACCGAAAGGCTTCTTGAAGGGAAAGCTGTAACTCTGTGAGATGATTTCACAAAACACAAAGAAGTTTCTCAGAAAGCTTCTTTCTCTTTTTTATCGGAGGATATTTCCTTTGGCCCTATAGTCTTCAAAGGGATCCGAAATATCTGTTCTCCGATTCCACAGAAATAAGGCTAGCAAAGAGATCCACGAAATACAGATGTAACTCTGTGAGTGCAAGTCACACATCACGGATCAGTTTCTCAGAAAGCTTCTTTACAGATTTCATCTGAGGATATTTCCTTTTTCACCATAGCCCTCTATGGGCTTCCAAATATCACTTTGCCAATTCCACAAGAACTGCCTTACCGAAAGGCTTCTTGAAGCGAAAGCTGTAACTCTGTGAGATGATTTCACAGAACAGAAAGAAGTTTCTCAGAAAGCTTCTTTCTCTTTGTTATCGGAGGATATTTCCTTTGGCTCTATAGTCTTCAAAGAGAACAGAAATATCTGTTCTCAGATTCCACAGAAATAAGGCTAGCAAAGAGATCCACGAAATACAGATGTAACTCTGTGAGTGGAAGTCACACATCACAGAGCAGTTTCTCAGAAAGCTTCTTTCCAGATTTCATCTGAGTATATTTCCTTTTTCACGATAGCCCTCTATGGGCTTCCAAATATCACTTTGCCAATTCCACAAGAACTGTCTTAGCGAAATGCTTCTGAAGGGGAAAGCTGTAACTCTGTGAGATGATTTCACAGAACACAAAGAAGACTCTCAAAAAGCTTCTTTCTCTCTGTTATCGGAGGATATTTCCTTTGGCCCTATAGTCTTCAAAGGGATCCGAAATATCTGTTCTGAGATTCCACAGAAATAAGGGTAGCAAAGAGATCCACGAAATACAGATGTCACTCTGTGAGTGCAAGTCACACATCACAGAGCAGTTTCTCAGAAAGCTTCTTTCCAGATTTCATCTGAGGATATTTCCTTTTTCACCATAGCCCTCTATGAGCTTCCAAATATCACTTTGCCAATTCCACAAGAACTGTCTTAGCGAAAGGCTTCTTGAGGGGAAAGCTGTAACTCTGTGAGATGATTTCACAGAACACAAAGAAGTTTCTCAGAAAGCTTCTTTCTCTCTGTTATCGGAGGATATTTCCTTTGGCCCTACAGTCTTCAAAGGGATCCGAAATATCTGTTCTCAGATTCCACAGAAATAAGGCTAGCAAAGAGATCCACGAAATACAGATGTAACTCTGTGAGTGGAAGACACACATCACAGAGCAGTTTATCAGAAAGCTTCTTTCCAGATTTCATCTGAGGATATTTCCTTTTTCACCATAGCCCTCTATGGGCTTCCAAATATCACTTTGCCAATTCCACAAGAACTGCCTTACCGAAAGGCTTCTTGAAGGGAAAGCTGTAACTCTGTGAGATGATTTCACAGAACACAAAGAAGTTTCTCAGAAAGCTTCTTTCTCTTTGTTATCGGAGGATATTTCCTTTGGCCCTATAGTCTTCAAAGGGATCCGAAATATCTGTTCTCAGATTCCACAGAAATAACGCTAGCAAAGAGATCCACGAAATACAGATGTAACTCTGTGAGATGAAATAACAGAACACTAAGCAGTTTCTCCGAAAGCTTCTTTCCAGATTTCATCTGGGGATATTTCCTTTTTCACCGTAGCCCTCTGTGGGCTTCCAAATATCACTTTGCCAATTCCACAAGAACTGCCTAACCGAAAGGCTTCTTGAAGGGAAAGCTCTAAATCTGTTAGATGATTTCAGAGAACACAAAGAAGTTTCTCAGAAAGCTTCTTTCTCTTTGTTATCGGAGGATATTTCCTTTGGTCCTATAGTTTTCAAAGGGATCCGAAATATCTGTTCTCAGTTTCCAAAGAAATAAGGCTAGCAAAGAGATCCACGAAATACAGATGTAACTCTGTGAGTGCAATTCACACATCACAGAGCAGTTTCTCAGAAAGCTTCTTTCCAGATTTCATCTGAGGATATTTCCTTTTTCACCATAGCCCTCTATGGGCTTCCAAATATCACTTTGCCAATTCCACAAGAACTGTCTTAGCGAAAGGCTTCTTGAGGGGAAAGCTGTAACTCTGTGAGATGATTTCACAGAACACAAAGAAGTTTCTCAGAAAGCTTCTTTCTCTTTGTTATCGGAGGATATTTCCTTCGGCTCTATAGTCTTCAAAGGGATCCGAAATATCTGTTCTCAGATTCCACAGAAATAAGGCTAGCAAAGAGATCCACGAAATACAGATGTAACTCTGTGAGATGAATTAACAGAACACTAAGCAGTAACTCAGAAAGCTTGTTTTCGGATTTCATATGGGGATATTTCCTTTTTCACCATAGCCCTCTAAGGGCTTCCAAATATCACTTTGCCAATTCCACAAGAACTGCCTAACCGAAAGGCTTCTTGAAGGGAAAGCTCTAACTCTGTGAGATGATTTCAGAATACACAAAGAAGTTTCTCAGAAAGCTTCTTTCTCTTTGTTATCGGAGGATATTTCCTTTGGTCCTATAGTTTTCAAAGGGATCCGAAATATCTGTTCTCAGATTCCACAGAAATAAGGCTAGCAAAGAGATCCACGAAATACAGATGTAACTCTGTGATTGCAAGTCACACATCACAGAGCAGTTTCTCAGAAAGCTTCTTTCCAGATTTCATCTGAGGTTGTTTCCTTTTTCACCATAGCCCTCTATGGGCTTCCAAATATCACTTTGCCAATTCCACAAGAACTGCCTTACCGAAAGGCTTCTTGAAGGGAAAGCTGTAACTCTGTGAGATGATTTCACAGAACACAAAGAAGTTTCTCAGAAAGCTTCTTTCTCTTTGTTATCGGAGGATATTTCCTTTGGCCCTATAGTCTTCAAAGGGATCCGAAATATCTGTTCTCAGATTCCACAGAAATAAGGCTAGCAAAGAGATCCACGAAATACAGATGTAACTCTGTGAGTGCAATTCACACATCACAGAGCAGTTTCTCAGAAAGCTTCTTTCCAGAATTCATCTGAGGATATTTCCTTTTTCACCATAGCCCTCTATGGGCTTCCAAATATCACTTTGCCAATTCCACAAGAACTGTCTTAGCGAAAGGCTTCTTGAGGGGAAAGCTGTAACTCTGTGAGATGATTTCACAGAACACAAAGAAGTTTCTCAGAAAGCTTCTTTCTCTTTGTTATCGGAGGATATTTCCTTTGGCCCTATAGTCTTCAAAGGGATCCGAAATATCTGTTCTCAGATTCCACAGAAATAAGGCTAGCAAAGAGATCCACGAAATACAGATGTCACTCTGTGAGATGAAATAACAGAACACTAAGCAGTTTCTCAGAAAGCTTCTTTCCAGATTTCATCTGAGGATATTTCCTTTTTCAACATAGCCCTCTATGGGCTTCCAAATATCACTTTGCCAATTCCACAAGAACTGTCTTAGCAATAGGCTTCTTGAGGGGAAAGCTGTAACTCTGTGAAATGATTTCACAGAACCCAAAGAAGTCTCTCAAAAAGCTTCTTTCTCTCTGTTATCAGAGGATATTTCCTTTGGCCCTATAGTCTTCAAAGGGATCCGAAATATCTGTTCTCAGATTCCACAGAAATAAGGCTAGCAAAGAGATCCACGAAATACAGATGTAACTCTGTGAGATGAATTAACAGAACACTAAGCAGTTTCTCAGAAAGCTTCTTTCCAGATTTAATCTGGGGATATTTCCTTTATCACCATAGCCCTCTATGGGCTTCCAAATATCACTTTGCCAATTCCACAAGAACTGCCTTACCGAAAGGCTTCTTGAAGGGAAAGCTGTAACTCTGTGAGATGATTTCACAGAACACAAAGAAGTTTCTCAGAAAGCTTCTTTCTCTTTGTTATCGGAGGATATTTCCATTGGCCCTATAGTCTTCAAAGGGATCCGAAATATCTGTTCTCAGATTCCACAGACATAAGGCCAGCAAAGAGATCCACGAAATACAGATGTATCTCTGTGAGTGCATGTCACACATCACAGAGCAGTTTCTCAGAAAGCTTCATTCCAGATTTCATCTACGGATATTTCCTTTTTCACCATAGCCCTCTATGGGCTTCCAAATATCACTTTGCCAATTCCACAAGAACTGCCATACCGAAAGGCTTCTTGAAGGGAAAGCTGTAACTCTGTGAGATGATTTCACAGAACACAAAGAAGTTTCTCAGAAAGCTTCTTTCTCTCTGTTATCGGAAGATATTTCCTTTTGCCCTATAGTCTTCAAAGGGATCCGAAATATCTGCTCTCAGATTCCACAGATATAAGGCTAGCAAAGAGATCCCCGAAATACAGATGTAACTCTGTGAGTGCAATTCACACATCACAGAGAAGTTTCTCAGAAAGCTTCTTTCCAGATTTCATCTGAGGATATTTCCTTTTTCATCATAGCCCTCTATGGGCTTCTAAATATCACTTTGCCAATTCCACAAGAACTGTCTTAGCGAATGGCTTCTTGAGGGGAAAGCTGTAACTCTGTGAGATGATTTCACAGAACACAAAGAAGTTCCTCAGAAAGCTTCTTTCTCTTTGTTATCGGAGGATATTTCCTTTGGCCCTGTAGTCTTCAAAGGGATCCGAAATATCTGTTCTCAGATTCCACAGACATAAGGCTAGCAAAGAGATCCACGAAATACAGATGTAACTCTGTGATTGCAAGTCACACATCACAGAGCAGTTTCTCAGAAAGCTTCTTTCCAGATTTCATCTGAGTTTGTTTCCTTTTTCAAAATAGCCAACTATGGGCTTCCAAATATCACTTTGCCAATTCCAGAAGAACTGCCTTACCGAAAGGCTTCTTGAAGGGAAAGCTGTAATTCTGTGAGATGATTTCACAGAACACAAAGAAGTTTCTCAGAAAGCTTCTTTCTCTTTGTTATCGGAGGATATTTCCTTTGGCCCTATAGTCTTCAAAGGGATCCGAAATATCTGTTCTCAGATTCCACAGAAATAAGGCTAGCAAAGAGATCCACGAAATACAGATGTAACTCTGTGAGATGAAATAACAGAACACTAAGCAGTTTCTCAGAAAGCTTCTTTCCAGATTTCATCTGAGGATATTTCCTTTTTCACCATAGCCCTCTATGGGCTTCCAAATATCACTTTGCCAATTCCACAAGAACTGTCTTAGCAATAGGCTTCTTGAGGGGAAAGCTGTAACTCTGTGAGATGATTTCGCAGAACCCAAAGAAGTCTCTCAAAAAGCTTCTTTCTCTCTGTTATCGGAGGATATTTCCTTTGGCCCTATAGTCTTCAAAGGGATTCGAAATATCTGTTCTCAGATTCCACAGAAATAAGGTTAGCAAAGAGATCCACGAAATACAGATGTAACTCTGTGAGATGAATTAACAGAACACTAAGCAGTTTCTCAGAAAGCTTCTTTCCAGATTTAATCTGGGGATATTTCCTTTTTCACCATAGCCCTCTATGGGCTTCCAAATATCACTTTGCCAATTCCACAAGAACTGCCTTACCGAAAGGCTTCTTGAAGGGAAAGCTGTAACTCTGTGAGATGAATTCACAGAACACAAAGAAGTTTCTCAGAGAGCTTCTTTCTCTTTGTTATCGGAGGATATTTCCATTGGCCCTATAGTCTTCAAAGGGATCCGAAATATCTGTTCTCAGATTCCACAGAAATAAGGCTAGCAAATATATCCACGAAATACAGATGTAACTCTGTGAGATGAATTAACAGAAAACTAAGCAGTTTCTCAGAAAGCTTCTTTCCAGATTTCATCTGGGGATATTTCCTTTTTCACCATAGCCCTCTATGGGCTTCCAAATATCACAATGCAAATTCCACAAGAACTGCCTAACCGAAAGGCTTCTTGAAGGGAAAGCTCTAACTCTGTGAGATGATTTCAGAGTACACAAAGAAGTTTCTCAGAAAGCTTCTTTCTCTTTGTTATCGGAGGATATT
Organism: Macaca mulatta; assembly: GCF_049350105.2. Lineage (NCBI taxonomy): Eukaryota > Metazoa > Chordata > Mammalia > Primates > Cercopithecidae > Macaca > Macaca mulatta. The sequence continues at coordinate 72,933,587 of NC_133407.1, read as the reverse complement.
TCCTTTAGTCCTATAGTTTTCAAAAGGATCCTAAATATCTGTTCTCAGATTCCACAGAAATAAGGCTAGCAAAGAGATCCACGAAATACAGATGTAACTCTGTGAGTGCAATTCACACATCACAGAGCAGTTTCTCAGAAAGCTTCTTTCCAGATTTCATCTGAGGATATTTCCTTTTTCACCATAGCCCTCTATGGGCTTCCAAGTATCACTTTGCCAATTCCTCAAGAACTGTCTTAGCGAAAGGCTTATTGAGGAGAAAGCTGTAACTCTGTGAGTTGATTTCACAGAACACAAAGAAGTTTCTCAGAAAGCTTCTTTCTCTTTGTTATCGGAGGATATTTCCTTTGGCCCTTTAGTCTTCAAAAGGATCCGAAATATCTGTTCTCAGATTCCACAGAAATAAGGCTAGCAAAGAGATCCACGAAATACAGATGTAACTCTGTGAGTGGAAGTCACACATCACAGAGCAGTTTCTCAGAAAGCTTCTTTCCAGATTTCATCTGAGGATATTTCCTTTTCACCATATCCCTCTATGGGCTTCCCAATATCACTTTGCCAATTCCACAAGAATTGCCTTACCGAAAGGCTTCTTGAAGGGAAAGCGGTAACTCTGTGAGATGATTTCACAAAACACAAAGAAGTTTCTCAGAAAGCTTCTTTCTCTTTTTTATCGGAGGATATTTCCTTTGGCCCTATAGTCTTCAAAGGGATCCGAAATATCTGTTCTCCGATTCCACAGAAATAAGGCTAGCAAAGAGATCCACGAAATACAGATGTAACTCTGTGAGTGCAAGTCACACATCACGGATCAGTTTCTCAGAAAGCTTCTTTACAGATTTCATCTGAGGATATTTCCTTTTTCACCATAGCCCTCTATGGGCTTCCAAATATCACTTTGCCAATTCCACAAGAACTGCCTTACCGAAAGGCTTCTTGAAGCGAAAGCTGTAACTCTGTGAGATGATTTCACAGAACAGAAAGAAGTTTCTCAGAAAGCTTCTTTCTCTTTGTTATCGGAGGATATTTCCTTAGGCTCTATAGTCTTCAAAGAGAACAGAAATATCTGTTCTCAGATTCCACAGAAATAAGGCTAGCAAAGAGATCCACGAAATACAGATGTAACTCTGTGAGTGGAAGTCACACATCACAGAGCAGTTTCTCAGAAAGCTTCTTTCCAGATTTCATCTGAGTATATTTCCTTTTTCACGATAGCCCTCTATGGGCTTCCAAATATCACTTTGCCAATTCCACAAGAACTGTCTTAGCGAAATGCTTCTGAAGGGGAAAGCTGTAACTCTGTGAGATGATTTCACAGAACACAAAGAAGACTCTCAAAAAGCTTCTTTCTCTCTGTTATCGGAGGATATTTCCTTTGGCCCTATAGTCTTCAAAGGGATCGGAAATATCTGTTCTCAGATTCCACAGAAATAAGGCTAGCAAAGAGATCCACGAAATACAGATGTCACTCTGTGAGTGCAAGTCACACATCACAGAGCAGTTTATCAGAAAGCTTCTTTCCAGATTTCATCTGAGGATATTTCCTTTTTCACCATAGCCCTCTATGAGCTTCCAAATATCACTTTGCCAATTCCACAAGAACTGTCTTAGCGAAAGGCTTCTTGAGGGGAAAGCTGTAACTCTGTGAGATGATTTCACAGAACACAAAGAAGTTTCTCAGAAAGCTTCTTTCTCTCTGTTATCGGAGGATATTTCCTTTGGCCCTATAGTCTTCAAAGGGATCCGAAATATCTGTTCTCAGATTCCACAGAAATAAGGCTAGCAAAGAGATCCACGAAATACATATGTAACTCTGTGAGTGGAAGACACACATCACAGAGCAGTTTATCAGAAAGCTTCTTTCCAGATTTCATCTGAGGATATTTCCTTTTTCACCATAGCCCTCTATGGGCTTCCAAATATCACTTTGCCAATTCCACAAGAACTGCCTTACCGAAAGGCTTCTTGAAGGGAAAGCTGTAACTCTGTGAGATGATTTCACAGAACACAAAGAAGTTTCTCAGAAAGCTTCTTTCTCTTTGTTATCGGAGGATATTTCCTTTGGCCCTATAGTCTTCAAAGGGATCCGAAATATCTGTTCTCAGATTCCACAGAAATAACGCTAGCAAAGAGATCCACGAAATACAGATGTAACTCTGTGAGATGAAATAACAGAACACTAAGCAGTTTCTCCGAAAGCTTCTTTCCAGATTTCATCTGGGGATATTTCCTTTTTCACCGTAGCCCTCTGTGGGCTTCCAAATATCACTTTGCCAATTCCACAAGAACTGCCTAACCGAAAGGCTTCTTGAAGGGAAAGCTCTAAATCTGTTAGATGATTTCAGAGAACACAAAGAAGTTTCTCAGAAAGCTTCTTTCTCTTTGTTATCGGAGGATATTTCCTTTGGTCCTATAGTTTTCAAAGGGATCCGAAATATCTGTTCTCAGTTTCCAAAGAAATAAGGCTAGCAAAGAGATCCACGAAATACAGATGTAACTCTGTGAGTGCAATTCACACATCACAGAGCAGTTTCTCAGAAAGCTTCTTTCCAGATTTCATCTGAGGATATTTCCTTTTTCACCATAGCCCTCTATGGGCTTCCAAATATCACTTTGCCAATTCCACAAGAACTGTCTTAGCGAAAGGCTTCTTGAGGGGAAAGCTGTAACTCTGTGAGATGATTTCACAGAACACAAAGAAGTTTCTCAGAAAGCTTCTTTCTCTTTGTTATCGGAGGATATTTCCTTTGGCTCTATAGTCTTCAAAGGGATCCGAAATATCTGTTCTCAGATTCCACAGAAATAAGGCTAGCAAAGAGATCCACGAAATACAGATGTAACTCTGTGAGATGAATTAACAGAACACTAAGCAGTTTCTCCGAAATCTTCTTTCCAGATTTCTTCTGGGGATTTTTCCTTTTTCACCATAGCCCTCTATGGCCTTCCAAATATCACTTTGCCAATTGCACAAGAACTGCCTAACTGAAAGCCTTCTTGAAGGGAAAGCTCTAACTCTGTGAGATGATTTCAGAGTACACAAAGAAGTTTCTCAGAAAGCTTCTTTCTCTTTGTTATCGGAGGATATTTCCTTTTTCCTATAGTTTTCAAAAGGATCCGAAATATCTGTTCTCAGATTCCACAGAAATAAGGCTAGCAAAGAGATCCACGAAATACAGATGTAACTCTGTGAGTGCAATTCACACATCACAGAGCAGTTTCTCAGAAAGCTTCTTTCCAGATTTCATCTGAGGATATTTCTTTTTTCACCATAGCCCTCTATGGGCTTCCAAATATCACTTTGCCAATTCCACAAGAGCTGTCTTAGTGAAAGGCTTGTGAGGGGAAAGCTGTAACTCTGTGAGATGATTTCACAGAACACAAAGACGTTTCTCAAAAAGCTTCTTTCTCTATCTTATCGGAGGATATTTCCTTTGGCCCTATAGTCTTCAAAGGGATCCGAAATATCTGTTATCAGATTCCACAGAAATAAGGCTAGCAAGAGATCCACGAAATACAGATGTAACTCTGTGAGTGCAAGTCTCACATCACAGAGAATTTTCTCAGAAAGCTTCTTTCCAGGTTTCATCTGAGGATATTTCCTTTTTCACCATAGCCCTCTATGGGATTCCAATTATCACTTTGCCAATTCCACAAGAACTGCCTTACCGAAAGGCTTCTTGAAGGGAAAGCTGTAACTGTGTGAGGTGATTTCACAGAACACAAAGAAGTTTCTCAGAAAGCTTCTTTCTCTTTGTTATCGGAGGATATTTCCTTTGGCCCTATAGACTTCAAAGGGATCCGAAATATCTGTTCTCATATTCCACAGAAATAAGGCTAGCAAAGAGATCCACGAAATACAGATGTAACTCTGTGAGTGCAATTCACACATCACAGAGCAGTTTCTCAGAAAGCTTCTTTCCAGATTTCATCTGAGGATATTTCCTTTTTCACCATAGCCCTCTATGGGCTTCCAAATATCACTTTGCCAATTCCACAAGAACTGTCTTAGCGAAAGGCTTCTTGAGGGGAAAGCTGTAACTCTGTGAGATGATTTCACAGAACACAAAGAAGTTTCTCAGAAAGCTTCTTTCTCTTTGTTATCGGAGGATATTTCCTTTGGCCCTATAGTCTTCAAAGGGATCCGAAATATCTGTTCTCAGATTCCACAGAAATAAGGCTAGCAAAGAGATCCACGAAATACAGATGTAACTCTGTGATTGCAAGTCACACATCACAGAGCAGTTTCTCAGAAAGCTTCTTTCCAGATTTCATCTGAGGTTGTTTCCTTTTTCACCATAGCCCTCTATGGGCTTCCAAATATCACTTTGCCAATTCCACAAGAACTGCCTTACCGAAAGGCTTCTTGAAGGGAAAGCTGTAACTCTGTGAGATGATTTCACAGAACACAAAGAAGTTTCTCAGAAAGCTTCTTTCTCTTTGTTATCGGAGGATATTTCCTTTGGCCCTATAGTCTTCAAAGGGATCCGAAATATCTGTTCTCAGATTCCACAGAAATAAGGCTAACAAAGTGATCCACGAAATACAGATGTCACTCTGTGAGTGTAAGTCACACATCACAGAGCAGTTTCTCAGAAAGCTTCTTTCCAGATTTCATTTGAGGATATTTCCTTTTTCACCATAGCCCTCTATGGGCTTTCAAATATCACTTTGCCAATTCCACAAAAACTGTCTTAGCGAAAGGCTTCTTGAAGAGAAAGCTGTTACTTTGTGAGATGATTTCACAGAACACAAAGACGTTTCTCAGAAAGCTTCTTTCTCTTTGTTATCGGAGGATATTTCCTTTGGCCCTATAGTCTTCAAAGGGATCCGAAATATCTGTTCTCAGATTCCACAGAAAGAAGGCTAGCAAAGAGATCCACGAAATACAGATGTAACTCTGTGAGTGGAAGTCACACATCACAGAGCAGTTTCTCAGAAAGCTTCTTTCCAGATTTCATCTGAGGATATTTCCTTTTCACCATAGCCCTCTATGGGCTTCCCAATATCACTTTGCCAATTCCACAAGAATTGCCTTACCGAAAGGCTTCTTGAAGGGAAAGCTGTAACTCTGTGAGATGATTTCACAAAACACAAAGAAGTTTCTCAGAAAGCTTCTTTCTCTTTTTTATCGGAGGATATTTCCTTTGGCCCTATAGTCTTCAAAGGGATCCGAAATATCTGTTCTCCGATTCCACAGAAATAAGGCTAGCAAAGAGATCCACGAAATACAGATGTAACTCTGTGAGTGCAAGTCACACATCACGGATCAGTTTCTCAGAAAGCTTCTTTACAGATTTCATCTGAGGATATTTCCTTTTTCACCATAGCCCTCTATGGGCTTCCAAATATCACTTTGCCAATTCCACAAGAACTGCCTTACCGAAAGGCTTCTTGAAGCGAAAGCTGTAACTCTGTGAGATGATTTCACAGAACAGAAAGAAGTTTCTCAGAAAGCTTCTTTCTCTTTGTTATCGGAGGATATTTCCTTTGGCTCTATAGTCTTCAAAGAGAACAGAAATATCTGTTCTCAGATTCCACAGAAATAAGGCTAGCAAAGAGATCCACGAAATACAGATGTAACTCTGTGAGTGGAAGTCACACATCACAGAGCAGTTTCTCAGAAAGCTTCTTTCCAGATTTCATCTGAGTATATTTCCTTTTTCACGAAAGCCCTCTATGGGCTTCCAAATATCACTTTGCCAATTCCACAAGAACTGTCTTAGCGAAATGCTTCTGAAGGGGAAAGCTGTAACTCTGTGAGATGATTTCACAGAACACAAAGAAGACTCTCAAAAAGCTTCTTTCTCTCTGTTATCGGAGGATATTTCCTTTGGCCCTATAGTCTTCAAAGGGATCCGAAATATCTGTTCTGAGATTCCACAGAAATAAGGCTAGCAAAGAGATCCACGAAATACAGATGTCACTCTGTGAGTGCAAGTCACACATCACAGAGCAGTTTCTCAGAAAGCTTCTTTCCAGATTTCATCTGAGGATATTTCCTTTTTCACCATAGCCCTCTATGAGCTTCCAAATATCACTTTGCCAATTCCACAAGAACTGTCTTAGCGAAAGGCTTCTTGAGGGGAAAGCTGTAACTCTGTGAGATGATTTCACAGAACACAAAGAAGTTTCTCAGAAAGCTTCTTTCTCTCTGTTATCGGAGGATATTTCCTTTGGCCCTATAGTCTTCAAAGGGATCCGAAATATCTGTTCTCAGATTCCACAGAAATAAGGCTAGCAAAGAGATCCACGAAATACAGATGTAACTCTGTGAGTGGAAGACACACATCACAGAGCAGTTTATCAGAAAGCTTCTTTCCAGATTTCATCTGAGGATATTTCCTTTTTCACCATAGCCCTCTATGGGCTTCCAAATATCACTTTGCCAATTCCACAAGAACTGCCTTACCGAAAGGCTTCTTGAAGGGAAAGCTGTAACTCTGTGAGATGATTTCACAGAACACAAAGAAGTTTCTCAGAAAGCTTCTTTCTCTTTGTTATCGGAGGATATTTCCTTTGGCCCTATAGTCTTCAAAGGGATCCGAAATATCTGTTCTCAGATTCCACAGAAATAACGCTAGCAAAGAGATCCACGAAATACAGATGTAACTCTGTGAGATGAAATAACAGAACACTAAGCAGTTTCTCCGAAAGCTTCTTTCCAGATTTCATCTGGGGATATTTCCTTTTTCACCGTAGCCCTCTGTGGGCTTCCAAATATCACTTTGCCAATTCCACAAGAACTGCCTAACCGAAAGGCTTCTTGAAGGGAAAGCTCTAAATCTGTTAGATGATTTCAGAGAACACAAAGAAGTTTCTCAGAAAGCTTCTTTCTCTTTGTTATCGGAGGATATTTCCTTTGGTCCTATAGTTTTCAAAGGGATCCGAAATATCTGTTCTCAGTTTCCAAAGAAATAAGGCTAGCAAAGAGATCCACGAAATACAGATGTAACTCTGTGAGTGCAATTCACACATCACAGAGCAGTTTCTCAGAAAGCTTCTTTCCAGATTTCATCTGAGGATATTTCCTTTTTCACCATAGCCCTCTATGGGCTTCCAAATATCACTTTGCCAATTCCACAAGAACTGTCTTAGCGAAAGGCTTCTTGAGGGGAAAGCTGTAACTCTGTGAGATGATTTCACAGAACACAAAGAAGTTTCTCAGAAAGCTTCTTTCTCTTTGTTATCGGAGGATATTTCCTTCGGCTCTATAGTCTTCAAAGGGATCCGAAATATCTGTTCTCAGATTCCACAGAAATAAGGCTAGCAAAGAGATCCACGAAATACAGATGTAACTCTGTGAGATGAATTAACAGAACACTAAGCAGTTTCTCCGAAATCTTCTTTCCAGATTTCTTCTGGGGATTTTTCCTTTTTCACCATAGCCCTCTATGGCCTTCCAAATATCACTTTGCCAATTGCACAAGAACTGCCTAACTGAAAGCCTTCTTGAAGGGAAAGTTGTAACTCTGTGAGATGATTTCAGAGTACACAAAGAAGTTTCTCAGAAAGCTTCTTTCTCTTTGTTATCGGAGGATATTTCCTTTTTCCTATAGTTTTCAAAAGGATCCGAAATATCTGTTCTCAGATTCCACAGAAATAAGGCTAGCAAAGAGATCCACGAAATACAGATGTAACTCTGTGAGTGCAATTCACACATCACAGAGCAGTTTCTCAGAAAGCTTCTTTCCAGATTTCATCTGAGGATATTTCTTTTTTCACCATAGCCCTCTATGGGCTTCCAAATATCACTTTGCCAATTCCACAAGAGCTGTCTTAGTGAAAGACTTGTGAGGGGAAAGCTGTAACTCTGTGAGATGATTTCACAGAACACAAAGACGTTTCTCAGAAAGCTTCTTTCTCTATCTTATCGGAGGATATTTCCTTTGGCCATATAGTCTTCAAAGGGATCCGAAATATCTGTTCTCAGATTCCACAGAAATAAGGCTAACAAAGTGATCCACGAAATACAGATGTCACTCTGTGAGTGGAAGTCACACATCACAGAGCAGTTTCTCAGAAAGCTTCTTTCCAGATTTCATTTGAGGATATTTCCTTTTTCACCATAGCCCTCTATGGGCTTTCAAATATCACTTTGCCAATTCCACAAAAACTGTCTTAGCGAAAGGCTTCTTGAAGAGAAAGCTGTTACTTTGTGAGATGATTTCACAGAACACAAAGACGTTTCTCAGAAAGCTTCTTTCTCTTTGTTATCGGAGGATATTTCCTTTGGCCCTATAGTCTTCAAAGGGATCCGAAATATCTGTTCTCAGATTCCACAGAAATAAGGCTAGCAAAGAGATCCACGAAATACAGATGTAACTCTGTGAGATGAAATAACAGAACACTAAGCAGTTTCTCCGAAAGCTTCTTTCCAGATTTCATCTGAGGATATTTCCTTTTTCACCATAGCCCTCTATGGGCTTCCAAATATCACTTTGCCAATTCCACAAGTGCTGTCTTAGCGAAAGGCTTGTTGAGGGGAAAGCTGTAACTCTGTGAGATGATTTCACAGAACACAAAGAAGTTTCTCAGAAAGCTTCTTTGTCTTTGATATCGGAGGATATTTCCTTTGGCCCTATAATATTCATAGGGATCCGATATATCTGTTCTTAGATTCCACAGAAATAAGGATAGCAAAGAGATCCACGAAATACAGATGTAACTCTGTGAGTGCAAGTCACACATCACAGAGCAGTTTCTCAGAAAGCTTCTTTCCAGATTTAATCTGAGGATATTTCCTTTTTCACCATAGCCCTCTATGGGCTTCCAAATATCTCTTTGCCTATTTCACAAGAACTGTCTTAGCGAAAGGCTTCTTGAGGGGAAAGCTGTAACTCTGTGAGATGATTTCGCAGAACACAAAGAAGTTTCTCAGAAAGCTTCTTTCTCTTTGTTATCGGAGGATATTTCCTTTGGCCCTCTAGTCTTCAAAGGGATCCGAAATATCGGTTCTCAGATTCCAGAGAAATAAGGCTAGCAAAGAGATCCACGAAATACAGATGTAACTCTGTGAGTGGAAGTCACACATCACAGAGCAGTTTCTCAGAAAGCTTCTTTCCAGATTTCATCTGAGCATATTTCCTTTTTCACCCTAGCCCTCTATGGGCTTCCAAATATCCCTTTTCCAATTCCACAAGAACTGCCTTACCGAAAGGCTTCTTGAAGAGAAAGCTGTAACTCTGTGAGATGATTTCACAGAACACAAAGAACTTTCTCAGAAAGCTTCTTTCTGTTTGTTATCGGAGGATATTTCCTTTGGCCCTATATCTTCAAAGGAATCCGAAATATCTGTTCTCAGATTCCACAGAAATAAGGATAGCAAATTGATCGACGAAATACAGATGTAACTCTGTGAGTGGAAGTCACACATCACAGAGCAGTTTCTCAGAAAGCTTCTTTCCAGATTTCATCTGAGGATATTTCCTTTTTCGCCATAGCCCTCTATGGGCTTCCAAATATCACTTTGCCAATTCCACAAGAACTGCCTTACCGAAAGTCTTCTTGAAGGGAAAGCTGTAACTCTGTGAGATGATTTCACAGAACACAAAGAAGTTTCTCAGAAAGTTTCTTGCTCTTTGTTATCGGAGGATATTTCCTTTGGCCCTATAGTCTTCAAAGGGATCCGAAATATCTGTTCTCAGATTCCACAGAAATAAGGCTAGCAAAGAGATCCACGAAATACAGATGTAACTCTGTGAGTGGAAGTCACACAACACAGAGCAGTTTCTCAGAAAGCTTCTTTCCAGATTTCATCTGAGGATATTTCCTTTTTCACCGTAGCCCTCTATGGGCTTCCAAATATCACTTTGCCAATTCCACAAGAACTGTCTTAGCGAAATGCTTCTTGAGGGGAAAGCTGTAACTCTGTGAGATGATTTCACAGAACACAAAGAAGTTTCTCAAAAAGCTTCTTTCTCTTTGTTATCGGAGGATATTTCCTTTGGCTCTATAGTCTTCAAAGGGATCCGAAATATCTGTTCTCAGATTCCACAGAAATAATGCTAGCAAAGAGATCCACGAAATACAGATGTCACTCTGTGAGTGTAAGTCACACATCACAGAGCAGTTTCTCAGAAAGCTTCTTTCCAGATTTCATCTGAGGATATTTCCTTTTTCACCATAGCCCTCTATGGGCTTCCAAATATCACTTTGCCAATTCCACAAGAACTGTCTTAGCGAAAGGCTTATTGAGGAGAAAGCTGTAACTCTGTGAGTTGATTTCACAGAACACAAAGAAGTTTCTCAGAAAGCTTCTTTCTCTTTGTTATCGGAGGATATTTCCTTTGGCCCTATAGTCTTCAAAGGGATCCGAAATATCTGTTATCAGATTCCACAGAAATAAGGCTAGCAAAGAGATCCACGAAATACAGATGTAACTCTATGAGTGCAAGTCACACATCACAGAGAATTTTCTCAGAAAGCTTCTTTCCAGGTTTCATCTGAGGATATTTCCTTTTTCACCATAGCCCTCTAAGGGCTTCCAATTATCACTTTGCCAATTCCACCAGAACTGCCTTACCGAAAGGCTTCTTGAAGGTAAAGCTGTAACTGTGTGAGGTGATTTCACAGAACACAAAGAAGTTTCTCAGAAAGCTTCTTTCTCTTTGTTATCGGAGGATATTTCCTTTGGCCCTATAGTCTTCAAAGGGATCCGAAATATCTGTTCTCAGATTCCACAGAAATAAGGCTAGCAAAGAGATTCACGAAATACAGATGTAACTCTGTGAGATGAATTAACAGAACACTAAGCAGTACCTCAGAAAGCTTGTTTTCGGATTTCATATGGGGATATTTCCTTTTTCACCATAGCCCTCTAAGGGCTTCCAAATATCACTTTGCCAATTCCACAAGAACTGCCTAACCGAAAGGCTTCTTGAAGGGAAAGCTCTAACTCTGTGAGATGATTTCAGAATACACAAAGAAGTTTCTCAGAAAGCTTCTTTCTCTTTGTTATCGGAGGATATTTCCTTTGGTCCTATAGTTTTCAAAGGGATCCGAAATATCTGTTCTCAGATTCCACAGAAATAAGGCTAGCAAAGAGATCCACGAAATACAGATGTAACTCTGTGATTGCAAGTCACACATCACAGAGCAGTTTCTCAGAAAGCTTCTTTCCAGATTTCATCTGAGGTTGTTTCCTTTTTCACCATAGCCCTCTATGGGCTTCCAAATATCACTTTGCCAATTCCACAAGAACTGCCTAACCGAAAGGCTTCTTGAAGGGAAAGCTCTAACTCTGTGAGATGATTTCAGAGAACACAAAGAAGTTTCTCAGAAAGCTTCTTTCTCTTTGTTATCGGAGGATATTTCCTTTGGTCCTATAGTTTTCAAAGGGATCCGAAATATCTGTTCTCAGATTCCACAGAAATAAGGCTAGCAAAGAGATCCACGAAATACAGATGTAACTCTGTGAGTGCAATTCACACATCACAGAGCAGTTTCTCAGAAAGCTTCTTTCCAGATTTCATCTGAGGATATTTCCTTTTTCACCATAGCCCTCTATGGGCTTCCAAATATCACTTTGCCAATTCCACAAGAACTGTCTTAGCGAAAGGCTTCTTGAGGGGAAAGCTGTAACTCTGTGAGATGATTTCACAGAACACAAAGAAGTTTCTCAGAAAGCTTCTTTCTCTTTGTTATCGGAGGATATTTCCTTTGGCCCTAAAGTCTTCAAAGGGATCCGAAATATCTGTTCTCAGATTCCACAGAAATAAGGCTAGCAAAGAGATCCACGAAATACAGATGTAACTCTGTGATTGCAAGTCACACATCACAGAGCAGTTTCTCAGAAAGTTTCTTTCCAGATTTCATCTGAGGTTGTTTCCTTTTTCACCATAGCCCTCTATGGGCTTCCAAATATCACTTTGCCAATTCCACAAGAACTGCCTTACCGAAAGGCTTCTTGAAGGGAAAGCTGTAACTCTGTGAGATGATTTCACAGAACACAAAGACGTTTCTCAGAAAGCTTCTTTCTCTTTGTTATCGGAGGATATTTCCTTTGGCCCTATAGTCTTCAAAGGGATCCGAAATATCTGTTCTCAGATTCCACAGAAATAAGGCTAACAAAGAGATCCACGAAATACAGATGTAACTCTGTGAGTGCAATTCACACATCACAGAGCAGTTTCTCAGAAAGCTTCTTTCCAGATTTCATCTGAGGATATTTCCTTTTTCACCATAGCCTTCTATGGGCTTCCAAATATCACTTTGCCAATTCCACAAGAACTGTCTTAGCGAAAGGCTTCTTGAGGGGAAAGCTGTTACTCTGTGAGATGATTTCACAGAACACAAAGAAGTTTCTCAGAAAGCTTCTTTCTCTTTGTTATCGGAGGATATTTCCTTTGGCCCTATAGTCTTCAAAGGGATCCGAAATATCTGTTCTCAGATTCCACAGAAATAAGGCTAGCAAAGAGATCCACGAAATACAGATGTAACTCTGTGATTGCAAGTCACACATCACAGAGCAGTTTCTCAGAAAGCTTCTTTCCAGATTTCATCTGAGGTGGTTTCCTTTTTCACCATAGCCCTCTATGGGCTTCCAAATATCACTTTGCCAATTCCACAAGAACTGCCTTACCGAAAGGCTTCTTGAAGGGAAAGCTGTAACTCTGTGAGATGATTTCACAGAACACAAAGAAGTTTCTCAGAAAGCTTCTTTCTCTTTGTTATCGGAGGATATTTCCTTTGGCCCTATAGTCTTCAAAGGGATCCGAAATATCTGTTCTCAGATTCCACAGAAATAAGGCTAGCAAAGAGATCCACGAAATACAGATGTAACTCTGTGAGTGCAATTCACACATCACAGAGCAGTTTCTCAGAAAGCTTCTTTCCAGATTTCATCTGAGGATATTTCCTTTTTCACCATAGCCCTCTATGGGCTTCCAAATATCACTTTGCCAATTCCACAAGAACTGTCTTAGCGAAAGGCTTCTTGAGGGGAAAGCTGTAACTCTGTGAGATGATTTCACAGAACACAAAGACGTTTCTCAGAAAGCTTCTTTGTCTTTGTTATCGGAGGATATTTCCTTTGGCCCTCTAGTCTTCAAAGGGATCCGAAATATCTGTTCTTAGATTCCACAGAAATAAGGATAGCAAAGAGATCCACGAAATACAGATGTAACTCTATGAGTGCAAGTCACACATCACAGAGAATTTTCTCAGAAAGCTTCTTTCCAGGTTTCATCTGAGGATATTTCCTTTTTCACCATAGCCCTCTAAGGGCTTCCAATTATCACTTTGCCAATTCCACCAGAACTGCCTTACCGAAAGGCTTCTTGAAGGTAAAGCTGTAACTGTGTGAGGTGATTTCAGAGAACACAAAGAAGTTTCTCAGAAAGCTTCTTTCTCTTTGTTATCGGAGGATATTTCCTTTGGCCCTATAGTCTTCAAAGGGATCCGAAATATCTGTTCTCAGATTCCACAGAAATAAGGCTAGCAAAGAGATTCACGAAATACAGATGTAACTCTGTGAGATGAATTAACAGAACACTAAGCAGTACCTCAGAAAGCTTGTTTTCGGATTTCATATGGGGATATTTCCTTTTTCACCATAGCCCTCTATGGGCTTCCAAATATCACTTTGCCAATTCCACAAGAACTGCCTAACCGAAAGGCTTCTTGAAGGGAAAGATCTAACTCTGTGAGATGATTTCAGAGAACACAAAGAAGTTTCTCAGAAAGCTTCTTTCTCTTTGTTATCGGAGGATATTTCCTTTGGTCCTATAGTTTTCAAAGGGATCCGAAATGTCTGTTCTCAGATTCCACAGAAATAAGGCTAGCAAAGAGATCCACGAAATACAGATGTAACTCTGTGAGTGCAATTCACACATCACAGAGCAGTTTCTCAGAAAGCTTCTTTCCAGATTTCATCTGAGGATATTTCCTTTTTCACCATAGCCCTCTATGGGCTTCCAAATATCACTTTGCCAATTCCACAAGAACTGTCTTAGCGAAAGGCTTCTTGAGGGGAAAGCTGTAACTCTGTGAGATGATTTCTAGGAACACAAAGAAGTTTCTCAGAAAGCTTCTTTCTCTTTGTTATCGGAGGATATTTCCTTTGGCCCTATAGTCTTCAAAGGGATCCGAAATATCTGTTCTCCGATTCCACAGAAATAAGGCTGGCAAAGAGATCCACGAAATACAGATGTAACTCTGTGAGTGCAATTCACACATCACAGAGCAGTTTCTCAGAAAGCTTCTTTCCAGATTTCATCTGAGGATATTTCCTTTTTCACCATATCTCTCTATTGGCTTCCAAATATCACTTTGCCATTCCACAAGAACTGTCTTAGCGAAAGGCTTCTTGAGGGGAAAGCTGTATCTCTTTGAGATGATTTCACAGAACACAAAGAATTTTCTCAGAAAGCTTCTTTCTCTTTGTTATCGGAGGATATTTTCTTTGGCCCTATAGTCTTCAAAGGGATCTGAAATATCTGTTCTCAGATTCCACGGAAATAAGGCTAGCAAAGAGATCCACGAAATTCAGATGTAACTCTGTGAGTGCAAGTCACACATCACACAGCAGTTTCTCAGAAAGCTTCTTTCCGGATTTCATCTGAGGATATTTCCTTTTTCACCATAGCCCTCTATGGGCTTCCAAGTATCACTTTGCCAATTCCAAAAGAACTGTCTTAGCGAAAGACTTCTTGAGGGGAAAGCTGTAACTCTGTGAGATGATTTCACAGAACACAAAGAAGTTTCTCAGAAAGCTTCTTTCTCTTTGTTATCGGAGGATATTTCCTTTGGCCCTATAGTCTTCTAAGGGTTCCGAAATATCTGTTCTCAGATTCCACAGAAATAAGGCTAGCAAAGAGATCCACGAAATACAGAAGTAACACTGTGAGTGGAAGTCACACAACACAGAGGAGTTTCTCAGAAAGCTTCTTTGCTGATTTCATCTGAGGATAGTTCCTTTTTCACCATAGCCCTCTAAGGGCTTCCAAATATCACTTTGCCAATTCCACAAGAACTGTCTTAGCGAAAGGCTTCTTGAGGGGAAAGCTGTAACTCTGTGAGATGATTTCACAGAACACAAAGAAGTTTCTCAGAAAGCTTCTTTCTCTTTGTTATCGGAGGATATTTCCTTTGGCCCTATAGTCTTCAAAGGGATCTGAAATATCTGTTCTCAGATTCCACAGAAATAAGGCTTGCAAAGAGATCCACGAAATACAGATGTAACTCTGTGAGTGCAAGTCACACATCACAGAGCAGTTTCTCAGAAAGCTTCTTTCCAGATTTCATCTGAGGATATTTCCTTTTTCACCATAGCCCTCTAGGGGTTCCAAATATCACTTTGCCAATTCCACAAGAACTGCCTTACCGAAAGGCTTCTTGAAGGGGAAGTTGTAACTCTGTGAGATGATTTCACAGAACACAAAGAAGTTTCTCAGAAAGCTTCTTTCTCTTTGTTATCGGAGGATATTTCCTTTGGCCCTATAGTCTTCAAAGGGATCCGAAATATCTGTTCTCCGATTCCACAGAAATAAGGCTAGCAAGGAGATCCACGAAATACAGATGTAACTCTGTGAGTGCAAGTCACACATCACGGATCAGTTTCTCAGAAAGCTTCTTTACAGATTTCATCTGAGGATATTTCCTTTTTCACCATAGCCCTCTATGGGCTTCCAAATATCACTTTGCCAATTCCACAAGAACTACCTTACCGAAAGGCTTCTTGAAGGGAAAGCTGTAACTCTGTGAGATGATTTCACAGAACAGAAAGAAGTTTCTCAGAAAGCTTCTTTCTCTTTGTTATCGGAGGATATTTCCTTTGGCTCTATAGTCTTCAAAGAGAACAGAAATATCTGTTCTCAGATTCCACAGAAATAAGGCTAGCAAAGAGATCCACGAAATACAGATGTAACTCTGTGAGTGGAAGTCACACATCACAGAGCAGTTTCTCAGAAAGCTTCTTTCCAGATTTCATCTGAGTATATTTCCTTTTTCACGATAGCCCTCTATGGGCTTCCAAATATCACTTTGCCAATTCTACAAGAACTGTCTTAGCGAAATGCTTCTGAAGGGGAAAGCTGTAACTCTGTGAGATGATTTCACAGAACACAAAGAAGACTCTCAAAAAGCTTCTTTCTCTCTGTTATCGGAGGATATTTCCTTTGGCCCTATAGTCTTCAAAGGGATCCGAAATATCTGTTCTCAGATTCCACAGAAATAAGGCTAGCAAAGAGATCCACGAAATACAGATGTCACTCTGTGAGTGCAAGTCACACATCACAGAGCAGTTTCTCAGAAAGCTTCTTTCCAGATTTCATCTGAGGATATTTCCTTTTTCACCATAGCCCTCTATGGGCTTCCAAATATCACTTTGCCAATTCCACAAGAACTGTCTTAGCGAAAGGCTTCTTGAGGGGAAAGCTGTAACTCTGTGAGATGATTTCACAGAACACAAAGAAGTTTCTCAGAAAGCTTCTTTCTCTCTGTTATCGGAGGATATTTCCTTTGGCCCTATAGTCTTCAAAGGGATCCGAAATATCTGTTCTCCGATTCCACAGAAATAAGGCTAGCAAAGAGATCCACGAAATACAGATGTAACTCTGTGAGATGAAATAACAGAACACTAAGCAGTTTCTCCGAAAGCTTCTTTCCAGATTTCATCTGAGGATATTTCCTTTTTCACCATAGCCCTCTATGGGCTTCCAAATATCACTTTGCCAATTCCACAAGTGCTGTCTTAGCGAAAGGCATGTTGAGGGGAAAGCTGTAACTCTGTGAGATGATTTCACAGAACACAAAGAAGTTTCTCAGAAAGCTTCTTTGTCTTTGATATCGGAGGATATTTCCTTTGGCCTTACAATCTTCATAGGGATCCGAAATATCTGTTCTTAGATTCCACAGAAATAAGGCTAGCAAAGAGATCCACGAAATACAGATGTAACTCTGTGAGTGGAAGTCACACATCACAGAGCAGTTTCTCAGAAAGCTTCTTTCCAGATTTCATCTGAGCATATTTCCTTTTTCACCCTAGCCCTCTATGGGCTTCCAAATATCACTTTTCCAATTCCACAAGAACTGCCTTACCGAAAGGCTTCTTGAAGAGAATGCTGTAACTCTGTGAGATGATTTCACAGAACACAAAGAACTTTCTCAGAAAGCTTCTTTCTCTTTGTTATCGGAGGATATTTCCTTTGGCCCTATATCTTCAAAGGAATCCGAAATATCTGTTCTCAGATTCCACAGAAATAAGGATAGCAAATTGATCCACGAAATACAGATGTAACTCTGTGAGTGGAAGTCACACATCACAGAGCAGTTTCTCAGAAAGCTTCTTTCCAGATTTCATCTGAGGATAATTCCTTTTTCGCCATAGCCCTCTATGGGCTTCCAAATATCACTTTGCCAATTCCACAAGAACTGCCTTACCGAAAGTCTTCTTGAAGGGAAAGCTGTAACTCTGTGAGATGATTTCACAGAACACAAAGAAGTTTCTCAGAAAGTTTCTTGCTCTTTGTTATCGGAGGATATTTCCTTTGGCCCTATAGTCTTCAAAGGGATCCGAAATATCTGTTCTCAGATTCCACAGAAATAAGGATAGCAAAGAGATCCACGAAATACAGATGTAACTCTGTGAGTGGAAGTCACACAACACAGAGCAGTTTCTCAGAAAGCTTCTTTCCAGATTTCATCTGAGGATATTTCCTTTTTCACCGTAGCCCTCTATGGGCTTCCAAATATCACTTTGCCAATTCCACAAGAACTGTCTTAGCGAAATGCTTCTTGAGGGGAAAGCTGTAACTCTGTGAGATGATTTCACAGAACACAAAGAAGTTTCTCAGAAAGCTTCTTTCTCTTTGTTATCGGAGGATATTTCCTTTGGCCCTATAGTCTTCAAAGGGATCCGAAATATCTGTTCTCATATTCCACAGAAATAAGGCTAGCAAAGAGATCCACGAAATACAGATGTAACTCTGTGAGTGGAAGTCACACATCACAGAGCAGTTTCTCAGAAAGCTTCTTTCCAGATTTCATCTGAGGTTGTTTCCTTTTTCACCATAGCCCTCTATGGGCTTCCAAATATCACTTTGCCAATTCCACAAGAACTGTCTTAGCGAAAGGCTTCTTGAGGGGAAAGCTGTAACTCTGTGAGATGATTTCACAGAACACAAAGAAGTTTCTCAGAAAGCTTCTTTCTCTTTGTTATCGGAGGATATTTCCTTTGGCCCTATAGTCTTCAAAGGGATCCGAAATATCTGTTCTCAGATTCCACAGAAATAAGGCTAGCAAAGAGATCCACGAAATACAGATGTAACTCTGTGATTGCAAGTCACACATCACAGAGCAGTTTCTCAGAAAGCTTCTTTCCAGATTTCATCTGAGGTTGTTTCCTTTTTCACCATAGCCCTCTATGGGCTTCCAAATATCACTTTGCCAATTCCACAAGAACTGCCTTACCGAAAGGCTTCTTGAAGGGAAAGCTGTAACTCTGTGAGATGATTTCACAGAACACAAAGAAGTTTCTCAGAAAGCTTCTTTCTCTTTGTTATCGGATTATATTTCCTTTGGCCCTATAGTCTTCAAAGGGATCCGAAATATCTGTTCTCAGATTCCACAGAAATAAGGCTAACAAAGAGATCCACGAAATACAAATGTCACTCTGTGAGTGTAAGTCACACATCACAGAGCAGTTTCTTAGAAACTTCTTTCCAGATTTCATCTGAGGATATTTCCTTTTTCACCATAGCCCTCTATGGGCTTCCAAATATCACTTTGCCAATTCCACAAGAACTGTCTTAGCGAAAGGCTTCTTGATGGGAAAGCTGTAACTCTGTGAGATGATTTCACAGAACACAAAGAAGTTTCTCAGAAAGCTTCTTTCTCTTTGTTATCGGAGGATATTTCCTTTGGCCCTATAGTCTTCAAAGGGATCCGAAATATCTGTTCTCAGATTCCACAGAAATAAGGCTAGCAAAGAGATCCACGAAATACAGATGTAACTCTGTGAGTGGAAGACACACATCACAGAGCAGTTTCCCAGAAAGCTTCTTTCCAGATTTCATCTGAGGATATTTCCTTTTTCACCATAGCCCTCTATGGGCTTCCAAATATCACTTTGCCAATTCCACAAGAACTGCCTTACCGAAAGGCTTCTTGAAGGGAAAGCTGTAACTCTGTGAGATGATTTCACAGAACACAAAGAAGTTTCTCAGAAAGCTTCTTGCTCTTTGTTATCGGAGGATATTTCCTTTGGCCCTATAGTCTTCAAAGGGATCCGAAATATCTGTTCTCCGATTCCACAGAAATAACGCTAGCAAAGAGATCCACGAAATACAGATGTAACTCTGTGAGATGAAATAACAGAACACTAAGCAGTTTCTCCGAAAGCTTCTTTCCAGATTTCATCTGGGGATATTTCCTTTTTCACCATAGCCCTCTGTGGGCTTCCAAATATCACTTTGCCAATTCCACAAGAACTGCCTAACCGAAAGGCTTCTTGAATGGAAAGCTCTAACTCTGTGAGATGATTTGAGAGAACACAAAGAAGTTTCTCAGAAAGCTTCTTTCTCTTTGTTATCGGAGGATATTTCCTTTGGTCCTATAGTTTTCAAAGGGATCCGAAATATCTGTTCTCAGATTCCAAAGAAATAAGGCTAGCAAAGAGATCCACGAAATACAGATGTAACTCTGTGAGTGCAATTCACACATCACAGAGCAGTTTCTCAGAAAGCTTCTTTCCAGATTTCATCTGAGGTTGTTTCCTTTTTCACCACAGCCCTCTATGGGCTTCCAAATATCACTTTGCCAATTCCACAAGAACTGCCTTACCGAAAGGCTTCTTGGAGGGAAAGCTGTAACTCTGTGAGATGATTTCACAGAAAACAAAGAAGTTTCTCAGAAAGCTTCTTTGTCTTTGTTATCGGAGGATATTTCCTTTGGCCCTATAGTCTTCAAAGGGATCCGAAATATCTGTTCTCAGATTCCACAGAAATAAGGCTAACAAAGAGATCCACGAAATACAGATGTCACTCTGTGAGTGTAAGTCACACATCACAGAGCAGTTTCTCAGAAAGCTTCTTTCCAGATTTCATTTGAGGATATTTCCTTTTTCACCATAGCCCTCTATGGGCTTTCAAATATCACTTTGCCAGTTCCACAAGAACTGTCTTAGCGAAAGGCTTCTTGAAGAGAAAGCTGTAACTTTGTGAGATGATTTCACAGAACACAAAGACGTTTCTCAGAAAGCTTCTTTCTCTTTGTTATCGGAGGATATTTCCTTTGGCCCTATAGTCTTCAAAGGGATCCGAAATATCTGTTCTCAGATGCCACAGAAATAAGGCTAGCAAAGAGATCCACGAAATACAGATGTAACTCTGTGAGATGAAATAACAGAACACTAAGCAGTTTCTCCGAAAGCTTCTTTCCAGATTTCATCTGAGGATATTTCCTTTTTCACCGTAGCCCTCTATGGGCTTCCAAATATCACTTTGCCAATTCCACAAGAGCTGTCTTAGCGAAAGGCTTGTTGAGGGGAAAGCTGTAACTCTGTGAGATGATTTCACAGAACACAAACAAGTTTCTCAGAAAGCTTCTTTGTCTTTGTTATCGGAGGATATTTCCTTTGGCCCTATAATCTTCATAGGGATCCGAAATATCTGTTCTTAGATTCCACAGAAATAAGGATAGGAAAGAGATCCACGAAATACAGATGTAACTCTGTGAGTGCAAGTCACACATCACAGAGCAGTTTCTCAGAAAGCTTCTTTCCAGATTTAATCTGAGGATATTTCCTTTTTCACCATAGCCCTCTATGGGCTTCCAAATATCACTTTCCCTATTTCACAAGAACTGTCTGAGCGAAAGGCTTCTTGAGGGGAAAGCTGTAACTCTGTGAGATGATTTCGCTGAACGCAAAGAAGTTTCTCAGAAAGCTTCTTTCTCTTTGTTATCGGAGGATATTTCCTTTGGCCCTCTAGTCTTCAAAGGGATCCGAAATATCGGTTCTCAGATTCCAGAGAAATAAGGCTAGCAAAGAGATCCACGAAATACAGATGTAACTCTGTGAGTGGAAGTCACACATCACAGAGCAGTTTCTCAGAAAGCTTCTTTCCAGATTTCATCTGAGCATATTTCCTTTTTCACCCTAGCCCTCTATGGGCTTCCAAATATCACTTTTCCAATTCCACAAGAACTGCCTTACCGAAAGGCTTCTTGAAGAGAAAGCTGTAACTCTGTGAGATGATTTCACAGAACACAAAGAACTTTCTCAGAAAGCTTCTTTCTCTTTGTTATCGGAGGATATTTCCTTTGGCCCTATATCTTCAAAGGAATCCGAAATATCTGTTCTCAGATTCCACAGAAATAAGGATAACAAACTGATCCACGAAATACAGATGTAACTCTGTGAGTGGAAGTCACACATCACAGAGCAGTTTCTCAGAAAGCTTCTTTCCAGATTTCATCTGAGGATAGTTCCTTTTTCGCCATAGCCCTCTATGGGCTTCCAAATATCACTTTTCCAATTCCACAAGAACTGCCTTACCGAAAGTCTTCTTGAAGGGAAAGCTGTAACTCTGTGAGATGATTTCAGAGAACACAAAGAAGTTTCTCAGAAAGCTTCTTTCTCTTTGTTATCGGAGGATATTTCCTTTGGTCCTATAGTTTTCAAAGGGATCCGAAATATCTGTTCTCAGATTCCACAGAAATAAGGCTAGCAAAGAGATCCACGAAATACAGATGTAACTCTGTGAGTGCAAGTCACACATCACACAGCAGTTTCTCAGAAAGCTTCTTTCCAGATTTCATCTGAGGATATTTCCTTTTTCACCATAGCCCTCTATGGGCTTCCAAATATCACTTTGCCAATTCCACAAGAACTGTCTTAGCGAAAGGCTTCTTGAGGGGAAAGCTGTAACTCTGTGAGATGATTTCACAGAACACAAAGAAGTTTCTCAGAAAGCTTCTTTCTCTTTGTTATCGGAGGATATTTCCTTTGGCCCTATAGTCTTCAAAGGGATCCGAAATATCTGTTCTCAGATTCCACAGAAATAAGGCTAGCAAAGAGATCCACGAAATACAGATGTAACTCTGTGATTGCAAGTCACACATCACAGAGCAGTTTCTCAGAAAGCTTCTTTCCAGATTTCATCTGAGGTTGTTTCCTTTTTCACCATAGCCCTCTATGGGCTTCCAAATATCACTTTGCCAATTCCACAAGAACTGCCTTACCGAAAGGCTTCTTGAAGGGAAAGCTGTAACTCTGTGAGATGATTTCACAGAACACAAAGAAGTTTCTCAGAAAGCTTCTTTCTCTTTGTTATCGGAGGATATTTCCTTTGGCCCTATAGTCTTCAAAGGGATCCGAAATATCTGTTCTCAGATTCCACAGAAATAAGGCTAGCAAAGAGATCCACGAAATACAGATGTAACTCTGTGAGTGCAATTCACACATCACAGAGCAGTTTCTCAGAAAGCTTCTTTCCAGATTTCATCTGAGGATATTTCCTTTTTCACCATAGCCCTCTATGGGCTTCCAAATATCACTTTGCCAATTCCACAAGAACTGTCTTAGCGAAAGGCTTCTTGAGGGGAAAGCTGTAACTCTGTGAGATGATTTCACAGAACACAAAGAAGTTTCTCAGAAAGCTTCTTTCTCTTTGTTATCGGAGGATATTTCCTTTGGCCCTATAGTCTTCAAAGGGATCCGAAATATCTGTTCTCAGATTCCACAGAAATAAGGCTAACAAAGAGATCCACGAAATACAGATGTCACTCTGTGAGTGTAAGTCACACATCACAGAGCAGTTTCTCAGAAAGCTTCTTTCCAGATTTCATTTGAGGATATTTCCTTTTTCACCATAGCCCTCTATGGGCTTTCAAATATCACTTTGCCAATTCCACAAGAACTGTCTTAGCGAAAGGCTTCTTGAAGAGAAAGCTGTAACTTTGTGAGATGATTTCACAGAACACAAAGACGTTTCTCAGAAAGCTTCTTTCTCTTTGTTATCGGAGGATATTTCCTTTGGCCCTATAGTCTTCAAAGGGATCCGAAATATCTGTTCTCAGATTCCACAGAAATAAGGCTAGCAAAGAGATCCACGAAATACAGATGTAACTCTGTGAGATGAAATAACAGAACACTAAGCAGTTTCTCCGAAAGCTTCTTTCCAGATTTCATCTGAGGATATTTCCTTTTTCACCATATCCCTCTATGGGCTTCCAAATATCACTTTGCCAATTCCACAAGAGCTGTCTTAGCAAAAGGCTTGTTGAGGGGAAAGCTGTAACTCTGTGAGATGATTTCACAGAACACAAAGAAGTTTATCAGAAAGCTTCTTTCTCTTTGTTATCGGAGGATATTTCCTTTGGCCCTATAATCTTCATAGGGTTCCGAAATATCTGTTCTTAGATTCCACAGAAATAAGGCTAGCAAAGAGATCCACGAAATACAGATGTAACTCTGTGAGTGCAAGTCACACATCACAGAGCAGTTTCTCAGAAAGCTTCTTTCCAGATTTAATCTGAGGATATTTCCTTTTTCACCATAGCCCTCTATGGGCTTCCAAATATCACTTTGCCTATTTCACAAGAACTGTCTTAGCGAAAGGCTTCTTGAGGGGAAAGCTGTAACTCTGTGAGATGATTTCGCAGAACACAAAGAAGTTTCTCAGAAAGCTTCTTTCTCTTTGTTATCGGAGGATATTTCCTTTGGCCCTCTAGTCTTCAAAGGGATCCGAAATATCGGTTCTCAGATTCCAGAGAAATAAGGCTAGCAAAGAGATCCACGAAATACAGATGTAACTCTGTGAGTGGAAGTCACACATCACAGAGCAGTTTCTCAGAAAGCTTCTTTCCAGATTTCATCTGAGCATATTTCCTTTTTCACCCTAGCCCTCTATGGGCTTCCAAATATCACTTTTCCAATTCCACAAGAACTGCCTTACCGAAAGGCTTCTTGAAGAGAAAGCTGTAACTCTGTGAGATGATTTCACAGAACACAAAGAACTTTCTCAGAAAGCTTCTTTCTCTTTGTTATCGGAGGATATTTCCTTTGGCCCTATATCTTCAAAGGAATCCGAAATATCTGTTCTCAGATTCCACAGAAATAAGGATAGCAAATTGATCCACGAAATACAGATGTAACTCTGTGAGTGGAAGTCACACATCACAGAGCAGTTTCTCAGAAAGCTTCTTTCCAGATTTCATCTGAGGATATTTCCTTTTTCGCCATAGCCCTCTATGGGCTTCCAAATATCACTTTGCCAATTACACCAGAACTGCCTTACCGAAAGGCTTCTTGAAGGTAAAGCTGTAACTGTGTGAGGTGATTTCACAGAACACAAAGAAGTTTCTCAGAAAGCTTCTTTCTCTTTGTTATCGGAGGATATTTCCTTTGGCCCTATAGTCTTCAAAGGGATCCGAAATATCTGTTCTCAGATTCCACAGAAATAAGGCTAGCAAAGAGATTCACGAAATACAGATGTAACTCTGTGAGGTGAATTAGCAGAACACTAAGCAGTACCTCAGAAAGCTTGTTTTCGGATTTCATATGGGGATATTTCCTTTTTCACCATAGCCCTCTATGGGCTTCCAAATATCACTTTGCCAATTCCACAAGAACTGCCTAACCGAAAGGCTTCTTGAAGGGAAAGCTCTAACTCTGTGAGATGATTTCAGAGAACACAAAGAAGTTTCTCAGAAAGCTTCTTTCTCTTTGTTATCGGAGGATATTTCCTTTGGTAATATAGTTTTCAAAGGGATCCGAAATATCTGTTCTCAGATTCCACAGAAATAAGGCTAGCAAAGAGATCCACGAAATACAGATGTAACTCTGTGAGTGCAATTCACACATCACAGAGCAGTTTCTCAGAAAGCTTCTTTCCAGATTTCATCTGAGGATATTTCCTTTTTCACCATAGCCCTCTATGGGCTTCCAAATATCACTTTGCCAATTCCACAAGAACTGTCTTAGTGAAAGGCTTCTTGAGGGGAAAGCTGTAATTCTGTGAGATGATTTCACAGAACACAAAGAAGTTTCTCAGAAAGCTTCTTTCTCTTTGTTATCGGAGGATATTTCCTTTGGCCCTATAGTCTTCAAAGGGATCCGAAATATCTGTTCTCAGATTCCACAGAAATAAGGCTAGCAAAGAGATCCACGAAATACAGATGTAACTCTGTGATTGCAAGTCACACATCACAGAGCAGTTTCTCAGAAAGCTTCTTTCCAGATTTCATCTGAGGTTGTTTCCTTTTTCACCATAGCCCTCTATGGGCTTCCAAATATCACTTTGCCAATTCCACAAGAACTGCCTTACCGAAAGGCTTCTTGAAGGGAAAGCTGTAACTCTGTGAGATGATTTCACAGAACACAAAGAAGTTTCTCAGAAAGCTTCTTTCTCTTTGTTATCGGAGGATATTTCCTTTGGCCCTATAGTCTTCAAAGGGATCCGAAATATCTGTTCTCAGATTCCACAGAAATAAGGCTAGCAAAGAGATCCACGAAATACAGATGTAACTCTGTGAGTGCAATTCACACATCACAGAGCAGTTTCTCAGAAAGCTTCTTTCCAGATTTCATCTGAGGATATTTCCTTTTTCACCATAGCCCTCTATGGGCTTCCAAATATCACTTTGCCAATTCCACAAGAACTGTCTTAGCGAAAGGCTTCTTGAGGGGAAAGCTGTAACTCTGTGAGATGATTTCACAGAACACAAAGAAGTTTCTCAGAAAGCTTCTTTCTCTTTGTTATCGGAGGATATTTCCTTTGGCCCTATAGTCTTCAAAGGGATCCGAAATATCTGTTCTCAGATTCCACAGAAATAAGGCTAACAAAGAGATCCACGAAATACAGATGTCACTCTGTGAGTGTAAGTCACACATCACAGAGCAGTTTCTCAGAAAGCTTCTTTCCAGATTTCTTTTGAGGATATTTCCTTTTTCACCATAGCCCTCTATGGGCTTTCAAATATCACTTTGCCAATTCCACAAGAACTGTCTTAGCGAAAGGCTTCTTGAAGAGAAAGCTGTAACTTTGTGAGATGATTTCACAGAACACAAAGACGTTTCTCAGAAAGCTTCTTTCTCTTTGTTATCGGAGGATATTTCCTTCGGCCCTATAGTCTTCAAAGGGATCCGAAATATCTGTTCTCAGATTCCACAGAAATAAGGCTAGCAAAGAGATCCACGAAATACAGATGTAACTCTGTGAGATGAAATAACAGAACACTAAGCAGTTTCTCCGAAAGCTTCTTTCCAGATTTCATCTGAGGATATTTCCTTTTTCACCATAGCCCTCTATGGGCTTCCAAATATCACTTTGCCAATTCCACAAGAGCTGTCTTAGCGAAAGGCTTGTTGAGGGGAAAGCTGTAACTCTGTGAGATGATTTCACAGAACACAAAGACGTTTCTCAGAAAGCTTCTTTGTCTTTGTTATCGGAGGATATTTCCTTTGGCCCTATAATCTTCATAGGGATCCGAAATATCTGTTCTTAGATTCCACAGAAATAAGGATAGCAAAGAGATCCACGAAATACAGATGTAACTCTGTGAGTGCAAGTCACACATCACAGAGCAGTTTCTCAGAAAGCTTCTTTCCAGATTTAATCTGAGGATATTTCCTTTTTCACCATAGCCCTCTATGGGCTTCCAAATATCACTTTGCCTATTTCACAAGAACTGTCTTAGCGAAAGGCTTCTTGAGGGGAAAGCTGTAACTCTGTGAGATGATTTCGCAGAACACAAAGAAGTTTCTCAGAAAGCTTCTTTCTCTTTGTTATCGGAGGATATTTCCTTTGGCCCTATAGTCTTCAAAGGGATCCGAAATATCTGTTCTCAGATCCACAGAAATAAGGCTAGCAAAGAGATCCACGAAATACAGATGTAACTCTGTGAGTGCAATTCACACATCACAGAGCAGTTTCTCCGAAAGCTTCTTTCCAGATTTCATCTGAGGATATTTCCTTTTTCACCATAGCCCTCTGTGGGCTTCCAAATATCACTTTGCCAATTCCACAAGAACTGCCTAACCGAAAGGCTTCTTGAAGGGAAAGCTCTAACTCTGTGAGATGATTTGAGAGAACACAAAGAAGTTTCTCAGAAAGCTTCTTTCTCTTTGTTATCGGAGGATATTTCCTTTGGTCCTATAGTGTTCAAAGGGATCCGAAATATCTGTTCTCAGATTCCAAAGAAATAAGGCTAGCAAAGAGATCCACGAAATACAGATGTAACTCTGTGAGTGCAATTCACACATCACAGAGCAGTTTCTCAGAAAGCTTCTTTCCAGATTTCATCTGAGGATATTTCCTTTTTCACCATAGCCCTCTATGGGCTTCCAAATATCACTTTGCCAATTCCACAAAAACTGCCTTACCGAAAGGCTTCTTGAAGGGAAAGCTGTAACTCTGTGAGATGATTTCACAGAACACAAAGAAGTTTCTCAGAAAGTTTCTTGCTCTTTGTTATCGGAGGATATTTCCTTTGGCCCTATAGTCTTCAAAGGGATCCGAAATATCTGTTCTCAGATTCCACAGAAATAAGGATAGCAAAGAGATCCACGAAATACAGATGTAACTCTGTGAGTGGAAGTCACACAACACAGAGCAGTTTCTCAGAAAGCTTCTTTCCAGATTTCATCTGAGGATATTTCCTTTTTCACCAGAGCCCTCTATGGGCTTCCAAATATCACTTTGCCAATTCCAAAAGAACTGTCTTAGCGAAAGGCTTCTTGAGGGGAAAGCTGTAACTCTGTGAGATGATTTCACAGAACACAAAGAAGTTTCTCAGAAAGCTTCTTTCTCTTTATTATCGGAGGATATTTCCTTTGGCCCTATAGTCTTCAAAGGGATCCTAAATATCTGTTCTCAGATTCCACAGAAATAAGGCTAGCAAAGAGATCCACGAAATACAGATGTAACTCTGTGAGTGGAAGACACACATCACAGAGCAGTTTCTCAGAAAGCTTCTTTCCAGATTTCATCTGAGGATATTTCCTTTTTCACCATAGCCCTCTATGGGCTTCCAAATATCACTTTGCCAATTCCACAAGAACTGCCTTACCGAAAGGCTTCTTGAAGGGAAAGCTGTAACTCTGTGAGATGATTTCACAGAACACAAAGAAGTTTCTCAGAAAGCTTCTTTCTCTTTGTTATCGGAGGATATTTCCTTTGGCCCTATAGTCTTCAAAGGGATCCGAAATATCTGTTCTCAGATTCCACAGAAATAACGCTAGCAAAGAGATCCACGAAATACAGATGTAACTCTGTGAGATGAAATAACAGAACACTAAGCAGTTTCTCCGAAAGCTTCTTTCCAGATTTCATCTGGGGATATTTCCTTTTTCACCATAGCCCTCTGTGGGCTTCCAAATATCACTTTGCCAATTCCACAAGAACTGCCTAACCGAAAGGCTTCTTGAAGGGAAAGCTCTAACTCTGTTAGATGATTTCAGAGAACACAAAGAAGTTTCTCAGAAAGCTTCTTTCTCTTTGTTATCGGAGGATATTTCCTTTGGCCCTATAGTCTTCAATGGGATCCGAAATATCTATTCTCAGATTCCACAGAAATAAGGCTAGCAAAGAGATCCACGAAATACAGATGTAACTCTGTGAGATGAAATAACAGAACACTAAGCAGTTTCTCCGAAAGCTTCTTTCCAGATTTCACCTGAGGATATTTCCTTTTTCACCATAGCCCTCTATGGGCTTCCAAATATCACTTTGCCAATTCCACAAGAGCTGTCTTAGCGAAAGGCTTCTTGAGGGGAAAGCTTAACTCTGTGAGATGATTTCACAGAACACAAAGAAGTTTTTCAGAAAGCTTCTTTCTCTTTGTTATCGGAGGATATTTCCTTTGGCCCTATAGTCTTCAAAGGGATCCGAAATATCTGTTCTCAGATTCCACAGAAATAAGGCTAGCAAAGAGATCCACGAAATACAGGTGTAACTCTGTGAGATGAATTAACAGAACACTAAGCAGTTTCTCCGAAATCTTCTTTCCAGATTTCTTCTGGGGATTTTTCCTTTTTCACCATAGCCCTCTATGGGCTTCCAAATATCACTTTGCCAATTGCACAAGAACTGCCTAACTGAAAGCCTTCTTGAAGGGAAAGCTCTAACTCTGTGAGATGATTTCAGAGTACACAAAGAAGTTTCTCAGAAAGCTTCTTTCTCTTTGTTATCGGAGGGTATTTCCTTTGGTCCTATAGTTTTCAAAAGGATCCGAAATATCTGTTCTCAGATTCCACAGAAATAAGGCTAGCAAAGAGATCCTCGAAATACAGATGTAACTCTGTGAGATGAAATAACAGAACACTAAGCAGTTTCTCCGAAAGCTTCTTTCCAGATTTCACCTGAGGATATTTCCTTTTTCACCTTAGCCCTCTATGGGCTTCCAAATATCACTTTGCCAATTCCACAAGAACTGCCTAACCGAAAGGCTTCATGAAGGGAAAGCTGTAACTCTGTGAGATGTTTTCACAGAACACAAAGACGTTTCTCAAAAAGCTTCTTTCTCTTTGTTATCGGA
The DNA here is from genome assembly GCF_049350105.2 of Macaca mulatta. Classification (NCBI taxonomy): domain Eukaryota; kingdom Metazoa; phylum Chordata; class Mammalia; order Primates; family Cercopithecidae; genus Macaca; species Macaca mulatta. The sequence continues at coordinate 72,904,112 of NC_133407.1, read as the reverse complement.
GGATATTTCCTTTGGCCCTATAGTCTTCAAAGGGATCCGAAATATCTGTTATCAGATTCCACAGAAATAAGGCTAGCAAAGAGATCCACGAAATACAGATGTAACTCTATGAGTGCAAGTCACACATCACAGAGAATTTTCTCAGAAAGCTTCTTTCCAGGTTTCATCTGAGGATATTTCCTTTTTCACCATAGCCCTCTAAGGGCTTCCAATTATCACTTTGCCAATTCCACCAGAACTGCCTTACCGAAAGGCTTCTTGAAGGTAAAGCTGTAACTGTGTGATGTGATTTCACAGAACACAAAGAAGTTTCTCAGAAAGCTTCTTTCTCTTTGTTATCGGAGGATATTTCCTTTGGCCCTATAGTCTTCAAAGGGATCCGAAATATCTGTTCTCAGATTCCACAGAAATAAGGCTAGCAAAGGTATCCACGAAATACAGAGGTAACTCTGTGAGTGGAAGTCACACATCACAGAGCAGTTTCTCAGAAAGCTTCTTTCCAGATTTCACATGAGGATATTTCCTTTTTCACCGTAGCCCTCTATGGGATTCCAAATATCACTTTGCCAATTCCACAAGAACTGCCTAACCGAAAGGCTTCTTGAAGGGAAAGCTCTAACTCTGTGAGATGATTTCAGAGAACACAAAGAAGTTTCTCAGAAAGCTTCTTTCTCTTTGTTATCGGAGGATATTTCCTTTGGTCCTATAGTTTTCAAAGGGATCCGAAATATCTGTTCTCAGATTCCACAGAAATAAGGCTAGCAAAGAGATCCACGAAATACAGATGTAACTCTGTGAGTGCAATTCACACATCACAGAGGAGTTTCTCAGAAAGATTCTTTCCAGATTTCATCTGAGGATATTTCCTTTTTCACCATAGCCATCTATGGGCTTCCAAATATCACTTTGCCAATTCCACAAGAACTGTCTTAGCGAAAGGCTTCTTGAGGGGAAAGCTGTAACTCTGTGAGATGATTTCACAGAACACAAAGAAGTTTCTCAGAAAGCTTCTTTCTCTTTGTTATCGGAGGATATTTCCTTTGGCCCTATAGTCTTCAAAGGGATCCGAAATATCTGTTCTCAGATTCCACAGAAATAAGGCTAGCAAAGAGATCCACGAAATACAGATGTAACTCTGTGATTGCAAGTCACACATCACAGAGCAGTTTCTCAGAAAGCTTCTTTCCAGATTTCATCTGAGGTTGTTTCCTTTTTCACCATAGCCCTCTATGGGCTTCCAAATATCACTTTGCCAATTCCACAAGAACTGCCTTACCGAAAGGCTTCTTGAAGGGAAAGCTGTAACTCTGTGAGATGATTTCACAGAACACAAAGAAGTTTCTCAGAAAGCTTCTTTCTCTTTGTTATCGGAGGATATTTCCTTTGGCCCTATAGTCTTCAAAGGGATCCGAAATATCTGTTCTCAGATTCCACAGAAATAAGGCTAGCAAAGAGATCCACGAAATACAGATGTAACTCTGTGAGTGCAATTCACACATCACAGAGCAGTTTCTCAGAAAGCTTCTTTCCAGATTTCATCTGAGGATATTTCCTTTTTCACCATAGCCCTCTATGGGCTTCCAAATATCACTTTGCCACTTCCACAAGAGCTGTCTTAGCGAAAGGCTTGTTGAGGGGAAAGCTATAACTCTGTGAGATGATTTCACAGAACACAAAGAAGTTTGTCAGAAAGCTTCTTTGTCTTTGTTATCGGAGGATATTTCCTTTGGCCCTATAATCTTCATAGGGATCCGAAATATCTGTTCTTAGATTCCACAGAAATAAGGATAGCAAAGAGATCCACGAAATACAGATGTAACTCTGTGAGTGCAAGTCACACATCACAGAGCAGTTTCTCAGAAAGCTTCTTTCCAGATTTAATCTGAGGATATTTCCTTTTTCACCATAGCCCTCTATGGGCTTCCAAATATCACTTTGCCTATTTCACAAGAACTGTCTTAGCGAAAGGCTTCTTGAGGGGAAAGCTGTAACTCTGTGAGATGATTTCGCAGAACACAAAGAAGTTTCTCAGAAAGCTTCTTTCTCTTTGTTATCGGAGGATATTTCCTTTGGCCCTCTAGTCTTCAAAGGGATCCGAAATATCGGTTCTCAGATTCCAGAGAAATAAGGCTAGCAAAGAGATCCACGAAATACAGATGTAACTCTGTGAGTGGAAGTCACACATCACAGAGCAGTTTCTCAGAAAGCTTCTTTCCAGATTTCATCTGAGCATATTTCCTTTTTCACCCTAGCCCTCTATGGGCTTCCAAATATCACTTTTCCAATTCCACAAGAACTGCCTTACCGAAAGGCTTCTTGAAGAGAAAGCTGTAACTCTGTGAGATGATTTCACAGGACACAAAGAACTTTCTCAGAAAGCTTCTTTCTCTTTGTTATCGGAGGATATTTCCTTTGGCCCTATATCTTCAAAGGAATCCGAAATATCTGTTCTCAGATTCCACAGAAATAAGGATAGCAAATTGATCCACGAAATACAGATGTAACTCTGTGAGTGGAAGTCACACATCACAGAGCAGTTTCTCAGAAAGCTTCTTTCCAGATTTCATCTGAGGATATTTCCTTTTTCGCCATAGCCCTCTAGGGGTTCCAAATATCACTTTGCCAATTCCACAAGAACTGCCTTACCGAAAGTCTTCTTGAAGGGAAAGCTGTAACTCTGTGAGATGATTTCACAGAACACAAAGAAGTTTCTCAGAAAGTTTCTTGCTCTTTGTTATCGGAGGATATTTCCTTTGGCCCTATAGTCTTCAAAGGGATCCGAAATATCTGTTCTCAGATTACACAGAAATAAGGCTAGCAAAGAGATCCACGAAATACAGATGTAACTCTGTGAGTGGAAGTCACACAACACAGAGCAGTTTCTCAGAAAGCTTCTTTCCAGATTTCATCTGAGGATATTTCCTTTTTCACCGTAGCCCTCTATGGGCTTCCAAATATCACTTTGCCAATTCCACAAGAACTGTCTTAGCGAAATGCTTCTTGAGGGGAAAGCTGTAACTCTGTGAGATGATTTCACAGAACACAAAGAAGTTTCTCAAAAAGCTTCTTTCTCTCTGTTATCTGAGGATATTTCCTTTGGCTCTATAGTCTTCAAAGGGATCCGAAATATCTGTTCTCAGATTCCACAGAAATAATGCTAGCAAAGAGATCCACGAAATACAGATGTCACTCTGTGAGTGTAAGTCACACATCACAGAGCAGTTTCTCAGAAAGCTTCTTTCCAGATTTCATCTGAGGATATTTCCTTTTTCACCATAGCCCTCTATTTGCTTCCAAATATCACTTTGCCAATTCCACAAGAACAATCTTAGCGAAAGGCTTATTGAGGAGAAAGCTGTAACTCTATGAGTTGATTTCACAGAACACAAAGAAGTTTCTCAGAAAGCTTCTTTCTCTTTGTTATCGGAGGATATTTCCTTTGGCCCTATAGTCTTCAAAGGGATCCGAAATATCTGTTCTCAGATTCCACAGATATAAGGCTAGCAAAGAGATCCACAAAATACAGATGTAACTCTGTGAGTGGAAGTCACACATCACAGAGCAGTTTCTCAGAAAGCTTCTTTCCAGATTTCATCTGAGGATATTTCCTTTTTCACCATAGCCCTCTATGGGCTTCCCAATATCACTTTGCCAATTCCACAAGAATTGCCTTACCGAAAGGCTTCTTGAAGGGAAAGCTGTAACTCTGTGAGATGATTTCACAAAACACAAAGAAGTTTCTCAGAAAGCTTCTTTCTCTTTGTTATCGGAGGATATTTCCTTTGGCCCTATAGTCTTCAAAGGGATCCGAAATATCTGTTCTCCGATTCCACAGAAATAAGGCTAGCAAAGAGATCCACGAAATACAGATGTAACTCTGTGAGTGCAAGTCACACATCACGGATCAGTTTCTCAGAAAGCTTCTTTCCAGATTTCATCTGAGGATATTTCCTTTTTCACCATAGCCCTCTAAGGGCTTCCAAATATCACTTTGCCAATTCCACAAGAACTGCCTTACCGAAAGGCTTCTTGAAGGGAAAGCTGTAACTCTGTGAGATGATTTCACAGAACACAAAGAAGTTTCTCAGAAAGCTTCTTTCTCTTTGTTATCGGAGGATATTTCCTTTGGCCCTATAGTCTTGAAAGGGATCCGAAATATCTGTTCTCAGATTCCACAAAAATAAGGCAAGCAAAGAGATCCACGAAATACAGATGTAACTCTGTGATTGCAAGTCACACATCACAGAGCAGTTTCTCAGAAAGCTTCTTTCCAGATATCATCTGAGTTTGTTTCCTTTTTCACCATAGCCCACTATGGGCTTCCAAATATCACTTTGCCAATTCCAGAAGAACTGCCTTACCGAAAGGCTTGTTGAAGGGAAAGCTGTAACTCTGTGAGATGATTTCACAGAACACAAAGAAGTTTCTCAGAAAGCTTCTTTCTCTTTGTTATCGGAGGATATTTCCTTTGGCCCTATAGTCTTCAAAGGGATCCGAAATATCTGTTCTCAGATTCCACAGAAATAAGGCTAGCAAAGAGATCCACGAAATACAGATGTAACTCTGTGAGATGAAATAACAGAACACTAAGCAGTTTCTCCGAAAGCTTCTTTCCAGATTTCACCTGAGGATATTTCCTTTTTCACCATAGCCCTCTATGGGCTTCCAATTATCACTTTGCCAATTCCACAAGAGCTGTCTTAGCGAAAGGCTTCTTGAGGGGAAAGCTTAACTCTGTGAGATGATTTCACAGAACACAAAGAAGTTTTTCAGAAAGCTTCTTTCTCTTTGTTATCGGAGGATATTTCCTTTGGCCCTATAGTCTTCAAAGGGATCCGAAATATCTGTTCTCAGATTCCACAGAAATAAGGCTAGCAAAGAGATCTACGAAATACAGATGTAACTCTGTGAGATGAATTAACAGAACACTAAGCAGTTTCTCCGAAATCTTCTTTCCAGATTTCTTCTGGGGTTTTTTCCTTTTTCACCATAGCCCTCTATGGGCTTCCAAATATCACTTTGCCAATTGCACAAGAACTGCCTAACTGAAAGCCTTCTTGAAGGTAAAGCTCTAACTCTGTGAGATGATTTCAGAGTACACAAAGAAGTTTCTCAGAAAGCTTCTTTCTCTTTGTTATCGGAGGATATTTCCTTTGGTCCTATAGTTTTCAAAATGATCCGAAATATCTGTACTCAGATTCCACAGAAATAAGACTAGCAAAGAGATCCACGAAATACAGATGAAACTCTGTGAGATGAAATAACAGAACACTAAGCAGTTTCTCCGAAAGCTTCTTTCCAGATTTCACCTGAGGATATTTCCTTTTTCACCATAGCCCTCTATGGCCTTCCAAGTATCACTTTGCCAATTCCACAAGAACTGCCTTACCGAAAGGCTTCTTGAAGGGAAAGCTGTAACTCTGTGAGATGATTTCACAGAACACAAAGAAGTTTCTCAGAAAGCTTCTTTCTCTTTGTTATCAGAGGATATTTCCTTTGGCCCTATAGTCTTCCAAGGGATCAGAAATATCTGTTCTCAGATTCCACAGAAAAAAAGCTAGCAAAGAGATCCACGAAATACATATGTAACTCTGTGAGTGGAAGTCACACATCACACAGCGTTTCTCAGAAAGCTTCTTTAAAGATTTCATCTGAGGATATTTCCTTTTTCACCATAGACGTTTATGGGCTTCCAAATATCACTTTGCCAATTCCAGAAGAATTGTCTTAGCGAAAGACTTCTGGAGGGGAAAGCTGTAACTCTGTGAGATGATTTCACAGAAGACAAAGAAGTTTCTCAGAAAGCTTCTTTCTCTTTGTTATCGGAGGATATTTCCTTTGGCCCTATAGTCTTCAAAGGGATCTGAAATATCTGTTCTCAGATTCCACAGAAATAAGGCTTGCAAAGAGATCCACGAAATACAGATGTAAGTCTGTGAGTGCAAGTCACACATCACAGAGCAGTTTCTCAGAAAGCTTCTTTCCAGATTTCATCTGAGGATATTTCCTTTTTCACCATATCCCTCTATGGGCTTCCAAATATCACTTTGCCAATTCCACAAGAACTGCCTTACCGAAAGGCTTCTTGAAGGGAAAGCTTTAACTCTGTGAGATGATTTCACAGAAGACAAAGAAGTTTCTCAGAAAGCTTCTTTCTCTTTGTTATCGGAGGATGTGTCCTTTGGCCCTATATTCTTCAAAGGGATCCGAAATATCTGTTCTCAGATTCCACAGAATTAAGGTAGCAAAGACATCCAAGAAATACAGGTGTAACTCTGTGAGTGTAAGTCACACATCACACAGCAGTTTCTCAGAAAGCTTCTTTCCAGATTTCATCTGAGGATATTTCCTTTTTCACCATAGCCCTTTATGGGCTTCCAAATATCACTTTGCCAATTCCACAAGAACTGTCTTAGCGAAAGGCTTCTTGAGGGGAAAGCTGTAACTCTTTGAGATGATTTCACAGAACACAAAGAAGTTTCTCAGAAAGCTTCTTTCTCTTTGTTATCGGAGGATATTTCCTTTGGCCCTATAGTCTTCAAAGGGATCCGAAATATCTGTTCTCAGATTCCACAGAAATAAGGCTAGCAAAGAGATCCACGAAATAGAGTTGTAACTCTGTGTGTGCAAGTGACACATCACAGAGCAGATTCTCAGAAAGATTCTTTCCAGATTTCATCTGAGCATATTTCCTTTTTCACCATAGCCCTCTATGGGCTTCCAAATATCACTTTGCCAATTCCACAAGAACTGTCTTAGCGAAAGGCTTCTTGAGGGGAAAGCTGTAATTCTGTGAGATGATTTCACAGAACACAAAGAAGTTTCTCAGAATGTTTCTTTCTCTTTGTTATCGGAGGATATTTCCTTTGGCCCTATAGTCTTCAATGGGATCCGAAATATGTGTTCTCAGATTCCACAGAAATAAGGCTAGAAAAGAGATCCACGAAATACAGATGTAACTCTGTGAGTGCAAGTCGCACATCACAGAGCAGTTTCTCAGAAAGCTTCTTTCGAGATTTCATCTGGGGATATTTCCTTTTTCACCATAACCCTCTAAGGGCTTCCTAATATCACTTTGCCAATTAAACAAGAACTGTCTTAGCCAAAGTCTTCTTGAGGGGAAAACTGTAACTCTGTGAGATGATTTCACAGAACACAAAGAAGTTTCTCAGAAAGCTTCTTTCTCTTTGTTATCGGAGGATATTTCCTTTGGCCCTATAGTCTTCTAAGGGTTCCGAAATTTCTGTTCTCAGATTCCACAGAAATAAGTCTAGCAAAGAGATCCAAGAAATACAGATATAACTTTGTGAGTGGACGTCACACATCACAGAGCAGTTTCTCAGAAAGCTTCTTTCCAGATTTCATCTGAGGATATTTCTTAGTCACCATAGCCCTCTATGGGCTTCCAAATATCACTTTGCCAATTCCACAAGAACTGTCTTAGCGAAAGTCTTCTTGAGGGGAGAGCTGTAACTCTGTGAGATGATTTCACAGAACACAAAGCAGTTTCTCAGAAAGCTTCTTTCTCTTTGTTATCGGAGGATATTTCCTTTGGCCCTATAGTCTTCAAAGGGATCTGAAATATCTGTTCTCAGATTCCACAGAAATAAGGCTTGCAAAGAGATCCACGAAATACAGATGTAAATCTGTGAGTGCAAGTCACACATCATAGAGCAGTTTCTCAGAAAGCTTCTTTCCAGATTTCATCTGAGGATATTTCCTTTTTCACCATAGCCCTCTATGGGCTTCCAAATATCACCTTGCCAATTCCACAAGAACTGCCTTACCGAAAGGCTTCTTGAAGGGAAAGCTGTAACTCTGTGAGATGATTTCACAGAACACAAAGAAGTTTCTCAGAAAGCCTCTTTCTCTTTGTTATCAGAGGATATTTCCTTTGGCCCTATAGTCTTCCAAGGGATCAGAAATATCTGTTCTCAGATTCCACAGAAATAAAGCTAGCAAAGAGATCCACGAAATACATATGTAACTCTTTGAGTGGAAGTCACACATCACACAGCGTTTCTCAGAAAGCTTCTTTAAAGATTTCATCTGAGGATATTTCCTTTTTCACCATAGACCTTTATGGGCTTCCAAATATCACTTTGCCAATTCCACAAGAATTGTCTTAGCGAAAGGCTTCTGGAGGGGAAAGCTGTAACTCTGTGAGATGATTTCACAGAACACAAAGAAGTTTCTCAGAAAGCTTCTTTCTCTTTGTTATCGGAGGATATTTCCTTTGGCCCTATATTCTTCTTAGGGATCCGAAATATCTGTTCTCAGATTCCACAGAAATAAGGCTAGCAAAGAGATCCACGAAATACAGAAGTAACTCTGTGAGTGGAAGTCACACAACACAGAGGAGTTTCTCAGAAAGCTTCTTTGCTGATTTTATCTGAGGATAGTTCCTTTTTCACCATAGCCCTCTAAGGGCTTCCAAATATCACTTTGCCAATTCCACAAGAACTGTCTTAGCGAAAGGCTTCTTGAGGGGAAAGCTGTAACTCTCTGAGATGATTTCACAGAACACAAAGAAGTTTCTCAGAAAGCTTCTTTCTCTTTGTTATCGGAGGATATTTCCTTTGGCCCTATAGTCTTCAAAGGGATCTGAAATATCTGTTCTCAGATTCCACAGAAATAAGGCTTGCAAAGAGATCCACGAAATACAGATGTAACTCTGTGAGTGCAAGTCACACATCACAGAGCAGTTTCTCAGAAAGCTTCTTTCCAGATTTCATCTGAGGATATTTCCTTTTTCACCATAGCCCTCTATGGGCTTCCAAATATCACTTTGACAATTCCACAAGAACTGTCTTAGCGAAAGTCTTCTTGAGGGGAAAGCTGTAACTCTTTGAGATGATTTCACAGAACACAAAGAAGTTTCTCAGAAAGCTTCTTTCTCTTTGTTATCGGAGGATATTTCCTTTGGCCCTATAGTCTTCAAAGGGATCCGAAATATCTGTTCTCAGATTCCACAGAAATAAGGCTAGCAAAGAGATCCACGAAATACAGTTGTAACTCTGTGTGTGCAAGTGACACATCACAGAGCAGATTCTCAGAAAGATTCTTTCCAGATTTCATCTGAGCATATTTCCTTTTTCACCATAGCCCTCTATGGGCTTCCAAATATCACTTTGCCAATTCCACAACAACTGTCTTAGCGAAAGGCTTCTTGAGGGGAAAGCTGTATCTCTGTGAGATGATTTCACAGAACACAAAGAAGTTTCTCAGAATGCTTCTTTCTCTTTGTTATCGGAGGATATTTCCTTTGGCCCTATAGTCTTCAAAGGGATCCGAAATATGTGTTCTCAGATTCCACAGAAATAAGGCTAGAAAAGAGATCCACGAAATACAGATGTAACTCTGTGAGTGCAAGTCGCACATCACAGAGCAGTTTCTCAGAAAGCTTCTTTCGAGATTTCATCTGGGGATATTTCCTTTTTCACCATAACCCTCTAAGGGCTTCCTAATATCACTTTGCCAATTAAACAAGAACTGTCTTAGCCAAAGTCTTCTTGGGGGGAAAACTGTAACTCTGTGAGATGATTTCACAGAACACAAAGAAGTTTCTCAGAAAGCTTCTTTCTCTTGGTTATGGGAGGATATTTCCTTTGTCCCTATAGTCTTCAAAGGGATCCGAAATATCTGTTCTCAGATTCCACAGAAATAAGGCTAGCAAAGAGATCCACGAAATACAGATGTAAATCTGTGAGTGCAAGTCACACATCACAGAGCAGTTTCTCAGAAAGCTTCTTTCCAGATTTCATCTGAGGATATTTCCTTTTTCACCATATCCCTCTATGGGCTTCCAAATATCACTTTTCCAATGCCAAAAGAACTGTCTTAGCGAACGGCTACTTGAGGGGAAAGCTGTAACTCTGTGAGATGATTTCGCAGAACACAAAGAAGTTTCTCAGAAAGCTTCTTTCTCTTTGTTATCGGAGTATATTTTCTTTGGCCCTATAGTCTTCAAAGGGATCTGAAATATCTGTTCTCAGATTCCACAGAAATAAGGCTAGCAAAGAGATCCACGAAATACAGATGTAACTCTGTGAGTGCAAGTCACACATCACACAGCAGTTTCTCATAAAGCTTCTTTCCAGATTTCATCTGAGGATATTTCCTTTTTCACCATAGCCCTCTATGGGCTTCCAAGTATCACTTTGCCAATTCCACAAGAACTGTCTTACCGAAAGGCTTCTTGAAGGGAAAGCTGTAACTCTGTGAGATGATTTCACAGAACACAAAGAAGTTTCTCAGAAAGCTTTTTTCTCTTTATTATCAGAGGATATTTCCTTTGGCCCTATAGTCTTCCAAGGGATCCGAAATATCTGTTCTCAGATTCCACAGAAATAAAGCTAGCAAAGAGATCCACGAAATACATATGTAACTCTGTGAGTGGAAGTCACACATCACACAGCGTTTCTCAGAAAGCTTCTTTAAAGATTTCATCTGAGGTTATTTCCTTTTTCACCATAGCCCTCTATGGGCTTCCAAGTATCACTTTGCCAATTCCAAAAGAACTGTCTTAGCGAAAGACTTCTTGAGGGGAAAGCTGTAACTCTGTGAGATGATTTCACAGAACACAAAGAAGTTTCTCAGAAAGCTTCTTTCTCTTTGTTATCGGAGGATATTTCCTTTGGCCCTATAGTCTTCTAAGGGTTCCGAAATATCTGCTCTCAGATTCCACAGAAATAAGGCTATCAAAGAGATCCACGAAATACAGAAGTAACTCTGTGAGTGGAAGTCACACAACACAGAGGAGTTTCTCAGAAAGCTTCTTTGCTGATTTCATCTGAGGATAGTTCCTTTTTCACCATAGCCCTCTAAGGGCTTCCAAATATCACTTTGCCAATTCCACAAGAACTGTCATAGCGAAAGGCTTCTTGAGGGGAAAGCTGTAACTCTGTGAGATGATTTCACAGAACACAAAGAAGTTTCTCAGAAAGCTTCTTTCTCTTTGTTATCGGAGGATATTTCCTTTGGCCCTATAGTCTTCAAAGGGATCTGAAATATCTGTTCTCAGATTCCACAGAAATAAGGCTTTCAAAGAGATCCACGAAATACAGATGTAACTCTGTGAGTTCAAGTCACACATCACAGAGCAGTTTCTCAGAAAGCTTCTTTCCAGATTTCATCTGAGGATATTTCCTTTTTCACCATAGCCCTCTATGGGCTTCCAAATATCACTTTGCCAATTCCACAAGAACTGCCTTACCGAAAGGCTTCTTGAAGGGAAAGTTGTAACTCTGTGAGATGATTTCACAGAACACAAAGAAGTTTCTCAGAAAGCTTCTTTCTCTTTGTTATCGGAGGATATTTTCTTTGGCCCTATAGTCTTCAAAGGGATCTGAAATATCTGTTCTCAGATTCCACAGAAATAAGGCTAGCAAAGAGATCCACGAAATACAGATGTAACTCTGTGAGTGCAAGTCACACATCACACAGCAGTTTCTCAGAAAGCTTCTTTCCAGATTTCATCTGAGGATATTTCCTTTTTCACCATAGCCCTCTATGGGCTTCCAAGTATCACTTTGCCAATTCCACAAGAACTGTCTTAGCGAAAGACTTCTTGAGGGGAAAGCTGTAACTCTGTGAGATGATTTCACAGAACACAAAGAAGTTTCTCAGAAAGCTTCTTTCTCTTTGTTATCGGAGGATATTTCCTTTGGCCCTATAGTGTTCTTAGGGTTCCGAAATATCTGTTCTCAGATTCCACAGAAATAAGGCTAGCAAAGAGATTCACGAAATACAGAAGTAACTCTGTGAGTGGAAGTCACACAACACAGAGGAGTTTCTCAGAAAGCTTCTTTGCAGATTTCATCTGAGGATAGTTCCTTTTTCACCATAGCCCTCTATGGGCTTCCAAATATCACTTTACCAATTCCACAAGAACTGTCTTAGCGAAAGGCTTCTTGAGGAGAAAGCTGTAACTCTGTGAGATGATTTCACAGAACACAAAGAAGTTTCTCAGAAAGCTTCTTTCTCTTTGTTATCGGAGGATATTTCCTTTGGCCCTATAGTCTTCTAAGGGATCCGAAATATCTGTTCTCAGATTCCACAGAAAGAAGGCTAGCAAAGAGATCCACGAAATACAGATATAACTCTGTGAGTGTAAGTCACACATCACACAGCAGTTTCTCAGAAAGCTTCTTTCCAGATTTCATCTGAGGATATTTCCTTTTTCACCATATCCCTCTATTGGTTTCCAAATATCACTTTGCCAATTCCACAAGAACTGTCTTAGCGAAAGGCTTCTTGAGGGGAAAGCTGTATCTCTGTGAGATGATTTCACAGAACACAAAGAAGTTTCTCAGAAAGCTTCTTTCTCTTTGTTATCGGAGGATATTTTCTTTGGCCCTATAGTCTTCAAAGGGATCTGAAATATCTGTTCTCAGACTCCACGGAAATAAGGCTAGCAAAGAGATCCACGAAATACAGATGTAACTCTGTGAGTGCAAGTCACACATCACACAGCAGTTTCTCAGAAAGCTTCTTTCCGGATTTCATCTGAGGATATTTCCTTTTTCACCATAGCCCTCTATGGGCTTCCAAGTATCACTTTGCCAATTCCAAAAGAACTGTCTTAGCGAAAGACTTCTTGAGGGGAAAGCTGTAACTCTGTGAGATGATTTCACAGAAGACAAAGAAGTTTCTCAGAAAGCTTCTTTCTCTTTGTTATCGGAGGATATTTCCTTTGGCCCTATAGTCTTCTAAGGGTTCCGAAATATCTGTTCTCAGATTACACAGAAATAAGGCTAGCAAAGAGATCCACGAAATACAGAAGTAACTCTGTGAGTGGAAGTCACACAACACAGAGGAGTTTCTCAGAAAGCTTCTTTGCTGATTTCATCTGAGGATAGTTCCTTTTTCACCATAGCCCTCTAAGGGCTTCCAAATATCACTTTGCCAATTCCACAAGAACTGTCTTAGCGAAAGGCTTCTTGATGGGAAAGCTGTAACTCTGTGAGATGATTTCACAGAACACAAAGAAGTTTCTCAGAAAGCTTCTTTCTCTTTGTTATCGGAGGATATTTCCTTTGGCCCTATAGTCTTCTAAGGGATCCGAAATATCTGTTCTCAGATTCCACAGAAAGAAGGCTAGCAAAGAGATCCACGAAATACAGATATAACTCTGTGAGTGTAAGTCACACATCACACAGCAGTTTCTCAGAAAGCTTCTTTCCAGATTTCATCTGAGGATATTTCCTTTTTCACCATATCCCTCTATTGGTTTCCAAATATCACTTTGCCAATTCCACAAGAACTGTCTTAGCGAAAGGCTTCTTGAGGGGAAAGCTGTATCTCTGTGAGATGATTTCACAGAACACAAAGAAGTTTCTCAGAAAGCTTCTTTCTCTTTGTTATCGTAGGATATTTCCTTTGGCCCTATAGTCTTCTAAGGGATCCGAAATATCTGTTCTCAGATTCCACAGAAAGAAGGCTAGCAAAAAGATCCACGAAATACAGATATAACTCTGTGAGTGTAAGTCACACATCACACAGCAGTTTCTCAGAAAGCTTCTTTCCAGATTTCATCTGAGGATATTTCCTTTTTCACCATATCCCTCTATTGGTTTCCAAATATCACTTTGCCAATTCCACAAGAACTGTCTTAGCGAAAGGCTTCTTGAGGGGAAAGCTGTATCTCTGTGAGATGATTTCACAGAACACAAAGAAGTTTCTCAGAAAGCTTCTTTCTCTTTGTTATCGGAGGATATTTTCTTTGGCCCTATAGTCTTCAAAGGGATCTGAAATATCTGTTCTCAGACTCCACGGAAATAAGGCTAGCAAAGAGATCCACGAAATACAGATGTAACTCTGTGAGTGCAAGTCACACATCACACAGCAGTTTCTCAGAAAGCTTCTTTCCGGATTTCATCTGAGGATATTTCCTTTTTCACCATAGCCCTCTATGGGCTTCCAAGTATCACTTTGCCAATTCCAAAAGAACTGTCTTAGCGAAAGACTTCTTGAGGGGAAAGCTGTAACTCTGTGAGATGATTTCACAGAACACAAAGAAGTTTCTCAGAAAGCTTCTTTCTCTTTGTTATCGGAGGATATTTCCTTTGGCCCTATAGTCTTCTAAGGGTTCCGAAATATCTGTTCTCAGATTCCACAGAAATAAGGCTTGCAAAGAGATCCACGAAATACAGAAGTAACTCTGTGAGTGGAAGTCACACAACACAGAGGAGTTTCTCAGAAAGCTTCTTTGCTGATTTCACCTGAGGATAGTTCCTTTTTCACCATAGCCCTCTAAGGGCTTCCAAATATCACTTTGCCAATTCCACAAGAACTGTCTTAGCGAAAGGCTTCTTGATGGGAAAGCTGTAACTCTGTGAGATGATTTCACAGAACACAAAGAAGTTTCTCAGAAAGCTTCTTTCTCTTTGTTATCGGAGGATATTTCCTTTGGCCCTATAGTCTTCAAAGGGATCTGAAATATCTGTTCTCAGATTCCACAGAAATAAGGCTAGCAAAGAGATTCACGAAATACAGAAGTAACTCTGTGAGTGGAAGTCACACAACACAGAGGAGTTTCTCAGAAAGCTTCTTTGCAGATTTCATCTGAGGATAGTTCCTTTTTCACCATAGCCCTCTATGGGCTTCCAACTATCACTTTACCAATTCCACAAGAACTGTCTTAGCGAAAGGCTTCTTGATGGGAAAGCTGTAACTCTGTGAGATGATTTCACAGAACACAAAGAAGTTTCTCAGAAAGCTTCTTTCTCTTTGTTATCGGAGGATATTTCCTTTGGCCCTATAGTCTTCTAAGGGATCCGAAATATCTGTTCTCAGATTCCACAGAAAGAAGGCTAGCAAAGAGATCCACGAAATACAGATATAACTCTGTGAGTGTAAGTCACACATCACACAGCAGTTTCTCAGAAAGCTTCTTTCCAGATTTCATCTGAGGATATTTCCTTTTTCACCATATCCCTCTATTGGTTTCCAAATATCACTTTGCCAATTCCACAAGAACTGTCTTAGCGAAAGGCTTCTTGAGGGGAAAGCTGTATCTCTGTGAGATGATTTCACAGAACACAAAGAAGTTTCTCAGAAAGCTTCTTTCTCTTTGTTATCGGAGGATATTTCCTTTGGCCCTATAGTCTTCTAAGGGATCCGAAATATCTGTTCTCAGATTCCACAGAAAGAAGGCTAGCAAAGAGATCCACGAAATACAGATATAACTCTGTGAGTGTAAGTCACACATCACACAGCAGTTTCTCAGAAAGCTTCTTTCCAGATTTCATCTGAGGATATTTCCTTTTTCACCATATCCCTCTATTGGTTTCCAAATATCACTTTGCCAATTCCACAAGAACTGTCTTAGCGAAAGGCTTCTTGAGGGGAAAGCTGTATCTCTGTGAGATGATTTCACAGAACACAAAGAAGTTTCTCAGAAAGCTTCTTTCTCTTTGTTATCGGAGGATATTTTCTTTGGCCCTATAGTCTTCAAAGGGATCTGAAATATCTGTTCTCAGACTCCACGGAAATAAGGCTAGCAAAGAGATCCACGAAATACAGATGTAACTCTGTGAGTGCAAGTCACACATCACACAGCAGTTTCTCAGAAAGCTTCTTTCCGGATTTCATCTGAGGATATTTCCTTTTTCACCATAGCCCTCTATGGGCTTCCAAGTATCACTTTGCCAATTCCAAAAGAACTGTCTTAGCGAAAGACTTCTTGAGGGGAAAGCTGTAACTCTGTGAGATGATTTCACAGAACACAAAGAAGTTTCTCAGAAAGCTTCTTTCTCTTTGTTATCGGAGGATATTTCCTTTGGCCCTATAGTCTTCTAAGGGTTCCGAAATATCTGTTCTCAGATTCCACAGAAATAAGGCTTGCAAAGAGATCCACGAAATACAGAAGTAACTCTGTGAGTGGAAGTCACACAACACAGAGGAGTTTCTCAGAAAGCTTCTTTGCTGATTTCACCTGAGGATAGTTCCTTTTTCACCATAGCCCTCTAAGGGCTTCCAAGTATCACTTTGCCAATTCCACAAGAACTGTCTTAGCGAAAGGCTTCTTGATGGGAAAGCTGTAACTCTGTGAGATGATTTCACAGAACACAAAGAAGTTTCTCAGAAAGCTTCTTTCTCTTTGTTATCGGAGGATATTTCCTTTGGCCCTATAGTCTTCAAAGGGATCTGAAATATCTGTTCTCAGATTCCACAGAAATAAGGCTAGCAAAGAGATTCACGAAATACAGAAGTAACTCTGTGAGTGGAAGTCACACAACACAGAGGAGTTTCTCAGAAAGCTTCTTTGCAGATTTCATCTGAGGATAGTTCCTTTTTCACCATAGCCCTCTATGGGCTTCCAACTATCACTTTACCAATTCCACAAGAACTGTCTTAGCGAAAGGCTTCTTGATGGGAAAGCTGTAACTCTGTGAGATGATTTCACAGAACACAAAGAAGTTTCTCAGAAAGCTTCTTTCTCTTTGTTATCGGAGGATATTTCCTTTGGCCCTATAGTCTTCTAAGGGATCCGAAATATCTGTTCTCAGATTCCACAGAAAGAAGGCTAGCAAAGAGATCCACGAAATACAGATATAACTCTGTGAGTGTAAGTCACACATCACACAGCAGTTTCTCAGAAAGCTTCTTTCCAGATTTCATCTGAGGATATTTCCTTTTTCACCATATCCCTCTATTGGTTTCCAAATATCACTTTGCCAATTCCACAAGAACTGTCTTAGCGAAAGGCTTCTTGAGGGGAAAGCTGTATCTCTGTGAGATGATTTCACAGAACACAAAGAAGTTTCTCAGAAAGCTTCTTTCTCTTTGTTATCGGAGGATATTTCCTTTGGCCCTATAGTCTTCTAAGGGATCCGAAATATCTGTTCTCAGATTCCACAGAAAGAAGGCTAGCAAAGAGATCCACGAAATACAGATATAACTCTGTGAGTGTAAGTCACACATCACACAGCAGTTTCTCAGAAAGCTTCTTTCCAGATTTCATCTGAGGATATTTCCTTTTTCACCATATCCCTCTATTGGTTTCCAAATATCACTTTGCCAATTCCACAAGAACTGTCTTAGCGAAAGGCTTCTTGAGGGGAAAGCTGTATCTCTGTGAGATGATTTCACAGAACACAAAGAAGTTTCTCAGAAAGCTTCTTTCTCTTTGTTATCGGAGGATATTTTCTTTGGCCCTATAGTCTTCAAAGGGATCTGAAATATCTGTTCTCAGACTCCACGGAAATAAGGCTAGCAAAGAGATCCACGAAATACAGATGTAACTCTGTGAGTGCAAGTCACACATCACACAGCAGTTTCTCAGAAAGCTTCTTTCCGGATTTCATCTGAGGATATTTCCTTTTTCACCATAGCCCTCTATGGGCTTCCAAGTATCACTTTGCCAATTCCAAAAGAACTGTCTTAGCGAAAGACTTCTTGAGGGGAAAGCTGTAACACTGTGAGATGATTTCACAGAACACAAAGAAGTTTCTCAGAAAGCTTCTTTCTCTTTGTTATCGGAGGATATTTCCTTTGGCCCTATAGTCTTCTAAGGGTTCCGAAATATCTGTTCTCAGATTACACAGAAATAAGGCTAGCAAAGAGATCCACGAAATACAGAAGTAACTCTGTGAGTGGAAGTCACACAACACAGAGGAGTTTCTCAGAAAGCTTCTTTGCTGATTTCATCTGAGGATAGTTCCTTTTTCACCAAAGCCCTCTAAGGGCTTCCAAATATCACTTTGCCAATTCCACAAGAACTGTCTTAGCGAAAGGCTTCTTGATGGGAAAGCTGTAACTCTGTGAGATGATTTCACAGAACACAAAGAAGTTTCTCAGAAAGCTTCTTTCTCTTTGTTATCGGAGGATATTTCCTTTGGCCCTATAGTCTTCAAAGGGATCTGAAATATCTGTTCTCAGATTCCACAGAAATAAGGCTAGCAAAGAGATTCACGAAATACAAAAGTAACTCTGTGAGTGGAAGTCACACAACACAGAGGAGTTTCTCAGAAAGCTTCTTTGCAGATTTCATCTGAGGATAGTTCCTTTTTCACCATAGCCCTCTATGGGCTTCCAACTATCACTTTACCAATTCCACAAGAACTGTCTTAGCGAAAGGCTTCTTGAGGAGAAAGCTGTAACTCTGTGAGATGATTTCACAGAACACAAAGAAGTTTCTCAGAAAGCTTCTTTCTCTTTGTTATCGGAGGATATTTCCTTTGGCCCTATAATCTTCTAAGGGATCCGAAATATCTGTTCTCAGATTCCACAGAAAGAAGGCTAGCAAAGAGATCCACGAAATACAGATATAACTCTGTGAGTGTAAGTCACACATCACACAGCAGTTTCTCAGAAAGCTTCTTTCCAGATTTCATCTGAGGATATTTCCTTTTTCACCATATCCCTCTATTGGTTTCCAAATATCACTTTGCCAATTCCACAAGAACTGTCTTAGCGAAAGGCTTCTTGAGGGGAAAGCTGTAACTCTGTGAGATGATTTCACAGAACACAAAGAAGTTTCTCAGAAAGCTTCTTTCTCTTTGTTATCGGAGGATATTTCCTTTGGCCCTATAGTCTTCAAAGGGATCTGAAATATCTGTTCTCAGATTCCACGGAAATAAGGCTAGCAAAGAGATCCACGAAATACAGATGTAACTCTGTGAATGCAAGTCACACATCACACAGCAGTTTCTCAGAAAGCTTCTTTCCGGATTTCATCTGAGGATATTTCCTTTTTCACCATAGCCCTCTATGGGCTTCCAAGTATCACTTTGCCAATTCCAAAAGAACTGTCTTAGCGAAAGACTTCTTGAGGGGAAAGCTGTAACTCTGTGAGATGATTTCACAGAACACAAAGAAGTTCTCAGAAAGCTTCTTTCTCTTTGTTATCGGAGGATATTTCCTTTGGCCCTATAGTCTTCTAAGGGTTCCGAAATATCTGTTCTCAGATTACACAGAAATAAGGCTAGCAAAGAGATCCACGAAATAC
Organism: Macaca mulatta; assembly: GCF_049350105.2. NCBI lineage: Eukaryota > Metazoa > Chordata > Mammalia > Primates > Cercopithecidae > Macaca > Macaca mulatta. The sequence continues at coordinate 72,885,160 of NC_133407.1, read as the reverse complement.
AGAAGTAACTCTGTGAGTGGAAGTCACACAACACAGAGGAGTTTCTCAGAAAGCTTCTTTGCTGATTTCATCTGAGCATAGTTCCTTTTTCACCATAGCCCTCTAAGGGCTTCCAAATATCACTTTGCCAATTCCACAAGAACTGTCATAGCGAAAGGCTTCTTGAGGGGAAAGCTGTAACTCTGTGAGATGATTTCACAGAACACAAAGAAGTTTCTCAGAAAGCTTCTTTCTCTTTGTTATCGGAGGATATTTCCTTTGGCCCTATAGTCTTCAAAGGGATCTGAAATATATGTTCTCAGATTCCACAGAAATAAGGCTTTCAAAGAGATCCACGAAATACAGATGTAACTCTGTGAGTGCAAGTCACACATCACAGAGCAGTTTCTCAGAAAGCTTCTTTCCAGATTTCATCTGAGGATATTTCCTTTTTCACCATAGCCCTCTATGGGCTTCCAAATATCACTTTGCCAATTCCACAAGAACTGCCTTACCGAAAGGCTTCTTGAAGGGAAAGTTGTAACTCTGTGAGATGATTTCACAGAACACAAAGAAGTTTCTCAGAAAGCTTCTTTCTCTTTGTTATCGGAGGATATTTTCTTTGGCCCTATAGTCTTCAAAGGGATCTGAAATATCTGTTCTCAGATTCCACAGAAATAAGGCTAGCAAAGAGATCCACGAAATTCAGATGTAACTCTGTGAGTGCAAGTCACACATCACGGATCAGTTTCTCAGAAAGCTTCTTTCCAGATTTCATCTGAGGATATTTCCTTTTTCACCATAGCCCTCTATGGGCTTCCAAGTATCACTTTGCCAATTCCACAAGAACTGTCTTCGCGAAAGGCTTCTTGAGGAGAAAGCTGTAACTCTGTGAGATGATTTCACAGAACACAAAGAAGTTTCTCCGAAAGCTTCTTTCTCTTTGTTATCGGAGGATATTTCCTTTGGCCCTATAGTCTTCTAAGGGATCCGAAATATCTGTTCTCAGATTCCACAGAAAGAAGGCTAGCAAAGAGATCCACGAAATACAGATATAACTCTGTGAGTGTAAGTCACACATCACACAGCAGTTTCTCAGAAAGCTTCTTTCCAGATTTCATCTGAGGATATTTCCTTTTTCACCATATCCCTCTATGAGTTTCCAAATATCACTTTGCCAATTCCACAAGAACTGTCTTAGCGAAAGGCTTCTTGAGGGGAAAGCTGTATCTCTGTGAGATGATTTCACAGAACACAAAGAAGTTTCTCAGAAAGCTTCTTTCTCTTTGTTATCGGAGGATATTTTCTTTGGCCCTATAGTCTTCAAAGGGATCTGAAATATCTGTTCTCAGACTCCACGGAAATAAGGCTAGCAAAGAGATCCACGAAATACAAATGTAACTCTGTGAGTGCAAGTCACACATCACACAGCAGTTTCTCAGAAAGCTTCTTTCCGGATTTCATCTGAGGATATTTCCTTTTTCACCATAGCCCTCTATGGGCTTCCAAGTATCACTTTGCCAATTCCAAAAGAACTGTCTTAGCGAAAGACTTCTTGAGGGGAAAGCTGTAACTCTGTGAGATGATTTCACAGAACACAAAGAAGTTTCTCAGAAAGCTTCTTTCTCTTTGTTATCGGAGGATATTTCCTTTGGCCCTATAGTCTTCTAAGGGTTCCGAAATATCTGTTCTCAGATTACACAGAAATAAGGCTAGCAAAGAGATCCACGAAATACAGAAGTAACTCTGTGAGTGGAAGTCACACAACACAGAGGAGTTTCTCAGAAAGCTTCTTTGCTGATTTCATCTGAGGATAGTTCCTTTTTCACCATAGCCCTCTAAGGGCTTCCAAATATCACTTTGCCAATTCCACAAGAACTGTCTTAGCGAAAGGCTTCTTGATGGGAAAGCTGTAACTCTGTGAGATGATTTCACAGAACACAAAGAAGTTTCTCAGAAAGCTTCTTTAACTTTGTTATCGGAGGATATTTCCTTTGGCCCTATAGTCTTCAAAGGGATCTGAAATATCTGTTCTCAGATTCCACAGAAATAAGGCTAGCAAACAGATTCACGAAATACAGAAGTAACTCTGTGAGTGGAAGTCACACAACACAGAGGAGTTTCTCAGAAAGCTTCTTTGCAGATTTCATCTGAGGATAGTTCCTTTTTCACCATAGCCCTCTATGGGCTTCCAACTATCACTTTACCAATTCCACAAGAACTGTCTTAGCGAAAGGCTTCTTGAGGAGAAAGCTGTAACTCTGTGAGATGATTTCACAGAACACAAAGAAGTTTCTCAGAAAGCTTCTTTCTCTTTGTTATCGGAGGATATTTCCTTTGGCCCTATAGTCTTCTAAGGGATCCGAAATATCTGTTCTCAGATTCCACAGAAAGAAGGCTAGCAAAGAGATCCACGAAATACAGATAAAACTCTGTGAGTGTAAGTCACACATCACACAGCAGTTTCTCAGAAAGCTTCTTTCCAGATTTCATCTGAGGATATTTCCTTTTTCACCATATCCCTCTATTGGTTTCCAAATATCACTTTGCCAATTCCACAAGAACTGTCTTAGCGAAAGGCTTCTTGAGGGTAAAGCTGTATCTCTGTGAGATGATTTCACAGAACACAAAGAAGTTTCTCAGAAAGCTTCTTTCTCTTTGTTATCGGAGGATATTTTCTTTGGCCCTATAGTCTTCAAAGGGATCTGAAATATCTGTTCTCAGATTCCACGGAAATAAGGCTAGCAAAGAGATCCACGAAATACAGATGTAACTCTGTGAATGCAAGTCACACATCACACAGCAGTTTCTCAGAAAGCTTCTTTCCGGATTTCATCTGAGGATATTTCCTTTTTCACCATAGCCCTCTATGGGCTTCCAAGTATCACTTTGCCAATTCCAAAAGAACTGTCTTAGCGAAAGACTTCTTGAGGGGAAAGCTGTAACTCTGTGAGATGATTTCACAGAACACAAAGAAGTTTCTCAGAAAGCTTCTTTCTCTTTGTTATCGGAGGATATTTCCTTTGGCCCTATAGTCTTCAAAGGGATCTGAAATATCTGTTCTCAGATTCCACAGAAATAAGGCTTGCAAAGAGATCCACGAAATACAGATGTAACTCTGTGAGTGCAAGTCACACATCACAGAGCAGTTTCTCAGAAAGCTTCTTTCCAGATTTCATCTGAGGATATTTCCTTTTTCACCATAGCCCTCTATGGGCTTCCAAATATCACTTTGCCAATTCCACAAGAACTGTCTTAGCGAAAGGCTTCTTGAGGGGAAAGCTGTAATTCAGTGAGATGATTTCACAGAACACAAAGAAGTTTCTCAGAAAGCTTCTTTCTCTTTGTTATCGGAGGATATTTCCTTTGGCCCTATAGTCTTCAAAGGGATCCGAAATATCTGTTCTCAGATTCCACAGAAATAAGGCTAGCAAAGAGATCCACGAAATACAGATGTAACTCTGTGATTGCAAGTCACACATCACAGAGCAGTTTCTCAGAAAGCTTCTTTCCAGATTTCATCTGAGGTTGTTTCCTTTTTCACCATAGCCCTCTATGGGCTTCCAAATATCACTTTGCCAATTCCACAAGAACTGCCTTACCGAAAGGCTTCTTGAAGGGAAAGCTGTAACTCTGTGAGATGATTTCACAGAACACAAAGAAGTTTCTCAGAAAGCTTCTTTCTCTTTGTTATCGGAGGATATTTCCTTTGGCCCTATAGTCTTCAAAGGGATCCGAAATATCTGTTCTCAGATTCCACAGAAATAAGGCTAGCAAAGAGATCCACGAAATACAGATGTAACTCTGTGAGATGAAATAACAGAACACTAAGCAGTTTCTCCGAAAGCTTCTTTCCAGATTTCATCTGAGGATATTTCCTTTTTCACCATAGCCCTCTATGGGCTTCCAAATATCACTTTGCCAATTCCACAAGAGCTGTCTTAGCGAAAGGCTTGTTGAGGGGAAAGCTGTAACTCTGTGAGATGATTTCACAGAACACAAAGACGTTTCTCAGAAAGCTTCTTTGTCTTTGTTATCGGAGGATATTTCCTTTGGCCCTATAATCTTCATAGGGATCCGAAATATCTGTTCTTAGATTCTACAGAAATAAGGATAGCAAAGAGATCCACGAAATACAGATGTAACTCTGTGAGTGCAAGTCACACATCACAGAGCAGTTTCTCAGAAAGCTTCTTTCCAGATTTAATCTGAGGATATTTCCTTTTTCACCATAGCCCTCTATGGGCTTCCAAATATCACTTTGCCTATTTCACAAGAACTGTCTTAGCGAAAGGCTTCTTGAGGGGAAAGCTGTTACTCTGTGAGATGATTTCGCAGAACACAAAGAAGTTTCTCAGAAAGCTTCTTTCTCTTTGTTATCGGAGGATATTTCCTTTGGCCCTCTAGTCTTCAAAGGGATCCGAAATATCGGTTCTCAGATTCCACAGAAATAAGGCTAGCAAAGAGATCCACGAAATACAGATGTAACTCTGTGAGTGGAAGACACACATCACAGAGCAGTTTCTCAGAAAGCTTCTTTCCAGATTTCATCTGAGGATATTTCCTTTTTCACCATAGCCCTCTATGGGCTTCCAAATATCACTTTGCCAATTCCACAAGAACTGCCTTACCGAAAGGCTTCTTGAAGGGAAAGCTGTAACTCTGTGAGATGATTTCACAGAACACAAAGAAGTTTCTCAGAAAGCTTCTTTCTCTTTGTTATCGGAGGATATTTCCTTTGGCCCTATAGTCTTCAAAGGGTTCCGAAATATCTGTTCTCAGATTCCACAGAAATAAGGCTAGCAAAGAGATCCACGAAATACAGATGTAACTCTGTGAGATGAAATAACAGAACACTAAGCAGTTTCTCCGAAAGCTTCTTTCCAGATTTCACCTGAGGATATTTCCTTTTTCACCATAGCCCTCTATGGGCTTCCAAATATCACTTTGCCAATTCCACAAGAACTGCCTAACCGAAAGGCTTCATGAAGGGAAAGCTGTAACTCTGTGAGATGTTTTCACAGAACACAAAGACGTTTCTCAAAAAGCTTCTTTCTCTTTGTTATCGGAGGATATTTCCTTTGGCCCTATAGTCTTCAAAGGGATCCGAAATATCCGTTATCAGATTCCACAGAAATAAGGCTAGCAAAGAGATCCACGAAATACAGATGTAACTCTATGAGTGCAAGTCACACATCACAGAGAATTTTCTCAGAAAGCTTATTTCCAGGTTTCATCTGAGGATATTTCCTTTTTCACCATAGCCCTCTAAGGGCTTCCAATTATCACTTTGCCAATTCCACCAGAACTGCCTTACCGAAAGGCTTCTTGAAGGTAAAGCTGTAACTGTGTGAGGTGATTTCACAGAACACAAAGAAGTTTCTCAGAAAGCTTCTTTCTCTTTGTTATCGGAGGATATTTCCTTTGGCCCTATAGTCTTCAAAGGGATCCGAAATATCTGTTCTCAGATTCCACAGAAATAAGGCTAGCAAAGAGATTCACGAAATACAGATGTAACTCTGTGAATGAATTAACAGAACACTAAGCAGTACCTCAGAAAGCTTGTTTTCGGATTTCATATGGGGATATTTCCTTTTTCACCAAAGCCCTCTATGGGCTTCCAAATATCACTTTGCCAATTCCACAAGAACTGCCTAACCGAAAGGCTTCTTGAAGGGAAAGCTCTAACTCTGTGAGATGATTTCAGAGAACACAAAGAAGTTTCTCAGAAAGCTTCTTTCTCTTTGTTATCGGAGGATATTTCCTTTGGTCCTATAGTTTTCAAAGGGATCCGAAATATCTGTTCTCAGATTCCACAGAAATAAGGCTAGCAAAGAGATCCACGAAATACAGATGTAACTCTGTGAGTGCAATTCACACATCACAGAGCAGTTTCTCAGAAAGATTCTTTCCAGATTTCATCTGAGGATATTTCCTTTTTCACCATAGCCATCTATGGGCTTCCAAATATCACTTTGCCAATTCCACAAGAACTGTCTTAGCGAAAGGCTTCTTGAGGGGAAAGCTGTAACTCTGTGAGATGATTTCACAGAACACAAAGAAGTTTCTCAGAAAGCTTCTTTCTCTTTGTTATCGGAGGATATTTCCTTTGGCCCTATAGTCTTCAAAGGGATCCGAAATATCTGTTCTCAGATTCCACAGAAATAAGGCTAGCAAAGAGATCCACGAAATACAGATGTAACTCTGTGATTGCAAGTCACACATCACAGAGCAGTTTCTCAGAAAGCTTCTTTCCAGATTTCATCTGAGGATATTTCCTTTTTCACCATAGCCCTCTATGGGCTTCCAAATATCACTTTGCCTATTTCACAAGAACTGTCTTAGCGAAAGGCTTCTTGAGGGGAAAGCTGTAACTCTGTGAGATGATTTCGCAGAACACAAAGAAGTTTCTCAGAAAGCTTCTTTCTCTTTGTTATCGGAGGATATTTCCTTTGGCCCTCTAGTCTTCAAAGGGATCCGAAATATCGGTTCTCAGATTCCACAGAAATAAGGCTAGCAAAGAGATCCACGAAATACAGATGTAACTCTGTGAGTGGAAGACACACATCACAGAGCAGTTTCTCAGAAAGCTTCTTTCCAGATTTCATCTGAGGATATTTCCTTTTTCACCATAGCCCTCTATGGGCTTCCAAATATCACTTTGCCAATTCCACAAGAACTGCCTTACCGAAAGGCTTCTTGAAGGGAAAGCTGTAACTCTGTGAGATGATTTCACAGAACACAAAGAAGTTTCTCAGAAAGCTTCTTTCTCTTTGTTATCGGAGGATATTTCCTTTGGCCCTATAGTCTTCAAAGGGTTCCGAAATATCTGTTCTCAGATTCCACAGAAATAAGGCTAGCAAAGAGATCCACGAAATACAGATGTAACTCTGTGAGATGAAATAACAGAACACTAAGCAGTTTCTCCGAAAGCTTCTTTCCAGATTTCACCTGAGGATATTTCCTTTTTCACCATAGCCCTCTATGGGCTTCCAAATATCACTTTGCCAATTCCACAAGAACTGCCTAACCGAAAGGCTTCATGAAGGGAAAGCTGTAACTCTGTGAGATGTTTTCACAGAACACAAAGACGTTTCTCAAAAAGCTTCTTTCTCTTTGTTATCGGAGGATATTTCCTTTGGCCCTATAGTCTTCAAAGGGATCCGAAATATCCGTTATCAGATTCCACAGAAATAAGGCTAGCAAAGAGATCCACGAAATACAGATGTAACTCTATGAGTGCAAGTCACACATCACAGAGAATTTTCTCAGAAAGCTTATTTCCAGGTTTCATCTGAGGATATTTCCTTTTTCACCATAGCCCTCTAAGGGCTTCCAATTATCACTTTGCCAATTCCACCAGAACTGCCTTACCGAAAGGCTTCTTGAAGGTAAAGCTGTAACTGTGTGAGGTGATTTCACAGAACACAAAGAAGTTTCTCAGAAAGCTTCTTTCTCTTTGTTATCGGAGGATATTTCCTTTGGCCCTATAGTCTTCAAAGGGATCCGAAATATCTGTTCTCAGATTCCACAGAAATAAGGCTAGCAAAGAGATTCACGAAATACAGATGTAACTCTGTGAATGAATTAACAGAACACTAAGCAGTACCTCAGAAAGCTTGTTTTCGGATTTCATATGGGGATATTTCCTTTTTCACCAAAGCCCTCTATGGGCTTCCAAATATCACTTTGCCAATTCCACAAGAACTGCCTAACCGAAAGGCTTCTTGAAGGGAAAGCTCTAACTCTGTGAGATGATTTCAGAGAACACAAAGAAGTTTCTCAGAAAGCTTCTTTCTCTTTGTTATCGGAGGATATTTCCTTTGGTCCTATAGTTTTCAAAGGGATCCGAAATATCTGTTCTCAGATTCCACAGAAATAAGGCTAGCAAAGAGATCCACGAAATACAGATGTAACTCTGTGAGTGCAATTCACACATCACAGAGCAGTTTCTCAGAAAGATTCTTTCCAGATTTCATCTGAGGATATTTCCTTTTTCACCATAGCCATCTATGGGCTTCCAAATATCACTTTGCCAATTCCACAAGAACTGTCTTAGCGAAAGGCTTCTTGAGGGGAAAGCTGTAACTCTGTGAGATGATTTCACAGAACACAAAGAAGTTTCTCAGAAAGCTTCTTTCTCTTTGTTATCGGAGGATATTTCCTTTGGCCCTATAGTCTTCAAAGGGATCCGAAATATCTGTTCTCAGTTTCCACAGAAATAAGGCTAGCAAAGAGATCCACGAAATACAGATGTAACTCTGTGATTGCAAGTCACACATCACAGAGCAGTTTCTCAGAAAGCTTCTTTCCAGATTTCATCTGAGGTTGTTTCCTTTTTCACCATAGCCCTCTATGGGCTTCCAAATATCACTTTGCCAATTCCACAAGAACTGCCTTACCGAAAGGCTTCTTGAAGTGAAAGCTGTAACTCTGTGAGATGATTTCACAGAACACAAAGAAGTTTCTCAGAAAGCTTCTTTCTCTTTGTTATCGGAGGATATTTCCTTTGGCCCTATAGTCTTCAAAGGGATCCGAAATATCTGTTCTCAGATTCCACAGAAATAAGGCTAGCAAAGAGATCCACGAAATACAGATGTAACTCTGTGAGTGCAATTCACACATCACAGAGCAGTTTCTCAGAAAGCTTCTTTCCAGATTTCATCTGAGGATATTTCCTTTTTCACCATAGCCCTCTATGGGCTTCCAAATATCACTTTGCCAATTCCACAAGAGCTGTCTTAGCGAAAGGCTTGTTGAGGGGAAAGCTATAACTCTGTGAGATGATTTCACAGAACACAAAGAAGTTTCTCAGAAAGCTTCTTTGTCTTTGTTATCGGAGGATATTTCCTTTGGCCCTATAATCTTCATAGGGATCCGAAATATCTGTTCTTAGATTCCACAGAAATAAGGATAGCAAAGAGATCCACGAAATACAGATGTAACTCTGTGAGTGCAAGTCACACATCACAGAGCAGTTTCTCAGAAAGCTTCTTTCCAGATTTAATCTGAGGATATTTCCTTTTTCACCATAGCCCTCTATGGGCTTCCAAATATCACTTTGCCTATTTCACAAGAACTGTCTTAGCGAAAGGCTTCTTGAGGGGAAAGCTGTAACTCTGTGAGATGATTTCGCAGAACACAAAGAAGTTTCTCAGAAAGCTTCTTTCTCTTTGTTATCGGAGGATATTTCCTTTGGCCCTCTAGTCTTCAAAGGGATCCGAAATATCGGTTCTCAGATTCCAGAGAAATAAGGCTAGCAAAGAGATCCACGAAATACAGATGTAACTCTGTGAGTGGAAGTCACACATCACAGAGCAGTTTCTCAGAAAGCTTCTTTCCAGATTTCATCTGAGCATATTTCCTTTTTCACCCTAGCCCTCTATGGGCTTCCAAATATCACTTTTCCAATTCCACAAGAACTGCCTTACCGAAAGGCTTCTTGAAGAGAAAGCTGTAACTCTGTGAGATGATTTCACAGGACACAAAGAACTTTCTCAGAAAGCTTCTTTCTCTTTGTTATCGGAGGATATTTCCTTTGGCCCTATATCTTCAAAGGAATCCGAAATATCTGTTCTCAGATTCCACAGAAATAAGGATAGCAAATTGATCCACGAAATACAGATGTAACTCTGTGAGTGGAAGTCACACATCACAGAGCAGTTTCTCAGAAAGCTTCTTTCCAGATTTCATCTGAGGATATTTCCTTTTTCGCCATAGCCCTCTAGGGGTTCCAAATATCACTTTGCCAATTCCACAAGAACTGCCTTACCGAAAGTCTTCTTGAAGGGAAAGCTGTAACTCTGTGAGATGATTTCACAGAACACAAAGAAGTTTCTCAGAAAGTTTCTTGCTCTTTGTTATCGGAGGATATTTCCTTTGGCCCTATAGTCTTCAAAGGGATCCGAAATATCTGTTCTCAGATTCCACAGAAATAAGGCTAGCAAAGAGATCCACGAAATACAGATGTAACTCTGTGAGTGGAAGTCACACAACACAGAGCAGTTTCTCAGAAAGCTTCTTTCCAGATTTCATCTGAGGATATTTCCTTTTTCACCGTAGCCCTCTATGGGCTTCCAAATATCACTTTGCCAATTCCACAAGAACTGTCTTAGCGAAATGCTTCTTGAGGGGAAAGCTGTAACTCTGTGAGATGATTTCACAGAACACAAAGAAGTTTCTCAAAAAGCTTCTTTCTCTCTGTTATCGGAGGATATTTCCTTTGGCTCTATAGTCTTCAAAGGGATCCGAAATATCTGTTCTCAGATTCCACAGAAATAATGCTAGCAAAGAGATCCACGAAATACAGATGTCACTCTGTGAGTGTAAGTCACACATCACAGAGCAGTTTCTCAGAAAGCTTCTTTCCAGATTTCATCTGAGGATATTTCCTTTTTCACCATAGCCCTCTATTTGCTTCCAAATATCACTTTGCCAATTCCACAAGAACTGTCTTAGCGAAAGGCTTATTGAGGAGAAAGCTGTAACTCTGTGAGTTGATTTCACGGAACACAAAGAAGTTTCTCAGAAAACTTCTTTCTCTTTGTTATCGGAGGATATTTCCTTTGGCCCTATAGTCTTCAAAGGGATCCGAAATATCTGTTCTCAGATTCCACAGATATAAGGCTAGCAAAGAGATCCACAAAATACAGATGTAACTCTGTGAGTGGAAGTCACACATCACAGAGCAGTTTCTCAGAAAGCTTCTTTCCAGATTTCATCTGAGGATATTTCCTTTTTCACCATAGCCCTCTATGGGCTTCCCAATATCACTTTGCCAATTCCACAAGAATTGCCTTACCGAAAGGCTTCTTGAAGGGAAAGCTGTAACTCTGTGAGATGATTTCACAAAACACAAAGAAGTTTCTCAGAAAGCTTCTTTCTCTTTGTTATCGGAGGATATTTCCTTTGGCCCTATAGTCTTCAAAGGGATCCGAAATATGTGTTCTCCGATTCCACAGAAATAAGGCTAGCAAAGAGATCCACGAAATACAGATGTAACTCTGTGAGTGCAAGTCACACATCACGGATCAGTTTCTCAGAAAGCTTCTTTCCAGATTTCATCTGAGGATATTTCCTTTTTCACCATAGCCCTCTAAGGGCTTCCAAATATCACTTTGCCAATTCCACAAGAACTGCCTTACCGAAAGGCTTCTTGAAGGGAAAGCTGTAACTCTGTGAGATGATTTCACAGAACACAAAGAAGTTTCTCAGAAAGCTTCTTTCTCTTTGTTATCGGAGGATATTTCCTTTGGCCCTATAGTCTTGAAAGGGATCCGAAATATCTGTTCACAGATTCCACAGAAATAAGGCTAGCAAAGAGATCCACGAAATACAGATGTAACTCTGTGATTGCAAGTCACACATCACAGAGCAGTTTCTCAGAAAGCTTCTTTCCAGATATCATCTGAGTTTGTTTCCTTTTTCACCATAGCCCACTATGGGCTTCCAAATATCACTTTGCCAATTCCAGAAGAACTGCCTTACCGAAAGGCTTGTTGAAGGGAAAGCTGTAACTCTGTGAGATGATTTCACAGAACACAAAGAAGTTTCTCAGAAAGCTTCTTTCTCTTTGTTATCGGAGGATATTTCCTTTGGCCCTATAGTCTTCAAAGGGATCCGAAATATCTGTTCTCAGATTCCACAGAAATAAGGCTAGCAAAGAGATCCACGAAATACAGATGTAACTCTGTGAGATGAAATAACAGAACACTAAGCAGTTTCTCCGAAAGCTTCTTTCCAGATTTCACCTGAGGATATTTCCTTTTTCACCATAGCCCTCTATGGGCTTCCAAATATCACTTTGCCAATTCCACAAGAGCTGTCTTAGCGAAAGGCTTCTTGAGGGGAAAGCTTAACTCTGTGAGATGATTTCACAGAACACAAAGAAGTTTTTCAGAAAGCTTCTTTCTCTTTGTTATCGGAGGATATTTCCTTTGGCCCTATAGTCTTCAAAGGGATCCGAAATATCTGTTCTCAGATTCCACAGAAATAAGGCTAGCAAAGAGATCCACGAAATACAGATGTAACTCTGTGAGATGAATTAACAGAACACTAAGCAGTTTCTCCGAAATCTTCTTTCCAGATTTCTTCTGGGGATTTTTCCTTTTTCACCATAGCCCTCTATGGGCTTCCAAATATCACTTTGCCAATTGCACAAGAACTGCCTAACTGAAAGCCTTCTTGAAGGGAAAGCTCTAACTCTGTGAGATGATTTCAGAGTACACAAAGAAGTTTCTCAGAAAGCTTCTTTCTCTTTGTTATCGGAGGATATTTCCTTTGGTCCTATAGTTTTCAAAATGATCCGAAATATCTGTACTCAGATTCCACAGAAATAAGGCTAGCAAAGAGATCCACGAAATACAGATGAAACTCTGTGAGATGAAATAACAGAACACTAAGCAGTTTCTCCGAAAGCTTCTTTCCAGATTTCACCTGAGGATATTTCCTTTTTCACCATAGCCCTCTATGGGCTTCCAAGTATCACTTTGCCAATTCCACAAGAACTGCCTTACCGAAAGGCTTCTTGAAGGGAAAGCTGTAACTCTGTGAGATGATTTCACAGAACACAAAGAAGTTTCTCAGAAAGCTTCTTTCTCTTTGTTATCAGAGGATATTTCCTTTGGCCCTATAGTCTTCCAAGGGATCAGAAATATCTGTTCTCAGATTCCACAGAAATAAAGCTAGCAAAGAGATCCACGAAATACATATGTAACTCTGTGAGTGGAAGTCACACATCACACAGCGTTTCTCAGAAAGCTTCTTTAAAGATTTCATCTGAGGATATTTCCTTTTTCACCATAGACGTTTATGGGCTTCCAAATATCACTTTGCCAATTCCAGAAGAATTGTCTTAGCGAAAGGCTTCTGGAGGGGAAAGCTGTAACTCTGTGAGATGATTTCACAGAACACAAAGAAGTTTCTCAGAAAGCTTCTTTCTCTTTGTTATCGGAGGATATTTCCTTTGGCCCTATAGTCTTCTTAGGGATCCGAAATATCTGTTCTCAGATTCCACAGAAATAAGGCTAGCAAAGAGATCCACGAAATACAGAAGTAACTCTGTGAGTGGAAGTCACACAACACAGAGGAGTTTCTCAGAAAGCTTCTTTGCTGATTTCATCTGAGGATAGTTCCTTTTTCACCATAGCCCTCTATGGGCTTCCAAATATCACTTTGCCAATTCCACAAGAACTGTCTTAGCGAAAGGCTTCTTGAGGGGAAAGCTGTAACTCTGTGAGATGATTTCACAGAACACAAAGAAGTTTCTCAGAAAGCTTCTTTCTCTTTGTTATCGGAGGATATTTCCTTTGGCCCTATAGTCTTCAAAGGGTTCCGAAATATCTGTTCTCAGATTCCACAGAAATAAGGCTAGCAAAGAGATCCACGAAATACAGATGTAAATCTGTGAGTGCAAGTCACACATCACAGAGCAGTTTCTCAGAAAGCTTCTTTCCAGATGTCATCTGAGGATATTTCCTTTTTCACCATATCCCTCTATGGGCTTCCAAATATCACTTTGCCAATGCCACAAGAACTGTCTTAGCGAAAGGCTACTTGAGGGGAAAGCTGTAACTCTGTGAGATGATTTCGCAGAACACAAAGAAGTTTCTCAGAAAGCTTCTTTCTCTTTGTTATCGGAGTATATTTTCTTTGGCCCTATACTCTTCAAAGGGATCTGAAATATCTGTTCTCAGATTCCACAGAAATAAGGCTAGCAAAGAGATCCACGAAATACAGATGTAACTCTGTGAGTGCAAGTCACACATCACACAGCAGTTTCTCATAAAGCTTCTTTCCAGATTTCATCTGAGGATATTTCCTTTTTCACCATAGCCCTCTATGGGCTTCCAAGTATCACTTTGCCAATTCCACAAGAACTGTCTTACCGAAAGGCTTCTTGAAGGGAAAGCTGTAACTCTGTGAGATGATTTCACAGAACACAAAGAAGTTTCTCAGAAAGCTTCTTTCTCTTTATTATCAGAGGATATTTCCTTTGGCCCTATAGTCTTCCAAGGGATCCGAAATATCTGTTCTCAGATTCCACAGAAATAAAGCTAGCAAAGAGATCCACGAAATACATATGTAACTCTGTGAGTGGAAGTCACACATCACACAGCGTTTCTCAGAAAGCTTCTTTAAAGATTTCATCTGAGGTTATTTCCTTTTTCACCATAGCCCTCTATGGGCTTCCAAGTATCACTTTGCCAATTCCAAAAGAACTGTCTTAGCGAAAGACTTCTTGAGGGGAAAGCTGTAACTCTGTGAGATGATTTCACAGAACACAAAGAAGTTTCTCAGAAAGCTTCTTTCTCTTTGTTATCGGAGGATATTTCCTTTGGCCCTATAGTCTTCTAAGGGTTCCGAAATATCTGTTCTCAGATTCCACAGAAATAAGGCTATCAAAGAGATCCACGAAATACAGAAGTAACTCTGTGAGTGGAAGTCACACAACACAGAGGAGTTTCTCAGAAAGCTTCTTTGCTGATTTCATCTGAGGATAGTTCCTTTTTCACCATAGCCCTCTAAGGGCTTCCAAATATCACTTTGCCAATTCCACAAGAACTGTCTTAACGAAAGGCTTCTTGAGGGGAAAGCTGTAACTCTGTGAGATGATTTCACAGAACACAAAGAAGTTTCTCAGAAAGCTTCTTTCTCTTTGTTATCGGAGGATATTTCCTTTGGCCCTATAGTCTTCAAAGGGATCTGAAATATCTGTTCTCAGATTCCACAGAAATAAGGCTTGCAAAGAGATCCACGAAATTCAGATTTAACTCTGGGAGTGCAAGTCACACATCACACAGCAGTTTCTCAGAAAGCTTCTTTCCAGATTTCAACTGAGGATATTTCCTTTTTCCCCATAGCCCTCTATGGGCTTCCAAGTATCACTTTGCCAATTCCACAAGAACTGTCTTAGCGAAAGACTTCTTGAGGGGAAAGCTGTAACTCTGTGAGATGATTTCACAGAACACAAAGAAGTTTCTCAGAAAGCTTCTTTCTCTTTGTTATCGGAGAATATTTCCTTTGGCCCTATAGTGTTCTTAGGGTTCCGAAATATCTGTTCTCAGATTCCACAGAAATAAGGCTAGCAAAGAGATCCACGAAATACAGAAGTAACTCTGTGAGTGGAAGTCACCCAACACAGAGGAGTTTCTCAGAAAGCTTCTTTGCAGATTTCATCTGAGGATAGTTCATTTTTCACCATAGCCCTCTATGGGCTTCCAAATATCACTTTGCCAATTCCACAAGAACTGTCTTAGCGAAAGGCTTCTTGAGGGGAAAGCTGTAACTCTGTGAGATGATTTCACAGAACACAAAGAAGTTTCTCAGAAAGCTTCTTTCTCTTTGTTATCGGAGGATATTTCCTTTGGCCCTATAGTCTTCAAAGGGATCTGAAATATCTGTTCTCAGATTCCACAGAAATAAGGCTTGCAAAGAGATCCACGAAATACAGATGTAAATCTGTGAGTGCAAGTCACACATCATAGAGCAGTTTCTCAGAAAGCTTCTTTCCAGATTTCATCTGAGGATATTTCCTTTTTCACCATAGCCCTCTATGGGCTTCCAAATATCACCTTGCCAATTCCACAAGAACTGCCTTACCGAAAGGCTTCTTGAAGGGAAAGCTGTAACTCTGTGAGATGATTTCACAGAACACAAAGAAGTTTCTCAGAAAGCCTCTTTCTCTTTGTTATCAGAGGATATTTCCTTTGGCCCTATAGTCTTCCAAGGGATCAGAAATATCTGTTCTCAGATTCCACAGAAATAAAGCTAGCAAAGAGATCCACGAAATACATATGTAACTCTGTGAGTGGAAGTCACACATCACACAGCGTTTCTCAGAAAGCTTCTTTAAAGATTTCATCTGAGGATATTTCCTTTTTCACCATAGACCTTTATGGGCTTCCAAATATCACTTTGCCAATTCCACAAGAATTGTCTTAGCGAAAGGCTTCTGGAGGGGAAAGCTGTAACTCTGTGAGATGATTTCACAGAACACAAAGAAGTTTCTCAGAAAGCTTCTTTCTCTTTGTTATCGGAGGATATTTCCTTTGGCCCTATATTCTTCTTAGGGATCCGAAATATCTGTTCTCAGATTCCACAGAAATAAGGCTAGCAAAGAGATCCACGAAATACAGAAGTAACTCTGTGAGTGGAAGTCACACAACACAGAGGAGTTTCTCAGAAAGCTTCTTTGCTGATTTTATCTGAGGATAGTTCCTTTTTCACCATAGCCCTCTAAGGGCTTCCAAATATCACTTTGCCAATTCCACAAGAACTGTCTTAGCGAAAGGCTTCTTGAGGGGAAAGCTGTAACTCTGTGAGATGATTTCACAGAACACAAAGAAGTTTCTCAGAAAGCTTCTTTCTCTTTGTTATCGGAGGATATTTCCTTTGGCCCTATAGTCTTCAAAGGGATCTTAAATATCTGTTCTCAGATTCCACAGAAATAAGGCTTGCAAAGAGATCCACGAAATACAGATGTAACTCTGTGAGTGCAAGTCACACATCACAGAGCAGTTTCTCAGAAAGCTTCTTTCCAGATTTCATCTGAGGATATTTCCTTTTTCACCATAGCCCTCTATGGGCTTCCAAATATCACTTTGCCAATTCCACAAGAACTGTCTTAGCGAAAGTCTTCTTGAGGGGAAAGCTGTAACTCTTTGAGATGATTTCACAGAACACAAAGAAGTTTCTCAGAAAGCTTCTTTCTCTTTGTTATCGGAGGATATTTCCTTTGGCCCTATAGTCTTCAAAGGGATCCGAAATATCTGTTCTCAGATTCCACAGAAATAAGGCTAGCAAAGAGATCCACGAAATAGAGTTGTAACTCTGTGTGTGCAAGTGACACATCACAGAGCAGATTCTCAGAAAGATTCTTTCCAGATTTCATCTGAGCATATTTCCTTTTTCACCATAGCCCTCTATGGGCTTCCAAATATCACTTTGCCAATTCCACAACAACTGTCTTAGCGAAAGGCTTCTTGAGGGGAAAGCTGTAATTCTGTGAGATGATTTCACAGAACACAAAGAAGTTTCTCAGAATGCTTCTTTCTCTTTGTTATCGGAGGATATTTCCTTTGGCCCTATAGTCTTCAAAGGGATCCGAAATATGTGTTCTCAGATTCCACAGAAATAAGGCTAGAAAAGAGATCCACGAAATACAGATGTAACTCTGTGAGTGCAAGTCGCACATCACAGAGCAGTTTCTCAGAAAGCTTCTTTCGAGATTTCATCTGGGGATATTTCCTTTTTCACCATAACCCTCTAAGGGCTTCCTAATATCACTTTGCCAATTAAACAAGAACTGTCTTAGCCAAAGTCTTCTTGAGGGGAAAACTGTAACTCTGTGAGATGATTTCACAGAACACAAAGAAGTTTCTCAGAAAGCTTCTTTCTCTTTGTTATCGGAGGATATTTCCTTTGGCCCTATAGTCTTCAAAGGGTTCCGAAATATCTGTTCTCAGATTCCACAGAAATAAGTCTAGAAAAGAGATCCAAGAAATACAGATATAACTCTGTGAGTGGACGTCACACATCACAGAGCAGTTTCTCAGAAAGCTTCTTTCCAGATTTCATATGAGGATATTTCTTTGTCACCATAGCCCTCTATGGGCTTCCAAATATCACTTTGCCAATTCCACAAGAACTGTCTTAGCGAAAGTCTTCTTGAGGGGAGAGCTGTAACTCTGTGAGATGATTTCACAGAACACAAAGCAGTTTCTCAGAAAGCTTCTTTCTCTTGGTTATTGGTGGATATTTCCTTTGGCCCTATAGTCTTCAAAGGGATCCGAAATATCTGTTCTCAGATTCCACAGAAATAAGGCTAGCAAAGAGATCCACGAAATACAGATGTAAATCTGTGAGTGCAAGTCACACATCACAGAGCAGTTTCTCAGAAAGCTTCTTTCCAGATTTCATCTGAGGATATTTCCTTTTTCACCATATCCCTCTATGGGCTTCCAAATATCACTTTTCCAATGCCAAAAGAACTGTCTTAGCGAACGGCTACTTGAGGGGAAAGCTGTAACTCTGTGAGATGATTTCGCAGAACACAAAGAAGTTTCTCAGAAAGCTTCTTTCTCTTTGTTATCGGAGTATATTTTCTTTCGCCCTATAGTCTTCAAAGGGATCTGAAATATCTGTTCTCAGATTCCACAGAAATAAGGCTAGCAAAGAGATCCACGAAATACAGATGTAACTCTGTGAGTGCAAGTCACACATCACACAGCAGTTTCTCATAAAGCTTCTTTCCAGATTTCATTTGAGGATATTTCCTTTTTCACCATAGCCCTCTATGGGCTTCCAAGTATCACTTTGCCAATTCCACAAGAACTGTCTTAGCGAAAGACTTCTTGAGGGGAAAGCTGTAACTCTGTGAGATGATTTCACAGAACACAAAGAAGTTTCTCAGAAAGCTTCTTTCTCTTTGTTATCGGAGAATATTTCCTTTGGCCCTATAGTGTTCTTAGGGTTCCGAAATATCTGTTCTCAGATTCCACAGAAATAAGGCTAGCAAAGAGATTCACGAAATACAGAAGTAACTCTGTGAGTGGAAGTCACACAACACAGAGGAGTTTCTCAGAAAGCTTCTTTGCAGATTTCATCTGAGGATAGTTCCTTTTTCACCATAGCCCTCTATGGGCTTCCAAATATAACTTTGCCAATTCCACAAGAACTGTCTTAGCGAAAGGCTTCTTGAGGGGAAAGCTGTAACTCTGTGAGATGATTTCACAGAACACAAAGAAGTTTCTCAGAAAGCTTCTTTCTCTTTGTTATCGGAGGATATTTCCTTTGGCCCTATAGTCTTCAAAGGGATCTGAAATATCTGTTCTCAGATTCCACAGAAATAAGGCTTGCAAAGAGATCCACGAAATACAGATGTAAATCTGTGAGTGCAAGTCACACATCATAGAGCAGTTTCTCAGAAAGCTTCTTTCCAGATTTCATCTGAGGATATTTCCTTTTTCACCATAGCCCTCTATGGGCTTCCAAATATTACCTTGCCAATTCCACAAGAACTGCCTTACCGAAAGGCTTCTTGAAGGGAAAGCTGTAACTCTGTGAGATGATTTCACAGAACACAAAGAAGTTTCTCAGAAAGCTTCTTTCTCTTTGTTATCAGAGGATATTTCCTTTGGCCCTATAGTCTTCCAAGGGATCAGAAATATCTGTTCTCAGATTCCACAGAAATAAAGCTAGCAAAGAGATCCACGAAATACATATGTAACTCTGTGAGTGGAAGTCACACATCACACAGCGTTTCTCAGAAAGCTTCTTTAAAGATTTCATCTGAGGATATTTCCTTGTTCACCATAGACCTTTATGGGCTTCCAAATATCACTTTGCCAATTCCACAAGAATTGTCTTAGCGAAAGGCTTCTGGAGGGGAAAGCTGTAACTCTGTGAGATGATTTCACAGAACACAAAGAAGTTTCTCAGAAAGCTTCTTTCTCTTTGTTATCGGAGAATATTTCCTTTGGCCCTATAGTGTTCTTAGGGTTCCGAAATATCTGTTCTCAGATTCCACAGAAATAAGGCTAGCAAAGAGATTCACGAAATACAGAAGTAACTCTGTGAGTGGAAGTCACACAACACAGAGGAGTTTCTCAGAAAGCTTCTTTGCAGATTTCATCTGAGGATAGTTCCTTTTTCACCATAGCCCTCTATGGGCTTCCAAATATCACTTTGCCAATTCCACAAGAACTGTCTTAGCGAAAGGCTTCTTGAGGGGAAAGCTGTAACTCTGTGAGATGATTTCAGAGAACACAAAGAAGTTTCTCAGAAAGCTTCTTTCTCTTTGTTATCGGAGGATATTTCCTTTGGCCCTATAGTCTTCAAAGGGATCTGAAATATCTGTTCTCAGATTCCACAGAAATAAGGCTTGCAAAGAGATCCACGAAATACAGATGTAAATCTGTGAGTGCAAGTCACACATCATAGAGCAGTTTCTCAGAAATCTTCTTTCCAGATTTCATCTGAGGATATTTCCTTTTTCACCATAGCCCTCTATGGGCTTCCAAATATCACCTTGCCAATTCCACAAGAACTGCCTTACCGAAAGGCTTCTTGAAGGGAAAGCTGTAACTCTGTGAGATGATTTCACAGAACACAAAGAAGTTTCTCAGAAAGCTTCTTTCTCTTTGTTATCAGAGGATATTTCCTTTGGCCCTATAGTCTTCCAAGGGATCAGAAATATCTGTTCTCAGATTCCACAGAAATAAAGCTAGCAAAGAGATCCACGAAATACATATGTAACTCTGTGAGTGGAAGTCACACATCACACAGCGTTTCTCAGAAAGCTTCTTTAAAGATTTCATCTGAGGATATTTCCTTTTTCACCATAGACCTTTATGGGCTTCCAAATATCACTTTGCCAATTCCACAAGAATTGTCTTAGCGAAAGGCTTCTGGAGGGGAAAGCTGTAACTCTGTGAGATGATTTCACAGAACACAAAGAAGTTTCTCAGAATGCTTCTTTCTCTTTGTTATCGGAGGATATTTCCTTTGGCCCTATAGTCTTCTTAGGGATCCGAAATATCTGTTCTCAGATTCCACAGAAATAAGGCTAGCAAAGAGATCCACGAAATACAGAAGTAACTCTGTGAGTGGAAGTCACACAACACAGAGGAGTTTCTCAGAAAGCTTCTTTGCTGATTTCATCTGAGGATAGTTCCTTTTTCACCATAGCCCTCTATGGGCTTCCAAATATCACTTTGCCAATTCCACAAGAACTGTCTTAGCGAAAGGCTTCTTGAGGGGAAAGCTGTAACTCTGTGAGATGATTTCACAGAACACAAAGAAGTTTCTCAGAAAGCTTCTTTCTCTTTTTTATCGGAGGATATTTCCTTTGGCCCTATAGTCTTCAAAGGGATCTGAAATATCTGTTCTCAGATTCCACAGAAATAAGGCTTGCAAAGAGATCCACGAAATACAGATGTAACTCTGTGAGTGCAAGTCACACATCACAGAGCAGTTTCTCAGAAAGCTTCTTTTCAGATTTCATCTGAGGTTATTTCCTTTTTCACCATAGCCCTCTATGGGCTTCCAAATATCACTTTGCCAATTCCACAAGAACTGCCTTACCGAAAGGCTTCTTGAAGGGAAAGCTTTAACTCTGTGAGATGATTTCACAGAACACAAAGAAGTTTCTCAGAAGGCTTCTTTCTCTTTGTTATCGGAGGATATGTCCTTTGGCCCTATAGTCTTCAAAGGGATCCGAAATATCTGTTCTCAGATTCCACAGAATTAAGGCTAGCAAAGACATCCAAGAAATACAGGTGTAACTCTGTGAGTGGAAGTCACACATCACACAGCAGTTTCTCAGAAAGCTTCTTTCCAGATTTCATCTGAGGATATTTCCTTTTTCACCATAGCCCTCTATGGGCTTCCAAATATCACTTTGCCAATTCCACAAGAACTGTCTTAGCGAAAGGCTTCTTGAGGGGAAAGCTGTAACTCTTTGACATGATTTCACAGAACACAAAGAAGTTTCTCAGAAAGTTTCTTTCTCTTTGTTATCGGAGGATATTTCCTTTGGCCCTATAGTCTTCAAAGGGATCCGAAATATCTGTTCTCAGATTCCACAGAAATAAGGCTAGCAAAGAGATCCACGAAATAGAGATGTAACTCTGTGTGTGCAAGTGACACATCACAGAGCAGATTCTCAGAAAGATTCTTTCCAGATTTCATCTGAGCATATTTCCTTTTTCACCATAGCCCTCTATGGGCTTCCAAATATCACTTTGCCAATTCCACAAGAACTGTCTTAGCGAAAGGCTTCTTGAGGGGAAAGCTGTAATTCTGTGAGATGATTTCACAGAACACAAAGAAGTTTCTCAGAATGCTTCTTTCTCTTTGTTATCGGAGGATATTTCCTTTGGCCCTATAGTCTTCAAAGGGATACGAAATATGTGTTCTCAGATTCCACAGAAATAAGGCTAGAAAAGAGATCCACGAAATACAGATGTAACTCTGTGAGTGCAAGTCGCACATCACAGAGCAGTTTCTCAGAAAGCTTCTTTCGAGATTTCATCTGGGGATATTTCCTTTTTCACCATAACCCTCTAAGGGCTTCCTAATATCACTTTGCCAATTAAACAAGAACTGTCTTAGCCAAAGTCTTCTTGAGGGGAAAACTGTAACTCTGTGAGATGATTTCACAGAACACAAAGAAGTTTCTCAGAAAGCTTCTTTCTCCTTGTTATCGGAGGATATTTCCTTTGGCCCTATAGTCTTCAAAGGGTTCCGAAATATCTGTTCTCAGATTCCACAGAAATAAGGCTAGCAAAGAGATCCACGAAATACAGAAGTAACTCTGTGAGTGGAAGTCACACAACACAGAGGAGTTTCTCAGAAAGCTTCTTTGCTGATTTCATCTGAGGATAGTTCCTTTTTCACCATTGCCCTCTAAGGGCTTCCAAATATCACTTTGCCAATTCCACAAGAACTGTCTTAGCGAAAGGCTTCTTGAGGGGAAAGCTGTAAGTCTGTGAGATGATTTCACAGAACACAAAGAAGTTTCTCAGAAAGCTTCTTTCTCTTTGTTATCGGAGGATATTTCCTTTGGCCCTATAGTCTTCAAATGGATCTGAAATATCTGTTCTCAGATTCCACAGAAATAAGGCTTGCAAAGAGATCCACGAAATACAGATGTAACTCTGTGAGTGCAAGTCACACATCACAGAGCAGTTTCTCAGAAAGCTTCTTTCCAGATTTCATCTGAGGATATTTCCTTTTTCACCATAGCCCTCGATGGGCTTCCAAATATCACTTTGCCAATTCCACAAGAACTGCCTTACCGAAAGGCTTCTTGAAGGGAAAGTTGTAACTCTGTGAGATGATTTCACAGAACACAAAGAAGTTTCTCAGAAAGCTTCTTTCTCTTTGTTATCGGAGGATATTTTCTTTGGCCCTATAGTCTTCAAAGGGATCTGAAATATCTGTTCTCAGATTCCACAGAAATAAGGCTAGCAAAGAGATACACGAAATTCAGATGTAACTCTGTGAGTGCAAGTCACACATCACACAGCAGTTTCTCAGAAAGCTTCTTTCCAGATTTCATCTGAGGATATTTCCTTTTTCACCATAGCCCTCTATGGGCTTCCAAGTATCACTTTGCCAATTCCACAAGAACTGTCTTAGCGAAAGACTTCTTGAGGGGAAAGCTGTAACTCTGTGAGATGATTTCACAGAACACAAAGAAGTTTCTCAGAAAGCTTCTTTCTCTTTGTTATCGGAGGATATTTCCTTTGGCCCTATAGTGTTCTTAGGGTTCCGAAATATCTGTTCTCAGATTCCACAGAAATAAGGCTAGCAAAGAGATCCACGAAATACAGAAGTAACTCTGTGAGTGGAAGTCACACAACACAGAGGAGTTTCTCAGAAAGCTTCTTTGCTGATTTCATCTGAGGATAGTTCCTTTTTCACGATAGCCCTCTAAGGGCTTCCAAATATCACTTTGCCAATTCCACAAGAACTGTCTTAGCGATAGGCTTCTTGAGGGGAAAGCTGTAACTCTGTGAGATGATTTCACAGAACACAAAGAAGTTTCTCAGAAAGCTTCTTTCTCTTTGTTATCGGAGGATATTTCCTTTGGCCCTATCGTCTTCAAAGGGATCTGAAATATCTGTTCTCAGATTCCACAGAAATAAGGCTTGCAAAGAGATCCACGAAATACAGATGTAACTCTGTGAGTGCAAGTCACACATCACAGAGCAGTTTCTCAGAAAGCTTCTTTCCAGATTTCATCTGAGGATATTTCCTTTTTCACCATAGCCCTCTATGGGCTTCCAAATATCACTTTGCCAATTCCACAAGAACTGCCTTACCGAAAGTCTTCTTGAAGGGAAAGTTGTAACTCTGTGAGATGATTTCACAGAACACAAAGAAGTTTCTCAGAAAGCTTCTTTCTCTTTGTTATCGGAGGATATTTTCTTTGGCCCTATAGTCTTCAAAGGGATCTGAAATATCTGTTCTCAGATTCCACAGAAATAAGGCTAGCAAAGAGATCCACGAAATTCAGATGTAACACTGTGAGTGCAAGTCACACATCACACAGCAGTTTCTCAGAAAGCTTCTTTCCAGATTTCATCTGAGGATATTTCCTTTTTCACCATAGCCCTCTATGGGCTTCCAAGTATCACTTTGCCAATTCCACAAGAACTGTCTTAGCGAAAGACTTCTTGAGGGGAAAGCTGTAACTCTGTGAGATGATTTCACAGAACACAAAGAAGTTTCTCAGAAAGCTTCTTTCTCTTTGTTATCGGAGGATATTTCCTTTGGCCCTATAGTGTTCTTAGGGTTCCGAAATATCTGTTCTCAGATTCCACAGAACTAAGGCTAGCAAAGAGATTCACGAAATACAGAAGTAACTCTGTGAGTGGAAGTCACACAACAAAGAGGAGTTTCTCAGAAAGCTTCTTTGCAGATTTCATCTGAGGATATTTCCTTTTTCACCATAGCCCTCTATGGGCTTCCAAATATCACTTTGCCAATTCCACAAGAACTGTCTTTGCGAAAGGCTTCTTGAGGGGAACGCTGTAACTCTGTGAGATGATTTCACAGAACACAAAGAAGTTTCTCAGAAAGCTTCTTTCTCTTTGTTATCGGAGGATATTTCCTTTGGCCCTATAGTCTTCAAAGGGATCTGAAATATCTGTTCTCAGATTCCACAGAAATAAGGCTTGCAAAGAGATCCACGAAATACAGATGTAAATCTGTGAGTGCAAGTCACACATCATAGAGCATTTTCTCAGAAAGCTTCTTTCCAGATTTCATCTGAGGATATTTCCTTTTTCACCGTAGCCCTCTATGGGCTTCCAAATATCACCTTGCCAATTCCACAAGAACTGCCTTACCGAAAGGCTTCTTGAAGGGAAAGCTGTAACTCTGTGAGATGATTTCACAGAACACAAAGAAGTTTCTCAGAAAGCTTCTTTCTCTTTGTTATCAGAGGATATTTCCTTTGGCCCTATAGTCTTCCAAGGGATCAGAAATATCTGTTCTCAGATTCCACAGAAATAAAGCTAGCAAAGAGATCCACGAAATACATATGTAACTCTGTGAGTGGAAGTCACACATCACACAGCGTTTCTCAGAAAGCTTCTTTAAAGATTTCATCTGAGGATATTTCCTTTTTCACCATAGACCTTTATGGGCTTCCAAATATCACTTTGCCAATTCCACAAGAATTGTCTTAGCGAAAGGCTTCTGGAGGGGAAAGCTGTAACTCTGTGAGATGATTTCACAGAACACAAAGAAGTTTCTCAGAAAGCTTCTTTCTCTTTGTTATCGGAGGATATTTCCTTTGGCCCTATAGTCTTCTTAGGGATCCGAAATATCTGTTCTCAGATTCCACAGAAATAAGGCTAGCAAAGAGATCCACGAAATACAGAAGTAACTCTGTGAGTGGAAGTCACACAACACAGAGGAGTTTCTCAGAAAGCTTCTTTGCTGATTTCATCTGAGGATAGTTCCTTTTTCACCATAGCCCTCTATGGGCTTCCAAATATCACTTTGCCAATTCCACAAGAACTGTCTTAGCGAAAGGCTTCTTGAGGGGAAAGCTGTAACTCTGTGAGATGATTTCACAGAACACAAAGAAGTTTCTCAGAAAGCTTCTTTCTCTTTTTTATCGGAGGATATTTCCTTTGGCCCTATAGTCTTCAAAGGGATCTGAAATATCTGTTCTCAGATTCCACAGAAATAAGGCTTGCAAAGAGATCCACGAAATACAGATGTAACTCTGTGAGTGCAAGTCACACATCACAGAGCAGTTTCTCAGAAAGCTTCTTTTCAGATTTCATCTGAGGTTATTTCCTTTTTCACCATAGCCCTCTATGGGCCTCCAAATATCACTTTGCCAATTCCACAAGAACTGCCTTACCGAAAGGCTTCTTGAAGGGAAAGCTTTAACTCTGTGAGATGATTTCACAGAACACAAAGAAGTTTCTCAGAAAGCTTCTTTCTCTTTGTTATCGGAGGATATGTCCTTTGGCCCTATAGTCTTCAAAGGGATCCGAAATATCTGTTCTCAGATTCCACAGAATTAAGGCTAGCAAAGACATCCAAGAAATACAGGTGTAACTCTGTGAGTGGAAGTCACACATCACACAGCAGTTTCTCAGAAAGCTTCTTTCCAGATTTTATCTGAGGATATTTCCTTTTTCACCATAGCCCTCTATGGGCTTCCAAATATCACTTTGCCAATTCCACAAGAACTGTCTTAGCGAAAGGCTTCTTGAGGGGAAAGCTGTAACTCTTTGACATGATTTCACAGAACACAAAGAAGTTTCTCAGAAAGTTTCTTTCTCTTTGTTATCGGAGGATATTTCCTTTGGCCCTATAGTCTTCAAAGGGATCCGAAATATCTGTTCTCAGATTCCACAGAAATAAGGCTAGCAAAGAGATCCACGAAATAGAGATGTAACTCTGTGTGTGCAAGTGACACATCACAGAGCAGATTCTCAGAAAGATTCTTTCCAGATTTCATCTGAGCATATTTCCTTTTTCACCATAGCCCTCTATGGGCTTCCAAATATCACTTTGCCAATTCCACAAGAACTGTCTTAGCGAAAGGCTTCTTGAGGGGAAAGCTGTAATTCTGTGAGATGATTTCACAGAACACAAAGAAGTTTCTCAGAATGCTTCTTTCTCTTTGTTATCGGAGGATATTTCCTTTGGCCCTATAGTCTTCAAAGGGATACGAAATATGTGTTCTCAGATTCCACAGAAATAAGGCTAGAAAAGAGATC
Organism: Macaca mulatta; assembly: GCF_049350105.2. NCBI lineage: Eukaryota > Metazoa > Chordata > Mammalia > Primates > Cercopithecidae > Macaca > Macaca mulatta. Next base: position 72,858,428 of record NC_133407.1, on the reverse strand, counting down.
CACGAAATACAGATGTAACTCTGTGAGTGCAAGTCGCACATCACAGAGCAGTTTCTCAGAAAGCTTCTTTCGAGATTTCATCTGGGGATATTTCCTTTTTCACCATAACCCTCTAAGGGCTTCCTAATATCACTTTGCCAATTAAACAAGAACTGTCTTAGCCAAAGTCTTCTTGAGGGGAAAACTGTAACTCTGTGAGATGATTTCACAGAACACAAAGAAGTTTCTCAGAAAGCTTCTTTCTCCTTGTTATCGGAGGATATTTCCTTTGGCCCTATAGTCTTCAAAGGGTTCCGAAATATCTGTTCTCAGATTCCAGAGAAATAAGTCTAGCAAAGAGATCCACGAAATACAGATGTAACTCTGTGAGTGCAAGTCACACATCACAGAGCAGTTTTTCCGAAAGCTTCTTTCCTGATTTCACCTGAGGATATTTCCTTTTTCACCATAGCCCTCTATGGGCTTCCAAATATCACTGTGCGAATTCCACAAGAACTGTCTTAGCGAAAGGCTTCTTGAGGGGAAAGCTGTAACTCTGTGAGATGATTTCACAGAACACAAAGAAGTTTCTCAGAAAGCTTCTTTCTCTTTGTTATCGGAGGATATTTCCTTTGGCCCTATAGTCTTCAAAGGGATCCGAAATATCTGTTCTCAGATTCCACAGAAATAAGGCTAGCAAAGAGATCCAAGAAATACAGATATAACTCTGTGAGTGGACGTCACACATCACAGAGCAGTTTCTCAGAAAGCTTCTTTAAAGATTTCATCTGAGGTTATTTCCTTTTTCACCGTAGACCTTTATGGGCTTCCAAATATCACTTTGCCAATTCCACAAGAATTGTCTTAGCGAAAGGCTTCTTGAGGGGAAAGCTGTAACTCTGTGAGATGATTTCACAGAACACAAAGAAGTTTCTCAGAAAGCTTCTTTCTCTTTGTTATCGGAGGATATTTCCTTTGGCCCTATAGTCTTCTAAGGGATCCGAAATATCTGTTCTCAGATTCCACAGAAAGAAGGCTAGCAAAGAGATCCACGAAATACAGATATAACTCTGTGAGTGTAAGTCACACATCACACAGCAGTTTCTCAGAAAGCTTCTTTCCAGATTTCATCTGAGGATATTTCCTTTTTCACCATATCCCTCTATTGGCTTCCAAATATCACTTTGCCAATTCCACAAGAACTGTCTTAGCGAAAGGCTTCTTGAGGGGAAAGCTGTATTTCTGTGAGATGATTTCACAGAACACAAAGAAGTTTCTCAGAAAGCTTCTTTCTCTTTGTTATCGGAGGATATTTTCTTTGGCCCTATAGTCTTCAAAGGGATCTGAAATATCTGTTCTCAGATTCCACGGAAATAAGGCTAGCAAAGAGATCCACGAAATACAGATGTAACTCTGTGAGTGCAAGTCACACATCACACAGCAGTTTCTCAGAAAGCTTCTTTCCGGATTTCATCTGAGGATATTTCCTTTTTCACCATAGCCCTCTATGGGCTTCAAAGTATCACTTTGCCAATTCCAAAAGAACTGTCTTAGCGAAAGACTTCTTGAGGGGAAAGCTGTAACTCTGTGAGATGATTTCACAGAACACAAAGAAGTTTCTCAGAAAGCTTCTTTCTCTTTGTTATCGGAGGATATTTCCTTTGGCCCTATAGTCTTCTAAGGGTTCCGAAATATCTGTTCTCAGATTCCACAGAAATAAGGCTAGCAAAGAGATCCACGAAATACAGAAGTAACTCTGTGAGTGGAAGTCACACAACACAGAGGAGTTTCTCAGAAAGCTTCTTTGCTGATTTCATCTGAGGATAGTTCCTTTTTCACCATAGACCTCTAAGGGCTTCCAAATATCACTTTGCCAATTCCACAAGAACTGTCTTAGCGAAAGGCTTCTTGAGGGGAAAGCTGTAACTCTGTGAGATGATTTCACAGAACACAAAGAAGTTTCTCAGAAAGCTTCTTTCTCTTTGTTATCGGAGGATATTTCCTTTGGCCCTATAGTCTTCAAATGGATCTGAAATATCTGTTCTCAGATTCCACAGAAATAAGGCTTGCAAAGAGATCCACGAAATACAGATGTAACTCTGTGAGTGCAAGTCACACATCACAGAGCAGTTTCTCAGAAAGCTTCTTTCCAGATTTCATCTGAGGATATTTCCTTTTTCACCATAGCCCTCTATGGGCTTCCAAATATCACTTTGCAAATTCCACAAGAACTGCCTTACCGAAAGGCTTCTTGAAGGGAAAGTTGTAACTCTGTGAGATGATTTCACAGAACACAAAGAAGTTTCTCAGAAAGCTTCTTTCTCTTTGTTATCGGAGGATATTTTCTTTGGCCCTATAGTCTTCAAAGTGATCTGAAATATCTGTTCTCAGATTCCACAGAAATAAGGCTAGCAAAGAGATCCACGAAATTCAGATGTAACTCTGTGAGTGCAAGTCACACATCACACAGCAGTTTCTCAGAAAGCTTCTTTCCAGATTTCATCTGAGGATATTTCCTTTTTCACCATAGCCCTCTATGGGCTTCCAAGTATCACTTTGCCAATTCCACAAGAACTGTCTTAGCGAAAGACTTCTTGAGGGGAAAGCTGTAACTCTGTGAGATGATTTCACAGAACACAAAGAAGTTTCTCAGAAAGCTTCTTTCTCTTTGTTATCGGAGGATATTTCCTTTGGCCCTATAGTGTTCTTAGGGTTCCGAAATATCTGTTCTCAGATTCCACAGAAATAAGGCTAGCAAAGAGATTCACGAAATACAGAAGTAACTCTGTGAGTGGAAGTCACACAACACAGAGGAATTTCTCAGAAAGCTTCTTTCCAGATTTCATCTGAGGATAGTTCCTTTTTCACCATAGCCCTCTATGGGCTTCCAAATATCACTTTACCAATTCCACAAGAACTGTCTTAGCGAAAGGCTTCTTGAGGAGAAAGCTGTAAGTCTGTGAGATGATTTCAAAGAACACAAAGAAGTTTCTCAGAAAGCTTCTTACTCTTTGTTATCGGAGGATATTTCCTTTGGCCCTATAGTCTTCTAAGGGATCCGAAATATCTGTTCTCAGATTCCACAGAAAGAAGGCTAGCAAAGAGATCCACGAAATACAGATATAACTCTGTGATTGTAAGTCACACATCACAGAGCAGTTTCTCAGAAAGCTTCTTTCCAGATTTCATCTGAGGATAGTTCCTTTTTCACCATAGCCCTCTATGGGCTTCCAAATATCACTTTACCAATTCCACAAGAACTGTCTTAGCGAAAGGCTTCTTGAGGAGAAAGCTGTAACTCTGTGAGATGATTTCAAAGAACACAAAGAAGTTTCTCAGAAAGCTTCTTACTCTTTGTTATCGGAGGATATTTCCTTTGGCCCTATAGTCTTCTAAGGGATCCGAAATATCTGTTCTCAGATTCCACAGAAAGAAGGCTAGCAAAGAGATCCACGAAATACAGATATAACTCTGTGATTGTAAGTCACACATCACACAGCAGTTTCTTAGAAAGCTTCTTTCCAGATTTCATCTGAGGATATTTCCTTTTTCACCATATCCCTCTATTGGCTTCCAAATATCACTTTGCCAATTCCACAAGAACTGTCTTAGCGAAAGGCTTCTTGAGGGGAAAGCTGTATCTCTGTGAGATGATTTCACAGAACACAAAGAAGTTTCTCAGAATGCTTCTTTCTCTTTGTTATCGGAGGATTTTTTCTTTGGCCCTATAGTCTTCAAAGGGATCTGAAATATCTGTTCTCAGATTCCACGGAAATAAGGCTAGCAAAGAGATCCACGAAATACAGATGTAACTCTGTGAGTGCAAGTCACACATCACACAGCAGTTTCTCAGAAAGCTTCTTTCCGGATTTCATCTGAGGATATTTCCTTTTTCACCATAGCCCTCTATGGGCTTCCAAGTATCACTTTGCCAATTCCAAAAGAACTGTCTTAGCGAAAGACTTCTTGAGGGGAAAGCTGTAACTCTGTGAGATGATTTCACAGAACACAAAGAAGTTTCTCAGAAAGCTTCTTTCTCTTTGTTATCGGAGGATATTTCCTTTGGCCCTATAGTCTTCTAAGGGTTCCGAAATATCTGTTCTCAGATTCCACAGAAATAAGGCTAGCAAAGAGATCCACGAAATACAGAAGTAACTCTGTGAGTGGAAGTCACACAACACAGAGGAGTTTCTCAGAAAGCTTCTTTGCTGATTTCATCTGAGGATAGTTCCTTTTTCACGATAGCCCTCTAAGGGCTTCCAAATATCACTTTGCCAATTCCACAAGAACTGTCTTAGCGATAGGCTTCTTGAGGGGAAAGCTGTAACTCTGTGAGATGATTTCACAGAACACAAAGAAGTTGCTCAGAAAGCTTCTTTCTCTTTCTTATCGGAGGATATTTCCTTTGGCCCTATCGTCTTCAAAGGGATCTGAAATATCTGTTCTCAGATTCCACAGAAATAAGGCTTGCAAAGAGATCCACGAAATACAGATGTAACTCTGTGAGTGCAAGTCACACATCACAGAGCAGTGTCTCAGAAAGCTTCTTTCCAGATTTCATCTGAGGATATTTCCTTTTTCACCATAGCCCTCTATGGGCTTCCAAATATCACTTTGCCAATTCCACAAGAACTGCCTTACCGAAAGGCTTCTTGAAGGGAAAGCTGTAACTCTGTGAGATGATTTCACAGAACACAAAGAAGTTTCTCAGAAAGCTTCTTTCTCTTTGTTATCGGAGGATATTTTCTTTGGCCCTATAGTCTTCAAAGGGATCTGAAATATCTGTTCTCAGATTCCACAGAAATAAGGCTAGCAAAGAGATCCACGAAATTCAGATGTAACACTGTGAGTGCAAGTCACACATCACACAGCAGTTTCTCAGAAAGCTTCTTTCCAGATTTCATCTGAGGATATTTCCTTTTTCACCATAGCCCTCTATGGGCTTCCAAGTATCACTTTGCCAATTCCAGAAGAACTGTCTTAGCGAAAGACTTCTTGAGGGGAAAGCTGTAACTCTGTGAGATGATTTCACAGAACACAAAGAAGTTTCTCAGAAAGCTTCTTTCTCTTTGTTATCGGAGGATATTTCCTTTGGCCCTATAGTGTTCTTAGGGTTCCGAAATATCTGTTCTCAGATTCCACAGAACTAAGGCTAGCAAAGAGATTCACGAAATACAGAAGTAACTCTGTGAGTGGAAGTCACACAACAAAGAGGAGTTTCTCAGAAAGCTTCTTTGCAGATTTCATCTGAGGATAGTTCCTTTTTCACCATAGCCCTCTATGGGCTTCCAAATATCACTTTGCCAATTCCACAAGAACTGTCTTTGCGAAAGGCTTCTTGAGGGGAAAGCTGTAACTCTGTGAGATGATTTCACAGAACACAAAGAAGTTTCTCAGAAAGCTTCTTTCTCTTTGTTATCGGAGGATATTTCCTTTGGCCCTATAGTCTTCAAAGGGATCTGAAATATCTGTTCTCAGATTCCACAGAAATAAGGCTTGCAAAGAGATCCACGAAATACAGATGTAAATCTGTGAGTGCAAGTCACACATCATAGAGCATTTTCTCAGAAAGCTTCTTTCCAGATTTCATCTGAGGATATTTCCTTTTTCACCGTAGCCCTCTATGGGCTTCCAAATATCACCTTGCCAATTCCACAAGAACTGCCTTACCGAAAGGCTTCTTGAAGGGAAAGCTGTAACTCTGTGAGATGATTTCACAGAACACAAAGAAGTTTCTCAGAAAGCTTCTTTCTCTTTGTTATCAGAGGATATTTCCTTTGACCCTATGGTCTTCAAAGGGATCCGAAATATCTGTTCTCAGATTCCACAGAAATCAGGATAACAAAGATTCCACGAAATACAGATGTACCTCTGTGAGTGCAAGTGACGCATCACACAGCAGTTTCTCAGAAAGCATCTTTCCAGATTTCATCTGAGGATATTTCCTTTTCACCTTAGCTCTCGATGGGCTTCCAAATATCACTCTGCCAATTCCACAAGAACTGCCTTACCGAAAGGCTTCTTTAAGGGAAAGCTGTAACTCTGTGAGTTGATTTCACAGAACAAAAAGAAGTTTCTCAGAAAGCTTCTTTCTCTTTGTTATCGGAGGATATTTCCTTTGGCCCTATAGTTTCAAAGGGATCCGAAATATCTGTTCTCAGATTCCACAGAAATAAGGCTAGCAAAGGGATCCACGAAATACAGATGTAACTCTGTGAGTGGAAGTCACACATCACAGAGCAGTTTCTCAGAAAGCTTCTTTCCAGATTTCATCTGAGGATATTTCCTTTTTCACCATAGCCCTCTATGGGCTTCCAAATATCACTTTGCCAATTCCACAAGAACTGTCGTAGCGAAAGGCTTCATGAGGGGAAAGCTGTAACTCTGTGAGATGATTTCACAGAACACAAATAAGTTTCTCAGAATGCTTCTTTCTCTTTGTTATCGGAGGATATTTCCTTTGGCCCTATAGTCTTCAAAGGGATCCGAAATATCTGTTCTCAGATTCCACAGAAATAAGGCTAGCAAAGGTATCCACGAAATACAGAGGTAACTCTGTGAGTGGAAGTCACACATCACAGAGCAGTTTCTCAGAAAGCTTCTTTCCAGATTTCACATGAGGATATTTCCTTTTTCACCGTAGCCCTCTATGGGCTTCCAAATATCACTTTGCCAATTCCACAAGAACTGTCTTAGCGAAAGGCTTCTTGAAGGGAACGCTGTAACTCTGTGAGATGATTTCACAGAACACAAAGAAGTTTCTCAGAAAGCTTCTTTCTCTTTGTTATCAGAGGATATTTCCTTCGGCCCTATAGTCTTCCAAGGGATCCGAAATATCTGTTCTCAGATTCCACAGAAATAAAGCTAGCAAAGAGATCCACGAAATACATATGTAACTCTGTGAGTGGAAGTCACACATCACACAGCGTTTCTCAGAAAGGTTCTTTAAAGATTTCATCTGAGGATATTTCCTTTTTCACCATAGCCCTTTATGGGCTTCCAAATATCACTTTGCCAATTCCACAAGAATTGTCTTAGCGAAAGGCTTCTTGAGGGGAAAGCTGTAACTCTGTGAGATGATTTCAGAGAACACAAAGAAGTTTCTCAGAAAGCATCATTCTCTTTGTTATCGGAGGATATTTCCTTTGGCCCTATAGTCTTCAAAGGGATCCGAAATATCTGTTCTCAGATTCCACAGAAATAAGGATGGCAAAGAGATCCACGAAATACAGATGTAACTCTGTGAGTGGAAGTCACACATCACAGAGCAGTTTCTCAGACAGCTTCTTTCCAGATTTCATCTGAGGATATTTCCTTTTTCACCATAGCCCTCTATGGGCTTCCAAATATCTCTGTGCGAATTCCACAAGAACTGTCTTAGCGAAAGGCTTCTTGAGGGGAAAGCTGTAACTCTGTGAGATGATTTCACAGAACACAAAGAAGTTTCTCAGAAAGCTTCTTTCTCTTTGTTATCGGAGGATATTTCCTTTGGCCCTATGGACTTCAAAGGGATCCGAAATATCTGTTCTCAGATTCCACAGAAATAAGGCTAGCAAAGAGATCCACGTAAAACAGATGTAACTCTCTGAGTGGAAGTCACACATCACAGAGCAGTTTCCCAGAAAGCTTCTTTCCAGATTTCATCTGAGGATATTTCCTTTTTCACCATAGCCCTCTATGGGCTTCCAAATATCACTTTGCCAATTCCACAAGAACTGTCGTAGCGAAAGGCTCCTTGAGGTGAAAGCTGTAACTCTGTGAGATGATTTCAGAGAACACAAAGAAGTTTCTCAGAAAGCTTCTTTCTCTTTGTTATCGGAGGATATTTCCTTTGGCCCTATAGTCTTCAAAGGGATCCGAAATATCTGTTCTCAGATTCCACAGAAATAAGGCTAGCAAAGAGATCCACGAAATACAGATTTAACTCTGTGAGTGGAAGTCACACATCACAGAGCAGTTAATCAGAAAGCTTCTTTCCAGATTTCATTTGAGGATATTTCCTTTTTCACCATAGCCCTCTATGGGCTTCCAAATATCACTGAGCGAATTCCAAAAGAACTGTCTTAGCGAAAGGCTTCTTGAGGGGAAAGCTGTAACTCTGTGAGATGATTTCAGAGAACACAAAGAAGTTTCTCAGAAAGCTTCTTTCTCTTTGTTATCGGAGGATATTTCCTTTGGCCCTATAGTCTTCAAAGGGATCCGAAATATCTGTTCTCAGATTCCACAGAAATAAGGCTAGCAAAGAGATCCACGAAATACAGATGTAACTCTGTGAGTGGAAGTCACACATCACAGAGCAGTTTCTCAGAAAGCTTCTTTCCAGATTTCATCTGAGGATATTTCCTTTTTCACCATAGCCCTCTATTTGCTTCCAAATATCACTTTGCCAATTCCACAAGAACTGTCTTAGCGAAAGGCTTCTTGAGGGGAAAACTGTAACTCTGTGAGATGATTTCACAGAACACAAAGAAGTTTCTCAGAAAGCTTCTTTCTCTTTGTTATTGGAGGATATTTCCTTTGGCCCTATAGTCTTCAAAGGGATCCGAAATATCTGTTCTCAGATTCCACAGAAATAAGGCTAGCAAAGAGATCCACGAAATACAGATGTAACTCTGTGAGTGCAAGTGACACATCACAGAGCAGTTTCTCAGAAAGCTTCTTTCCAGATTTCATCTGAGGATACTTCCTTTTCACCATAGCCCTCAATGAGCTTCCAAATATCACTTTGCCAATTCCACAAGAACTGCCTTACCGAAAGGCTTCTTGAAGAGAAAGTTGTATCTCTGTGAGATGATTTCACAGAACACAAAGAAATTTCTCAGAAAGCTTCTTTCTCTTTGTTATCGAAGGATATTTCCTTTGGACCAATAGTCTTCAAGGGATCCGAAATATCTGTCCTCAGATTCCACAGAAATAAGGCTAGCAAAGAGATCCACGAAATACAGATGTAACTCTGTGAGTGGAAGTCACACATCACACAGCAGTTTCTCAGAAAGCTTCTTTCCAGATTTCATCGGAGGATATTTCCTTTTTCACCATAGCCCTCTATGGGCTTCCAAATATCACTTTTCCAATTCCACAAGAACTGTCTTAGCGAAAGTCTTCTTGAGGGGAAAGCTGTAACTCTGTGAGATGATTTCACAAAACACCAAGAAGTTTCTCAAAAAGCTTCTTTCCCTCTGTTATCCTAGGATATTTCCTTTGGCCCTATAGTCTTCAAAAGGATCCGAAATATCTGTTCTCAGATTCCACAGAAATAAGGCTAGCAAAGAGATCCACGAAATAGAGATGTAACTCTGTGAGTGCAAGTCACACATCACAGAGCAGTTTCTGAGAAAGCTTCTTTCCAGATTTCATTTAAAGATATTTCCTTTTTCACCATAGCACTCTATGGGCTTCCAAATATCACTTTGCCAATTCCACAAGAACTGCCTTAGCGAAATGCCTCTTGGAGGGAAAGCTGTAACTCTGTGAGATGATTTCACAGAACACAAAGAAGTTTCTCAGAAAGCTTCTTTCTCTTTGTTATCGGAGGATATTTCCTTTGGCTCTATAGTCTTAAAATGGATCCGAAATATCTGTTCTCAGATTCCACAGAAATAAGGCTAGCGAAGAGATCCACGAAATACAGATGTAACTCTGTGAGTGGAAGTCACACATCACAGAGCAGTTTCTGAGACACCTTCTTTCCAGATTTCATCTGAGGATATTTCCTTTTTCACCATAGCCATCTATGGGCTTCCAAATATCACTGTGCGAATTCCACAAGAACTGTCTTAGCGAAAGGCTTCTTGAGGGGAAAGCTGTAACTCTGTGAGATGATTTCACAGAACACAAAGAAGTTTCTCAGAAAGCTTCTTTCTCTTTTTTATCGGAGGATATTTCCTTTGGCCCTATAGTCTTCAAGGGATCCGAAATATCTGTTCTCAGATTCCACAGTAATAAGGCTAGCAAAGAGATCCACGAAATACAGTTGTAACTCTGTGAGTGCAAGTCACACATCACACAGCAGTTTCTCAGAAAGCTTCTTTCCAGATTTCATCTGAGGATAATTCCTTTTTCACCAAAGCCCTCTATGGGCTTCCAAATATCACTTTGCCAATTCCACAAGAACTGTCTTAGCGAAAGGCTTCTTGAGGGGAAAGCTGTAACTCTGTGAGATGATTTCACAGAACACAAAGAAGTTTCTCAGAATGCTTCTTTCTCTTTGTTATCGGAGGATATTTCCTTTGCCCCTATAGTCTTCAAAGGGATCCGAAATATCTGTTCTCAGATTCCACAGAAATAAGTATAGCAAAGAGTCCACGAAATACTGATGTAACTCTGTGAGTGCAAGTGACACATCACACAGCAGTTTCTCAGAAAGCTTCTTTCCAGATTTCATCTGAGGATATTTCCTTTTCACCTTAGCCCTCGATGGGCTTCCAAATATCACTTTGCCAATTCCACAAGCAGTGCCTTACCGAAAGGCTTCTGGAAGGGGAAGCTGTAACTCTGTGAGATGATTTCACAGAACACAAAGAAGTTTCTCAGAAATCTTCTTTCTCTTTGTTATCGGAGGATAATTCCTTTGTCCCTATAGTCTTCAAAGGGATCTGAAATATCTGTTCTCAGATTCTACACAAATAAGGCTAGCAAAGAGATCCACGAAATACAGATGTAACTCTGTGAGTGGAAGTCACACATCACAGAGCAGTTTCTCAGAAAGCTTCTTTCCAGATTTCATCTGAGGATATATCCTTTTTCACCATAGCCATCTATGGGCTTCCAAATATCACTTTGCCAATTCCACAAGAACTGTCTTAGTGAAAGGCTTCTTGAGGGGAAAGCTGTAACTCTGTGAGATGATTTCACAAAACACAAAGAAGTTTCTCAAAAAGCTTCTTTCTCTCTGTTATCGGAGGATATTTCCTTTGGCCATATGGTCTTCAAAGGGATCCGAAATATCTGTTCTCAGATTCCACAGAAATAAGGCTAGCAAAGAGATCCACGAAATACAGATTTAACTCTGTGAGTGGAAGTCACACATCACAGAGCAGTTAATCAGAAAGCTTCTTTCCAGATTTCATTTGAGGATATTTCCTTTTTCACCATAGCCCTCTATGGGCTTCCAAATATAACTGAGCGAATTCCAAAAGAACTGTCTTAGCGAAAGGCTTCTTGAGGGGAAAGCTGTAACTCTGTTAGATGATTTCAGAGAACACAAAGAAGTTTCTCAGAAAGCTTCTTTGTCTTTGTTATCGGAGGATATTTCCTTTGGCCCTATAGTCTTCAAAGGGATCCGAAATATCTGTTCTCAGATTCCACAGAAATAAGGCTAGCAAAGAGATCCACGAAATACACATGTAACTCTGTGAGTGAAAGTCACACATCACAGAGCAGTTTCTCAGAAAGCTTCTTTCCAGATTTTATCTGAGGATATTTCCTTTTCACCATAGCCCTCTAAGGGCTTCCAATTATCACTTTGCCAATTCCACAAGAACTGTCGTAGCGAAAGGCTCCTTGAGGGTAAAGCTGTAACTCTGTGAGATGATTTCAGAGAACACAAAGAAGTTTCTCAGAAATCTTCTTTCTCTTTTTTATCGGAGGATATTTCCTTTGGCCCTATAGTCTTCAAAGGGATCCGAAATATCTGTTCTCAGATTCCACAGTAAAAAGGCTAGCAAAGAGATCCACGAAATACAGATGTAACTCTGTGAGTGGAAGTCACGCATCACAGAGCAGTTAATCAGAAAGCCTCTTTCCAGATTTCATTTGAGGATATTTCCTTTTTCACCATAGCCCTCTATGGGCTTCCAAATATCACTGTGCGAATTCCACAAGAACTGTCTTAGCGAAAGGCTTCTTGAGGGGAAAGCTGTAACTCTGTGAGATGATTTCACAGAACACAAAGAAGTTTCTCCGAAAGCTTCTTTCTCTTTCTTATCGGAGAATATTTCCTTTGGCCCTATACTCTTCAAAGGGATCCGAAATATCTGTTCTCAGATTCCACACAAATAAGGCTAGCAAAGAGATCCATGAAATACACATGTAACTCTGTGAGTGAAAGTCACACATCACAGAGCAGTTTCTCAGAAAGCTTCTTTCCAGATTTATCTGAGGATATTTCCTTTTCACCATAGCCCTCTATGGGCTTCCAATTATCACTTTTCCAATTCCACAAGAACTGTCGTAGCGAAATGCTCCTTGATTGGAAAGCTGTAACTCTGTGAGATGATTTCAGAGAACACAAAGAAGTTTCTCAGAAAGCTTCTTTCTGTTTGTTATCGGAGGATCTTTCCTTTGGCCCTATAGTCTTCAAAGGGATCCGAAATATCTGTTCTCAGATTCCACAGTAATAAGGCTAGCAAAGAGATCCACGAAATACAGATGTAACTCTGTGAGTGGAAGTCACACATCACAGAGCAGTTAATCAGAAAGCCTCTTTCCAGATTTCATTTGAGGATATTTCCTTTTTCACCATAGCCCTCTATGGGCTTCCAAATATCACTGTGCGAATTCCACAAGAACTGTCTTAGCGAAAGGCTTCTTGAGGGGAAAGCTGTAACTCTGTGAGATGATTTCACAGAATACAAAGAAGTTTCTCCGAAAGCTTCTTTCTCTTTGTTATCGGAGGATATTTCCTTTGGCCCTATAGTATTCAAAGGGATCCGAAATATCTGTTCTCAGATTCCACAGAAATAAGGCTAGCAAAGAGATCCACGAAATACAGATGTAACTCTGTGAGTGCAAGTGACACATCACAGAGCAGTTTCTCAGAAAGCTTCTTTCCAGATTTCATCTGAGGATATTTCCTTTTCACCATAGCCCTCAATAGGCTTCCAAATATCACTTTGCCAATTCCACAAGAACTGCCTTACCGAAAGGCTTCTTGAAGAGAAAGCTGTATCTCTGTGAGATGATTTCACAGAACAAAAAGAAATTTCTCAGAAAGCTTCTTTCTCTTTGTTATCCAAGGATATTTCCTTTGGACCAATAGTCTTCAAAGGGATCCGAAATATCTGTTCTCAGATTCCACAGAAATAAGGCTAGCAAAGAGATCCACGAAATACAGATGTAACTCAGTGAGTGGAAGTCACATATCACAGAGCAGTTTCTCAGAAAGCTTCTTTCCAGATTTCATCTGAGGATATTTCCTTTTTCACCATAGCCCTCTTCGGACTTCCAAATATCACTTTGCCAATTCCACAAGAACTGCCTTACCGAAAGGCTTCTTGAAGGGAAAGCAATATCTCTATGAGATGATTTCACAGAACACAAAGAAGTTTCTGAGAAAGCTTCTTTCTCTTTGTTATCGGATTATATTTCCTTTGGCCCTATAGTCTTCAAAGGGATCCGAAATATCTGTTCACAGATTCCACAGAAATAAGGCTAGCAAAGAGATCCACGAAATACAGATGTAACTCTGTGAGTGGAAGTCACACATCACAGAGCAGTTTCTCAGACAGC